>NC_060119.1:100800002-101106114 GCF_021461395.2 Schistocerca americana
GATCTACAGTTCATAACCAATAGATTGTGGTCAGAGTCCACATCTGCCCCTGGAAATGTCTTACAATTTAAAACCTGGTTCCTAAATCTCTGCCGGCCGGAGTGGCCATGCGGTTCTAGGCGCTACAGTCTGGAACTGAGCGACCGCTACGGTCGCAGGTTCGAATCCTGCCTCGGGCATGGATGTGTGTGATGTCCTTAGGTTAGTTAGGTTTAATTATTTCCAAGTTCTAGGCGACTGATGACCTCAGAAGTTAAGTCGCATAGTGCTCAGAGCCTAAATCTCTGTCTTACCATTATATAATCTGTCTGACACCTTCTAGCATCTCCAGGCGTCTTCCATGTATACAACCTTCTTTCATGATTCTTGAAGCAAGTGTTAGCTATGATTAAGTTATGCTCTGTGCAAAATTCCACCAGGTGGCTTCCTCTTTCATTTCTTACCCCCAATCCATATTTAGCTACTACTTCTCTCTCTTTTCCTGCTATCGAATTCCAGTCACCCATGACTATTAAATTTTCGTCTACCTTCACTATCTGAATAATTTCTTTTATCTCATCATACATTTCACCAATTTCTTCATCATCTGCAGAGCTAGTTGGCATATAAATTTGTACTACTGTAGTAGGCGTTGGCTTCGTGTCTATCTTGGCCACAATAATGCGTTCAGTATGCTGTTTGTATTAGCTTACCAGCACTCCTATTTTTTTATTCGTTGTTAAACCTACTCCTGCATTACCCCTATTTGATTTTGTACTTATAACCCTGTACTCACCTGACCAAAAGTCTTGTTCCTTCTGCCACCGAACGTCACTAATTCCCACTATATCTAACTTTAACCTATCAATTTCCCTTTTTAAATTTTCTAACCCACCTGCCCTATTAAGGGATCTGACATTCCACGCTCCGATCCGTAGAACGATAGTTTTCTTTCTCCTAATACCGACGTCCTATTGAGTAGTCCCCGCCCGGAGATACGAATGGGGGACTATTTTACTTCCGGAATATTTTACCCAAGAGGACGCCATCATCATTTAACCATACAGTAAAGCTGTATGCCCTCGGGAAAACTAACGGCTGTAGTTTCCCCTTGCTTTCAGCCGTTCGCCGTACCAGCACAGCAAGGCCGTTTTGGTTAGTTTTACAAGGCCAGGTCAGTCAATCATAGAGACTGTTGCCCCTGCAACTACTGAAAAGGCTGCTGCCCCTCTTCAGGAACCACACGTTTGTCTGGCCTCTCAACAGATACCCCTCCGTTGTGGTTGCACCTACGGTACGGCTATCTGTATCGCTGAGGCACGCAAGCCTCCCCACCAACGGCAAGATCCATGGTTCATGGGGGGAGGACAATATACATATGATGGCTATTTAAGTCAGTATCAAATTGAAGGGAAACGTACCAGCAGCAATACCAGCAAATGTTCCGCGGCACTGGTGTCCCGCCTCGAATTCATGTGCTACCATACGAGCATCGCATTTTAAATAAGAGTGCATCGAAGCATCTTTATAAATCATACAGTCAGTATAATAAATAACGATAATATAGTGTACAACTGTTACACAAATACGAAGGGTTATGTCGCGCAACATAGCTGTTATAAAAATGCTTACTCATTCAGAATCTTTTGAAAAATAATAAATACTGTTCCTCTTGCCATTAAATTAACACAAGAGGCATTAACACAGTAGCAATAAAAACAGCTTCTTGCAGCACTGGTTCATCAACTTTTTTCATCCCTGACCAGATTCTGATCTCCATGTCTCACAACTACTTTAGCTGTACAGTCATTTCGTATGAACGAATTACACTTCATTACAAGAGGCAAAACGGAGGAATACATTTACTTCGGGATTTGCATAACTACAAAAATTATGCGGTACTGGTCAACCATACTATGTGATTAAAAAAACTGTCAACATAGTGCCTATCGATAAATTACAGCATCTGTCGATATTTTAACATCGTGATCAGACTGCATCACCCAATTATGTGCCATACAGTAGGCAATACGCAACTTCTTATCCACTGTGAGGGTACAAAACCCAGTTTTGGGCACTTGGCTTTAAAAAAACGTCAGACTGAAAATAGCCGTTATGCCGGGCCTGCATGTGAGAGCCTTCTACTGTATATGTCATCAACTTAAACATCTATATAAGTAGTAATTCTCAGTGCCATCTGTACCATGGGACCTGTTGATATCTGTAAGTGATCTTCTTACTTTTATTAACCAATAGCAGTAATAGCATCGAACACGCAATAAAAGTAAATGCAGAATGGTCACGTTACACATTTACGTATTTCTGTAACAAAATAAAATAACAACACTCTTGCTTACAGGATAGTTAAGTAAAAACTATAATCATTTATGTCAGAAAATATCGCTCCTAAGCATTTTCTAGAAAAGAGTTCGATGAAATCATTATACGTAATTTAGATGTTAATTTCGGCAAGAATTAATTCCTTTTGAGTCTGATCCGATAAACGGCCCAGCCATAAGAAAGGTGATCTACATATATATACATACCCGGCCAGCGCCGTACGTTGCGTGGCGGAGCGTACCCCGTACCACAACTAGTCACTTCCTTTCCTGTTCCAGTCGCAAGTAGAACGAGGGGAAAACAAGTGCCTATATGCCTCCTTATGAGCCCTAACATTTCTTATCTTATCTTCTTTGTCCTTACGCGCAGTGTGCGTTGGCGGCAGTAGAATCGTTCTGCAGTCGGCTTCAAATGGCGATTCTCTAAATTTTCTCCTTAGTGTTCCTCGAAAACAAAGTCGCCTTACTTCCAGGGATACCCATTTTAGTTCCCGAAGCAGTTCCACTTGCGTGTTGTTCGAACCTACCGGTAACAAATTTTGCAGCATACCTCTGAGCTGCTTCGATATCTTCCTTCGACCAGACGGTGCGGAAACAAAACAGTAGTACTCATGAATGGGTCGCACTAACGCCCTACACGCGGTCTCCTTTGCAGACGAACCACAAGTTCCTAAGATTCTCCCAGTAAACGGAAATCGACCCTTCGCCTTTTCCTCTACAGTCCTGACAGCTCGTTCCGTTTCATACCGCTTTGCCAAGTTACACCTTCCCTTTAATTTGCTGACACTTGATGGAAGAAACTCTTTCCACCAGCCACGTTTAACTGTGCTCACGGGACAGAAGTATCCCTGACGTCACCTCAGGTGGTTCATGAAAACTGAGATAGCTTTCGCGCCGGCCGAAGTGGCCGAGCGGTTCTAGGCGCTAAAGTCTGGCACAGCGCGACCGCTACGGTCGCAGGTTCGAATCTTGCCTCGGGCATGGATGTGTGTGATGTCCTTAGGTTAGTTACGTTTAACTAGTTCTAAGTTCTAGCCGGCCGCGGTGGTCTCGCGGTTAAGGCGCTCAGTCCGGAACCGCGCGACTGCTACGATCGCAGGTTCGAATCCTGCCTCGGGCATGGATGTGTGTGATGTCCTTAGGTTAGTTAGGTTTAAGTAGTTCTAAGTTCTAGCGGACTGATGACCACAGATGTTAAGTCCCATAGTGCTCAGAGCCATTTGAACCATTCTAAGTTCTAGGGGCCTCAGCAGTTGAGTCCCATAGTGCTCAGAGCCATTTGAACCATTTTGAGATAGCTTTCTGCGTAAACAGGGTGATATGCGCCGTTCTTTGTGCAAGTCAGAGATCTATCAGCTTCCCAAAGACGTCCTTACAAAGCGAGAAGGGGGAAGGGACTAAAGAGAGAGAAAGAGAGAGAGAGAGACATGGAAAAAGAGAGAGAGATAGCTAGCGAGAGAGAGGGGTTGGGGCTGATTGAAAGATGCAGTGACGCACAGAAATACGGATCTGTGCCAGATTTGTCCTCTATTACAACACGAAAATAAATAATGTAATTATATCTCCGTTATGATAAAAGTTTGACGAGCTATGATGAAACGTTGCAGAACATTACAGCTACTTTTCTGGGTTAACACAGAGTTGTTGGCAAAAACAGTGCATGTTGTCGAAAGACAAAGGGATGTGTATAGATAGATATTTTTTTAATATGTCAATAGCGCAGTGAGACCCGCTAATGAACAATGAACGTCTGCATCTCATTATACTAAAGCGCGATGTGTTTTTTTTTGTACATGTCCCACCTCCAAATATGCGTTACAGTTTGTACTGAGCTACTGAGATGGCAAATGACGTGCAGAACAGAGTTTCAGTTTGTGAGTGACGGGGAGCAAATCCTGCAAGTAAGTTCTTTTGGGCACTGGTCGTGGAGCTTACAGATGGGTGTGTGTGTGAGCCTTACTTGCAGTCCAGGACAAAATTTGCCCGTAATGGCAGAGATAATTGATATCGGCGGTCGCCAGTGGAAAAGACAGTCAACTGACTGGTTTGTGGCCATTTTTTCTCTTACAAGTGCTATACCAATATTTACAAAACCTGAATGTTTCGTAGATATACTCTGGCAGCATGTCACGCACCTGTTTTTTTCAGTGTAGAAATTATCCACACACTGTGGGGCCCACGATTACGCCTTTGCAAGGAACACCGCAAGCAGGGCAGTTCTCAACGCATCACTAGGGACAGTTTATTACGCAGCACATTGTTATGATATAGTGAAAAATTCCCTTTGCACTTGTTTTATAGTACGCTAAGGTGACAAGTCATGGGATAGTGGCATGCAAATATACAGATGGCGGTAGTATCGAGCACGCAAGGTATAAAAGTACGGTGCATTTGGCGGAGCTGTCATTTGTACTGAGGTGATTCACGTGAAGAGGTTTCCGACATGACTACGCCCGAACGACGGGAATCAACAGACCTTGAACGCGAAATGGTAGTTGGAGCTAGACGCATGGGACATGGTTAGGGGTTGTATTCCAAGATCCACACAGGCAACAGTGTGTGTAACACCCCAAGAAATCCGAAAACCCAAGTAAGAATGTCATGATAATTTAAAGGAGGGAACAGTGTTATCCTGACAGGTACGACAACTTTGACAATAATATAACAGCTTAAAGTTTTGATGAACACCAATTTCAATAATTACTGAGTATGTCTTGATATAAACGTAGAAAGAAAGAAAGGTTATTTTTAATTAGCTATCAAAGATCTCAGTAATAACTGCAAATCAGTACGACGAAAGTTAAGTGCAAAGTAACATGTCGGTCAGAGATAACATTTATTGCGAAAGAGAGTTGTAAACGCGGCGAAAAGGAAATTCAATGCGTCTACAATGCTCGATCATGGAAATGTTAATCGCTTACTAGTTTGCTTACTATCTGTTGTGTCTAGACAAGACAGCCTAGACACAATGAGAGGAAGCCGAAAGGCACGCGCTAAGCTAAAACAGGATGGCGTGGGGTCTGAAACAGGATACGTAATGAATGCTATAAAGAAAAGTACGTAGCTGCTGGAATACTTAACTTTAATCCATCCTTTTGGTACATCTGGAGATTGTGGCGATACAAGTGAGACTCTTTAGCTACATGCAATGTTACTAATGGCGCCTTGCTAGGTCGTAGCCATTGACTTAGCTGAAGGCTATTCTATCTGCTCTGCAAAAGAGCGAGGCTTCGTCAGTGTGCATCGCTAGCTACGCCGTCCGTACAACTGGGGCGAGTGCTAGTCCGTATCTCGAGACCTGCCTTGTGGTGGCGCTCGGTCTGCGATCACACAGTGGCGACACGCGGGTCCGACATGTACTAATGGACCGCGACCGATTTAAAACTACCACCTAGCAAGTGTGGTGTCTGGCGGTGACACCACACTATCAAGTCGAGAAAGAGAGCACCATTTGTTATAGTACTACAAACGGAACGCTACGAGATCGTTTCTATTCAAAAAAATTAATATTGTGTGATAGAGATGCGCGGCCTTTGTTCTCAGTTATTCTGACTTGAGAAATTGAACTGAAGTGATATTCTGATAGTGTGCGATGAGTTAATGAACTTTAATGATCGGAGATATTATTGTTGGACTCAACCTACATCAAAGTGAACAGTTACAACGAAGAGTGGATATATTGAAGACTGCAATACCTGATTAGCCTAGAGTAGAAAATATTAATACGAACACACGAAGATAATACAAATATGCCGATTGTAAAAGTTGTCGTAATTGTCACAATCACCGAATTGAAAAGAATCGTAATTGATCCGATCCATCGGTGTGCGTATGGTGTGATGCTAAGAAGGAACAATAAAATTGTTCGTCAGTAAAGGAAATCTCACGTGTTAGCTCCAGCATTAATTGAACTGTGTGATAGTTGATAATCAAAATTAATTAACTGTGAACTTTCGAATTGAAAGAGTGACCTGATGAACATTGAGCATTGAAAGGAGTGTTTTGCCGAAATAATATCACGACGCACAAAAGCAAGATAGCATTATAGATTATCTCTGGATTTGCGTCGTGCCGTAGTGAACAATTCTGCGTAGCAACGTAACAACAACTACCGATAGTGAACAGCAACTGAATTTTCCTCGCTTCTCGCTTCAGTGGTGTGCAACGACGCCGGTGATGAATGATTCACTCAGTTAAGTCCAAAGTAATATGTCGGTCAGAGATAACATTTATTGTGAAAGAGAGTTGTAAACGCGGCGAAAAGGAAATTCAATGCATCTACAATGCTCGATCATGGAAATGTTAATCGTTGCTAGTTTGCTTGCTATCAAGTCGAGAGAGAGTGCACCATTTGTTATAGTACTACAAACGGAACGCTTAGAGATTGTTTCTATTTAAAAAAAAAAGTAATATTGTGTGATAGAGACGCGCAGGCAGACAAATTATCATAAAACCATAATAGACAATTAAAATCAGCAGTTCGCATCGCTGAGAAGACTGTGCGAACTGGCCAACGGACTTTCGGACATTACGCGAGGAACAATTTTCTTTAGAGATTTTCAGGTGCTGTTCCACGTTATCCGACGGGGACAGCCATCATTGAGCGTCGCGTATCCATTCCACCGACCGAGCTGTAGCAGTAGCGGCTCAACATCAACAGCAACAACAAAAAGGGGAGAGGGGACGTCACATGTGCCGACGATAGCAAATTTCAAGAATTAACTCTCGCCAGGGACAACGCACTGGCCGACGTTCCTCAATCAGCGGCCGACAGCAGCGGCGTTTGCGTAGAGTTGTCAATGATAACAGACCCGCAACGCTGCGTGAAATAATCGCACAAATCAAAGTGGAACTTACGACGAACGTATCCGTTAGGGCAGTGTGGAGAAATTTGGCGTTAATGGGTTATGGAGGCAGACGACCGACGCGAGTGTCTTTGCTAACAACACGGGATCGCTTGCAGCGCCTCTCCTGGGCAAGTGACCATATCGGTTGGACCCTAGACGACTGGAAAACCGTGTCGTGGCCAGACAGGGGCTGATGGTAGGGTTCGAGTGCAGCGCAGACCCCCCCACGAACCCATGAACCCAAGTGTCAACAACGCACTGTGCAAGCTGGTGGTGACTTCATAGTGGTGTGGACTGCGTTTACGAGTGGGCTGGGTCCTTTGGTCCAACTGAGCCGATCATTGACTAGAAATTTTTATGCTCAGGTAGGTACTTGGAAACTTTTTACAGCCATTCATGGTATTCAAGTTCCCGATCGACGGTGGAAATTTTTATGGATTACAATGCGCCATTTTACTGGGCCACAATTGTTCGCGATTAGCCGCAAGAACATTCTGGACAAGTCGAGCGAATTATTTGGCCAAGCAGACCGCCCTACGCGAATCCCATCGAACATTTATGAGACACATTCGAGATGTGAGTTTAGGCATAACATCCTGCACCGGTATTACTTCCGTAATTATGGACGGTTATAGAGACAGCGTAACTTAATATTTCTGCAGGCGTGTTCCAACTACACGTTGGGTTACTGCACTACTCCGGGAAAAAGGATTTCCGACTCGATATTAGGAGGTACCCTGTGACTTTCGTGCGTGTTTGGAGCTTACGGGCGCTCAACGTCGCCCATGTCTTTTTTCACCTCAATGTACTAAACAAAATTAACATATAAATTCAGAAACAGACTAGCGCAGATTCAGCTGAGTCCACGTGTACACTGCACTGGTTTCCTCCGCACAGAACGCGAGCAGTTAAAAAAAATCGAACATACAGCACGGTACACGCACTTCGTCAACGCCACTCGCGACCGCTGCAGCGGAAGTGTAACTTTGCTGGCTGTATCATTTACTAAGAAACCCAGCGCCACGGCATACCCGGACGGGTTTCGTGCAGCGTAACGAGCTTGGCGAAGCGTGGAGGCGAGAGATGTACGGTCGTAAGTCGCCGTATAATGAGAATTTTATATGGGCTCGCGCTAGAGCACTCACAGAAATTGCTTGTATTTCATTTCACAAAATAGATAACCTTCCGCTCTCCCCCGGCTCTGCCCCGTAGAAGCTTTCATCGATCTTGGCACAGCACCCACCAGCTTGCTGCCGTTTGTAACCTGCTTATCCTGCACCAGTTCTTTCAAAGGTCCAGGCAAGGTTCGCTAGGCTCTCCCTTGACGGTTTTCTTAGCCTCTGTTCTGTCAACTAAAATAAATTTCCGATTACATACAAATGTGGGGAAGAGTATGGTTTCGATAGAGTAATGCACTCTTTCGTAGAGACAGCACGGCGGCAGCGTTATAAGTTTCATTGTGTCACGCAGTCCCTTAGCAGGAGAAACGAAGATTTCCAATAGATTTAAAAAAGGCGCAGATCATTTTTGTTTGCACGAAAAGTTATCGAACAGATCCACGTAATTTTACATCTACGTCTCCGACGTCCCTATGCAGGAGAATTGTCGAAAATGTTTTCTGATCATGTATCACGTCCTTTTTGGAGAACGAAAATTTCCTTAGTAGGAATGGACATGGATTCCGCAAACAGAAATCTCGCTTCATTCCTCCACAGGGTCTAGAGCGCCGCGTATATGAGCGACATAATGTGAATACAGTAAATGAGCGTATAATCAAAGTTGGGACCTATACTTTCTGTGTTGCACTGAATTACACTAAGTGGGTTGGTCAAGAGAGATTAATTACACGTATAGGATTCTGACCTACGACGAAGGGAATTAAATTTACTGTAAAGCTCAAAATCTACATCAACATCCACATTTACAAACATACGAGGGTTGTTCAGAAAGTAAGGAACGATCGGTCGCGAAATGGAAACTACCGTGATAGTCAAATCTGTTTTCTTTGCACATTTCGCTACACCTTCCAGGTACTTCTCTACATAGTCGCCGCTCCGACTTAGACATTTGTCGGAGCGTTGTACCAAATTTTCAATTCCATCGTCATGTGATGCAGCCGCCAACGCTTTCCGATAACTCTCTACTCTGGTCTACAGCCCGTAGCCTGCGCCCAAGTTTTGTCTACTTATCCAGCGTTTCATGTAAACAGAGATGATACTCAGGACGAGCCAGTTAGGGATGTGTTGTGGGTGATCGAATGCTTCCCATAGAAAAGGCTGCAGGAGCGTCTTCGCTGCCCCCGCAGAATGCAGCTGAGAATTGCCGCGAAGAAGGAAGTGCGTGGCAGTTGTGTTAGGTGGGCTCCATTCATTAAGGCGAAGCCTCTCAGTGGGCCCTCCTATTTGGTTGTTTACGCGCCTTTACTCGCTCACAGTGCGCTCACACCTGAAAAGAGCGTCGTGATGTGATCGACGGTCATACTAGAGACACCGACCAAAACGTCTGTGAAAAGCCTCTTCGGATTTTCACAGTGGTTTCCATTTCGTGACCGATCGTTCGAAATGGTTCAAATGGCTCTCAGCACTATGGGACTTAACATCTGAGGTCATCAGAGCCACTTAAACCTACATCTGAGGTCATCAGTCCCCTAGAACTTAAAACCACTTAAACCTAACTACCCTAACGACATCACACACATCCATGCCCGAGGCAGGATTCGAACCTGCGACCGCAGCGGTGGCGCGGTTCCAGACTGAAGCGCCTAGAACCGGACGGCCACAACGGCCGGCACCGATCGTTCCTCACTTTCCGAATAGCCCTCGTAAACCACAAGCCATCGCACGATGCGTAGCGAAGGCTGCAGTGTATAGCTACCAGTCATTTCCTTTCCAATAGCAGTCGTAATTAGGGGGAGGAAAAAACGACTGTCTATATGCCTCTGTACGAGACATAATTTCTCGCTGTATCTTCGTGGTCCTTACGCGAAATGTGCTTTGGTGGCAGTAGAATTGTTCTACAGTCACCTTCAGACGTCGGTTCTCTAAATTTCCTCAGTAATGGAAAAGAAAGTCGCCTTCCCTACAGGGTGCCCCAGTTGAGTTCACGAAGCATCTGAATAATACTTGTGTTCTTCGAAGTTACTGGTAACAAGTCTAGCAGCCCGTCTCCAAGCTGCTTCGAAGTCTTTCTTTAATTCGACCTCGTGCAGATCCCAAATACTCGAGCAGTACTCAATGATGGGTCCCATTAGTGTCCTATATGTCGTCCCCTTTACAGATGAACCGCGACTTTCTAAAATTCTCCCAGTAAACTGAAGTTGACCATTCGCCTGCGCTATTACAGTCCTTGCACATTCGATCCATTTCATATCGCTTTGCAGCTTTACGCCCAAATATTTAATCGACGTGATTGTATCAAGCAGCTCACTATCCTGTATTCGACCATTACGGTTTGTTCTTCCTGCTTATCTGCATTAACCTACATTATTATACGAGTATAGCTTGCTGCCACTCATCAGACGAATTAGAAATGTAGTTAAGCCGTCTTGTATCCTCCTGTAATAACTAAACGACGACACTTTCATGCACACCATGGCATCATCAGCAAACGTCCGCAGATTGATGCTCAACCTGTCCGCCAGATAATTTATGTGTATAGAAAATAACAGCGGTCCTATCATGCATCCTTGGGGCACTTATGACGACGGCCTTGTCTCTAATGAACGCTCGCCGTCAAGGACAACGTACCACCGGGTTCTATTACTTAAGAAGTTCTCGAGCCACTGACACATGGTATAACCTATTCTATATGCTCATACCTCCTTTAACAGCCTGAAATAGGTCACCCTGTCAAATTCTTTTCGGAAGTTTAGGAATACGAAATCTGCTTCTTACCCTTAATCCGTAGTCCTCAGTATATCAAGTGATAAAAGGGAAACTGAGTTTCACACGAGCGATGCTTTCTAAAACGAAACTGATTCGTGAGCAGGAGCTTTTTGGACACAAGGAAATTTATCGTATTCGTACAGAGAATATGTTCAATAATTCTGCAGCAAACCGATGTGAAGGATATTGGTCTGTAATTTTGCGGGTACGTTCTTATATTCTGGAGTCACCTACTCCTTTTTCCAGTTCCTTGAGACTTCACGTTGGACGAGAGATTCTCGATAAATGCAAGGTAAGTTGTAAGTAGGCTGTTTAGGTTTTTTTATTGGTAACGCCACCTCTGTATGAAAATCACTGGCTGTGCTGTGTGCAGTCTGTGGCTGCTTTGCATTGTTGTAATACTCGCCATTGTAGTGTTGGGCAGCGGCAACTGGATGTGAACAGCGCGTAGCGTTGCGCAGTTGGAGGTGAGCCGCCAGCAGTGGTGGATGTGGGGAGAGAGATGGCGGAGTTTTGAAATTTGTCATGAACTGCTATATTTATATATGATGATATCAAGGTAAATACATTGTTTGTTCTCTATTAATATCTTTCATTTGCTAACTATCCCTATCAGTAGTTAGTGCCTTCCATAGTTTGAATCTTTTATTTAGCTGGCAGTAGTGGCGCTCGCTGTATTGCAGTAGCTTGAGCAGCGAAGATTTTTGTGAGGTAACTGATTTGTGAAAGGTATAGGTTAATGTTAGTCAGGGCCATTCTTTTGTAGGGTTATTGAAAGTCAGATTGCGTTGCGCTAAAAAAATATTGTGTGTCAGTTTCAGCACAGTCTTGTATAATTGTTCAAAGGGGACGTTTCATAAAGTAAGGGGCTAGTACCGTACAGTACACTTCGTAAAATCGAATTGAGATTCCATCCAGGCCTGACGAGTTATTTGCTTTCAATAAATCTGCACTAAATCCTCACCCTTGCCTTTACTCGAACATGCAAAATGGAGTATCAAGAAAATCAAATAAATATCATTCTCTGACATTAAATACAGCTATCACAAGTATGTAGAACCAATGTTGTCTTTAATGATACGTGTTCATGCACCCAAAAATGTGCACAGTCACTCGAAATACACTGACGCACGCAACCAAAACAATTCACGTATTATTGTAAACAAACAAGACCCAAACACTTACACATCAGCTGCCAGAATTGAATACAGCTCCCGCTGCGGTTTACAGGCAATCAGAACAAAACACATTTATTAATTCGGGCGCAAACCACATAATGGTGGTTTACAAATCTTCTCACATCACAATTTAAATTATTTACTACGAGAGAAATCACAATCCGCATAAAGGGCAAACAGACCGAATGAGAGCATACGTTACTGCTCTTTTACACATTAAGAGAAAGATTGGAGGGAGAGGTGCGGACAAACACTACACGGTTACTACTGCCGTGGTGACAATACTATCTATCCGGGTGACAATTATTGAACTATATGAAAAAAACATAATTTAGTTACAAACTACGGCGTGCACGCTCTTTGTTCAACATGTAAACGTCACTACAGATATTTTCGATGTCCCTGCCATCATTGGCGATGATGTGGCTCAGATGAATAGCAAAATTCTGAATGACACCTGAAGTGTCGGAATATCGAGGAGGAGGAGGAGGAGGAGGAGGAGGAGGAGATTAGTGTTTAACGTCCCGTCGACAACGAGGTCATTAGAGACGGAGCACAAGCTCGGATTAGGGAAGGATGGGGAAGGAAATCGGCCGTGCCCTTTCGAAGGAACCATCCCGGCATTTGCCTGAAGTGATCTAGGGAAATCACGGAAAACCTAAATCAGGATGGCCGGACGCGGGATTGAACCGTCGTCCTCCCGAATGCGAGTCCAGTGTGCTAACCACTGCGCCACCTCGCTCGGTCGGAATATCGATGCTGTCGATGACCTCCTGAATGGCTGTTTTCAGGTCAGCAATTATTTTGGGGTTTTTGCCATACACCTCATCTTTAATACAGCGCCACAAAAGGGAGTGGCATGTATTCAGATCCGGAGAATATTGCGGCCAATCGAGGATCTTGCCAGTGGCCTCTGGGTACGCCAGAGCCAGAATGCGGTCCCCAAACTGCTCCTCCAGAACACCAAACACTTTCCTGCTTCGATGAGGTCGAGCTCAATCTTGCATGAACCACATCTTGTAGAAATCAGGGTCACTTTGGGTCAGGGGTATGAAATCATCTTCGAAAACTCTCACATACCGTTTGGTAGTCACCGTGCCATCAAGGAATATCGCACCGATTTTCCGTGATGGGACATTGCACACCAGACAGTCACCCTTTGAGGGTGAAGAGACTTCTCGATCGTGAAATGTGGATTCTGAGTCTCCATCCAAATGAAAGTAGACGTCTTCGCTAAGCCAAACCATACATGCGCGCACTAATTCCCATCCTGCCCCGCGGCCAACGGCGCGGTTTGAACGTCCTAAAGCAAACCGTTCAGAAGTTATGACATTTTTGTTTCATATAGTTCAATAATCGTCACGCCGTAAGAAAATATTACAAGTGGAACAATATTTTATTTTAAATCGATGTATCAGACAGCTTTTGCATTTTGCAGTCCGTTTCTAAAATCTCCACTCTGGCTGCACCTCACGTCTTTGCAGGCTTCCGAATCAATGTGGCGACGATGACGCGTCATGGCGGTATGTGACGAGGCTGTGTCCAAAATAATATCTCTAGATTCACTGTATATGTATTCCAAGAACAATACACAGTTTACATTTCACTCGGAAGCAATCACTGCCTTCCTGCAGTTCACACTGACTCGGTCATATTAAACTCTAAACGGTTTATCCATGTCCTCTGACACGAAAGTCAGCCAACCAGTCATGCCCTCCCGACAACAACCCGTCTCTCTACACAGTGACTTCAGCACGCAGTTGTTCAGTATCGATAGTCCAAACAACCTCTCTTGTAAAAGAGATGCAAAAAGGTACTCCCGAGTGCAAAACCTAAGAATAAAAGTAAGTTTCGCATTAGGTCAATGTAACTTGAACTATATATTTAGAGATACAGCATAGTATAGTATAGTACAAAAGGTAAGTGAAAGAAATACGCAATTAGACGAACAGAAATGACTCTTTTATTCAAACACGTTAAAGTCACTGAAGTTACCGCTATCTGTGACTGTTCCCTAGACATTACAAACGGTGGGGCGTGGCTCTTAATAGGGTGTGTGATCACCACGAACAGCAGTGCATGCTCCGTAACGTGTTTCGAAGCTGGCTACAAGACTGATATGGAGTTCCTACGGCAGAGCGTTCCATGCCTTCACCAGGGCTGTTGAGAACTGCTGGAAGGGCGTTGGTGCATGTGGAAATTCTGCAGTACGTCTCACCAATGCATCCCACACGTGCTCTACAGGAATTAAGTCGGGGCAACAGGCAGGTCAATCCCTTTGTCGAAGAAGTCTTCTACCTGCGTAGTTCGATGCGCTCGCGTATCGTCACGCACGGAAACGACGTTCTTCTACTTTCATTTTCGCAGTGTAACTATTCTTCACATCGTGTCTTGAAACACCAAACACTTCGGCTCCCTTGGTTAAGGAAGCATTAACAATTTGCCCACGTTGGGATTCACGTAACTCCGACGTAAAGTTCTCAAAACTACACAAAACGGTGCTGTGACCACGACTAACCCTCGCATCGTAATCAGGACATTGCAGTAGTGCTATTCTTGATCAAATACAACATTGTAACCTGCAAGCCTAGCTACAATGTACATCTAAGTTTAAGCATGTATTTCTCGCGTTGTTTCCGTATTTTTGTCCAACCCTTGTACATCATCTGAAAAACTGTCTTACACCTCAGGTTGTTACTGTGCGATATGAACTGTCCTAACGACATGCCTGGAGTGCACCGAAACTACGTACAGTCAGTGCCACTAGAAAGTGCAAGCCATAATTTTAAATGTAACACCCGCAGCGACGTCTCTTTTAGTGGTCTCGAGTCTGTAATCAATGCGCTTTTGCACTGTGTATAGATAAAAAGTGTGAGACTTGAATGTTTTATTTTGTCGGTGGAAGTTAAGTATGAGTGCAAAATATCTGAAGCGTCACGAGGCAGTATTCCTTGTAAATCATCCAAACGGACCAAAGCTTTCACATAGAGCTGCTGCTGTATTACTAAGAAAGTTAAAGACATTTGTGGCGAAGTGGATTAAACGATATTTAGAGGTTGGAAACGTGGATGATTTATCGGAGAGAGGGCTAAGGTGCCAACCTATAATACACAATGGCGGCGATTGGATTAACTATTAGATAACTGTGCAACTAGTAATAACAAGAATTTTCATGTAAACATATATTTCATTCAGGTAATAGCGTACACTTTCTTGTGGAACTGACAGTACATTTCCGTCGACGACGACTCTCCATCGAAGACAAAACGCTGCGTCAGTCCTACCAAAAATTCTTCAGTCCTTCCATATATCTTGGAGAGTGAAATGGTCCAGTAACACTCTCTTTGATCTTGAACCACTGGAGAGACGCACAAGGGAGATGAGTACGATGTTACAATTACGCTGACCGGTGGGTGTACCGTATTTAAAGATTTGGATGTCCTTTCGCCCAAGCAACATTAGGCTTCGCCACACAGTAACTCTTGGACCGCCATGTTCGACAATGTTCCTGCATAGTCCCACTTCTCACGATATGTCGGTCAGACTGAATGTGCTGTCATCCTTAAAGAGCAGGTGACCACACTTCTCGTCGGTCCAGTCCCTGTGCTCTTGGCACCATCGCAAACGGTGCCGTCGGTGTGCGGATACCGACGGAACACCGTGTTCATTGGGCACAGAGACCACCCACACGCAGTCGCCGTGCCACTGTCGAGCATGAGATTGCGTGTTCTGCAATCCTGTTAAATCTACATCTACATATACATTCGCAGGAGGGTACCCTGTACCACTACTTGTCATTTCGCGTCTTCTTTCACTCGCAAATAGAGCGAGGGGAAAACGACTGTTTGTACACCTACGTATAAGCCCTAATTTTTTGTATCTTATTTTTGTGGTCCTTACGCGCGATGTTTGTTTGTGGCAGTGGAATCTTTCTGCAGCAGTAGAATCGTTCTGCAGCTTCAAATGCCGGTTCTCTAAATTTTCTCGATAGTGTTTCTCGAAATGAACGACGCTTCCCCCCAGGGATTACCTTTTGAGTTCCCGAAGCATCTCCGCAGCACTTACGTGTTGTTTGTACCTATAGATAACAAATCTACCAGCCCGCCTCTCAATTGTTTTGATGTCTTCCATCAATCCGACCTGGTACGGATCCCACATACTCGAGCACTACTGAAGAACAGGTCGCACCAGCGTCCCATATGCAGTCTCCTTTACAGGCAAACCATTCTTTCCCAGAATTCTCCCGATAAACCGAAGTCGACCATTTGCCTTCCCTACCACAGTTCTCACATTCTCGTTCCATCTCACATCGCTTTGCAGCGTTACGCCCAGATATTTAAACGATTGACTGTGTCAATCAGGACAGTAGAGATACAGTATCCGAACATTACAGATTTGTTCTTCCTAATCATCCGCATTAAATTACATTTTTCCACATTTAGAGATAGCTGCCATTGATCATACCAACTAGACATTTTGCCTAAGGCGTCTCGTATCTTCATACAGTAACTCAACTTCGACACCTTACCGTGCCCACCCTGTCAACCAAATCATGTATATAGAGAGCAACACCGGTCCTATTACGTAGAGAACAACAGCAGTCCTATTACACTTCCCCCGGGCACTCCTAACAATACCCTTGCCTCTGATGAACAGCCGCCGTCGAGGACAACATGCTGGGGTCTATTACTTAAGAAGTCTTCGATGGTGATGATGATGTTTGGTTTGTGGGGCGCTCAACTGCAAGGTTATCAGCACCCGTAGAAATTCTCAACCTTTGCTCAGTCCAATCTCGCCACTTTCATGAATGATGATGAGATGATGACAACACAAACACCCAGTCATCTCGAGGCAGGTGAAAATCCCTGACCCCGCCGGGAGTCGAACACGAGACCCCGTGCTCGGGAAGCGAGAACGCGACCGCGAGAACACGAGCTGCGGACAGAAGTCTTCGAGTCACTCACATATCTGTCAGCTTATCCAATATGCTCGTACCTTCGTTAACAGACTGCAAAAAATGACTCTGAGCACTATGGGACTTAACATCTCAGGTCATCAGTCCCCTAGAACTTAGAACTACTTAAACCTGACTAACCTAAGGACATCACACACATCCATGCCCGAGGCAGGATTCGAACCTGCGACCGTAGCGGTCGCGCGGTTCCAGACTGAAGCGCCCAGAACCGCTCGGCCACCAGCGGCCGGCTAACAGACTGCAGTGGAGCACCGTGCCAAGTGCTTTCCGGAAATCTAGAAATACGGAATCTGCCTGTTGCCTTTCATCCATGGTTCTCAGTATCTCATGTGAGAAAAGGGCAAGCTGAGTTTCACATGAGTGATGTTTTATGAAAGCATGCTGATTCGTGGACATAAGCTTCTCAGCTTCAAGAAAGTTTATGATATTCGAACTGAGAATTTGTTGAAGGATTCTGCAGCACAACAGAGGTCAGGGATGTTGATCTGCAATTCTGCGGGATCGTTCTGGTACCTTTCTTATATACTGGAGCTGAAGTCTGGTTTCACAGGATAGAGCGGATCAGGTTATGGTTTTGGAGGGAGCCGTAATCAGTTGCTGTTAGTTGCACAAAACACACAAACTTTTATTTTCCCAAGAACCACTTAATTACACATTACCTTAAAAGGATCAAATTAAAACAATACGGCTGAAGGCCAAGTTAAGAAAATTTGTGATACCTCCTGGGCTGAAGGCCCAAAACCACACCCTAAACAAGAACAGCTAAAGGCCTGAACGCAAGTTATTAATTGCTTTCAAGAATACACACGGCTGAGGGCCTTATTTTAAAAGAATATTTCACATAAATACTTGGCTGAAGGGCACACACAAGACTTTGAACAACTCAGGACTTAGGGCCTGGATAACAAGAATTTCAGCTGGAGCAAATTTTTAAAAAGATTATTTTTAAACAAATCAATTTTCAAAAATTAATTTAAGATGGCTGAAGGCCTTATCTTAAAAACATTTCACGTAAAAGTTCGGTTCAAGGCCACACACTGGACATTGAACAACTGAGGGCTTATGGCTAGATAACAAGAATTTCAGATAGAACAAGCTTTCAAACAAACTTTTAGACAATTCAATCTTCAATTATAATTTAAGTCGGCTGAAGGCCTAATTTTAAAATTAAAACAAACTAAATTAATAGACGGCTGAAGGCCTCGCACAGTACATCAGACTGAAATGAAAATCACAATCTAAGACCAACAGAACAGTGGTGCTCTGAAGTGCTCCAAGGGTCGCTCTGAGGAGGTAGCTCTAACGTAAGGTGAGATGAGACAGGCAGCCAAGAGCAACAATAAATAACCGGATGGAAACCCGACCAACAACCTAATCAATTCTCTTCCACCCGACCAACGGTACGAAAACGGATCATATCAGCCGACGACGAAGATACCAGCAGCACTACGTCTTCAAAATTGGCGTCTAAAAACAGGGGTCAGAAGGAAAGGGATGTAAGTACCCTTCTTGTAGTTTTGAGAAAACTGAGGTTAAATTTCACAAGGCTTCAGGATTGCCTTGAGATTGCAAAATCGATTTCAACTCTGTGTGAGTGTATTAGACTTAAAAATTCTTTGTAGCATTTTCCTTTGCATGTTGGAATAATAGGTTAACATGAATTGTCGGTTTCACGTCACAGTTCGTCTGTAAACTCTTGTGTCGATTTGCTTCCAGAATATTGTGAATTAAGAAGCCTTTGATTTATGTTTACACTATAATGCTTTATTATTAATCGTTATTAACTCAATTATCATAACATTACTATTTAGAGCTATAACATAACATTTACGTAATTCTATATGAACACTATGCCTTTAGTGTGGCTTTCAATAGCACGACAAGATTAGAAAGAACAGTGTTTAACGCAATATCCCATTACTGAAAATATTTCGCGCCACTTGGGCCACTTCCTTATCCTCGTGTTTCGTAAAAAAGTTATTTAGATAACATGTGAGTTCAATACTAGGAATCAGAATGACCCTAAATGAATATAACAGATTTTATTGATACAGCATTTGAAGCAGAGCTAAAAAATAGGAAACAGGCTATTCAAAATCTGATTCTAGCAAGTCTTTCTCATTATCTGATTTAAATTCTTCATGTGGATCAGCCCTAGTTGTTTTTCTTGTTTGTCCTACTTCATGTGGAAGTGAGCGTCAGCATTCATGATGGATAGGTGGGACAAATGGAAGAAAGTTCAAAAGATTTTTGTCTTTGCGAAGCTTAAGCTTTGGAGATTGGTTGTACGGAGGTGAAATTCGTGAGAGTTTTGCCTTACCTGTCAGGTTTTGTTACACACAAGTGCAGAGGCATCTCTTTGGCGCGAACGGTTTCATGACATCTTGTGACTACACTCCGATTCCAATTACATGTCAGTTGAAGACTTTCAGTTGCTGCCACAGTGTTGTCACATCGGCTGCCGGCTGCCGCTCGATTGTAGGTGACATAAAAACACGGTGGGTTGAGAGGTGGCATGAGCCCCCTCTCATATTTCTATCTTACGATTTTCCTCTCTAATTGCATGCAGTGAAAAGTCGCTATTCCTTCACACGCGGACTTCCCACGCAGCGTCTCTCGTCACCCGGGTGGTCCGGTGACAGGCAGGCTCTGCTGATCTGGAAAGGGTTAAGACGTCGGGTGTGAGGAAGTCGAGTGAATGCTTTGCACACGCCGACATTGTCAAAAGACACGCCCGGATGGGTCTGAAGTAGCAGCTGGGCTAGAGGTTCCGTTACTTCGCAGAAACTTAGCGAAAACACTTACTGGTGGGCTACCAGTGAGGCGTGGGAATGACTTGTGTACCCAGGCAGTTGTGGTGGGAAAATTCCCGCGCTTTCTGCAAAATAGTAACTGTGATTGGCTTGCTCAGGGCATAGCTCCGTGACGTAGCAAAATCAGCGCAGAAAATGGCGCCAAGAATCTCCATTTGTGGAATGGTAGTGCTCCGGCAATGGAGTGGAATTTTCCGCCGGTTTTCGAGTTGCTGATTGGAACGTTTAACAACGGCCACTGTCGTGGGGGCGGGAATGTTGTGTGTTCGGCCTGTACGGGTGCTCTAGGTAGTCGGCTCTCGCCTTTCGGTCGAGGACGTGGAAGCAACCAGCCATCGCCTCCGGTACGCCAGATCGTGTTCTTGCAGTTAAGAAGACAGATTGGTAAGGTATGTCCGCAGCACCGGCAGATAGGGATTTTCCTAGGTGATAATCAGAGCTCAGCAGAGCGCGCCTGTTCGTCTTTTTCTAACTTTGTTCTGTCTTGGGTAGCAGCAATTAATGTTGGGTTTGCTATGGGTTTTCTCTTAAGATTTGGGTTGCAAGGAATTGGCTCCACATACTACTTCGTCATAATCCTCACAATCTAGTTTAGGGACAACTTCACATTCACAGCGTTTGTTTGAGTATCCAATTTGAGCCATTTTGATGTATTGTAAATGTTTCATGTGTTTTTGTTTACTATTTTGTGTTTAGTCTTAATATATCATATTGTTATTTTGGACAGAACTTTCATTCTGTTAATCGGTAGAGCAACCCTATCATTCCTCACTATGTTAATGAAACCTTCGTTTATTTAACTTGTTTATCAAATTAAATTATTGCAGGTGCACTTCTACTCCACTGGCAGGGTTGACTTAGAGTCAGTTCGCGTATTTTTTTTAATCCTTGTGCAACAGCAAAAGTCGGAGTTAGAATAGGGGGGGCCTTAGAGCATCTTTTACATATGTAGATTCTAGAAAAATTTAGTGTTAAATACACTGCTAGCCCCGGCACCTCGCAGGGTCACTTCACAAATGCCGTTAATGTTTAGCGCGGAGCAATGTTGAAAGTAGCCGCCGCGAAGTATGTCGGATATGCGAGATACTCGGTCGACAACTGATTTTAAGTGATCAGTGACTGAACTGCGACAAACGACGGGTTTTGTAGCCCACAGTTTAAACTAAGGTCCCAAGCTAACCACACCCTCGTGATGTGCAACGTTTCCGAGAAAACGGCGGTCATCAGTGTACGGCAAAACTAAAATCGCAATTGTTTTTTCACGGCGATTAAAGCTAACCTCTACCACCACACTCAAATCAGAAAAAATTGTTTCAGCGCTAAACGCAAACTGTAATTTCTTGCTGTCACTGGTTAACCTAACTATCCTCACACTGGCTGCATGAGCCGTCACGTTGCCAACCGATGGGCAGTCCTGGTTAGCACTTGGTTGCAGGTTGTAGGCGATACAAGCAGATTCCAGAAGACAAAAAATGAATCACAGGAAGAAAAATAAGAGGAAATAATAAAATCAATAAGAGGATGAGGCCCCCACCCCCCAACAACAGAACATAGCCCTTGTCGTTGATGGGGAGGCTTGAGTGCCTCAAGGATAAAGATAGCCGTACCGTATGTGCAACCACAACTGAGGGATATCTGTTGAGAGGCCGAAGAGGAAACCACAGCCGTAATTTTTCCCGCTATTATGCAGCTCAACTATATAGTTAAATGATGATAGCATCCTCTTGGGTAAAATATTGCAGACGTAAAATAGTACCCCATTCAGATCTCCGGGCGGGGAATATTCAGGAGGGTGTCGTTTTCAGCAGAAACAGAACTGGCGTCCTGCGGATCGTAGCATGAAATGTCACATCCCTTAATCGGGTAGATAGATTCGAAAATTTAAAATAGGAAATGGAGATGTTAAAGTTAGATATAGTAGGAGTTAGCGAAGTTAGGTGGCAGGAGGAACAGGACTTCTGGTCAGGTGAATACAGAGCTATAAATACAAAATCAAACACGGGTAATGCAGGAGTAGGTCTAATAATAATAAAAAAAAGAAAAAACTAAATAGTAACGAGGGTAAGCTACTATGAACAGGATAGTGAACGCGTTATTGTAACCAAGAGAGACATGAAACCTACGCCCACCACAGCAGCACAAATCTATATGCCGACAAGGCCTGTAAATGATGAAGAGATTGATGAAATGTATGATAAGATAAAAGAAATTATTCAGATAATTAAAAGGAGACGAAAATTTAATAGTCATGAGAGACTAGAATTCGATAGTAGGAAAAGGAAGAAAGGAAAAAATAAAGAGGAACTCGCTTGGTAAAATTCTGCATACAGCATAATTTATTATAACACTTGGTTTAAAAATTATGAAAGAAGGCAGTCTATGAGGAAGAGACTTGGAGATACCGGAAGGTTTCAGACTGACTATATAATGGCATGACAGAGATTTCAGAACCAGATTTTAAATTTAAGACATTTCGAAAGGCTGATGGGGACTCTGACCACAATTTATTGGTTATGAACTATAGATTAAAACAGGAGATTCTGCAAAAAGGTACGAATTTAAGGAGATGGGGCCTGGATTAACTGAAAAAACCGGAGGTTGTAGAGAGTTTCAGAGGGAGCATTAGGCAACGGATGGCTAGAACAGGGGAAAGGAACACAGTAGAAGAACAATGGCTTTAAGAGATGAAAGAGTGAAGGCAGCAGAGGATCAAATAGGTAAAAAGATAAGGGATAGTAGAAATCATTGGATAACACAAGATATATTGAATTTAATTGATGAAAGAGGAATGCAGTAAATAATAAAAATGCAGTAAATGAAGTAGACGAAAGGAAATACAATCGTCTAAAACATGAGATTGATAGGAAGTGTAAAATGGCTAAGCAGGAATGGCTAGAGGACAAATGTAAGGATTTAGAAGCATGTATCAATAGGGGAACAATAGACCCCGCCTACAGGAAAATTAAAAGGTCCTTTGGAGAAAAGAGAGCCACTTGTATGAATATCAAAAGCTCAGATGTAAAACTAGTCCTAACCAAAGAAGTGAAAGCACAGAGGTAGAAGGGGTGTATAGAGGATCTATACAAGGGAGACGTACATGAGGGGGACATTATGAAAATGGAAGAGGACGTAGATGAAAATGAGATGGGAGATATGATACTGCGTGAAGAATTTGACAAAGCACTGAAAAAGGGCCCAAGAGTACACGACATACCGTTAGAACTACCGATAGCCTTGGGAGAGCGAGCCGTGGCAAACTCTTCCATCTGGTGAGAAAGATGTATGAGACAGAGGAAATACCCTCAGACTTCAAGAAGAGTATAATAATTAATAATTCCAATTGCAAAGAAAGCAGGTGCTGACAGATTTGAAAATTAATCAGTTTAATAAATTACAGTTGCGAAATAGTAACATGAATTCTTTACAGAAGAATGGAAAAGCTAGCAGAAGCCGACCTCGGAGATCAGTTTGGATTCCGGAAAAATGTATGAATGCACGAGGCAATACTGATCCTACGACTTCTCATATAAACTAGGTTAAGGAAAGGCAAACTTATGTTTATAGCGTTTGTGGACTTAGAGAAAACCTCTGACAATGTTGACTTGAATACTCTCTTTCAAAATCTAAAAGTGGCCAACATACAGAGACCGAATGGCCATTTCCAGTATGTACAGAAGGTTATAAGAATCGAGTGGCATTAAAGAGAAACAGTGGTTGAGAAGGAAGTGAGACACGGTTGTAGCTATCCCCGATGTTATTCAGTCTGTATACTGAGCAAGCAGTAAAGGTAACAAAAGAAAAATTTGGAGTAGGAATTAAAATCCAGGGAGAAGAAATAAAAGCTTTGAGATTTGCCGATGAAAGAAAAGCAAAACGAGTATAATGGAATGTAGTCAAATTAAATCAGATGATGCTGAGGGCAGTAGATTAGGAAATGAGGCACTTGAAGTAGTACACTCCTGGAAATGGAAAAAAGAACACATTGACACCGGTGTGTCAGACCCACCATACTTGCTCCGGACACTGCGAGAGGGCTGTACAAGCAATGATCACACGCACGGCACAGCGGACACACCAGGAACCGCGGTGTTGGCCGTCGAATGGCGCTAGCTGCGCAGCATTTGTGCGCCGCCGCCGTCAGTGTCAGCCAGTTTGCCGTGGCATACGGAGCTCCATCGCAGTCTTTAACACTGGTAGCATGCCGCGACAGCGTGGACGTGAACCGTATGTGCAGTTGACGGACTTTGAGCGAGGGCGTATAGTGGGCATGCGGGAGGCCGGGTGGACGTACCGCCGAATTGCTCAACACGTGGGGCGTGAGGTCTCCACAGTACATCGATGTTGTCGCCAGTGGTCGGCGGAAGGTGCACGTGCCCGTCGACCTGGGACCGGACCGCAGCGACGCACGGATGCACACCAAGACCGTAGGATCCTACGCAGTGCCGTAGGGGACCGCACCGCCACTTCCCAGCAAATTAGGGACACTGTTGCTCCTGGGGTATCGGCGAGGACCATTCGCAACCGTCTCCATGAAGCTGGGCTACGGTCCCGCACACCGTTAGGCCGTCTTCCGCTCACGCCCCAACATCGTGCAGCCCGCCTCCAGTGGTGTCACGACAGGCGTGAATGGAGGGACGAATGGAGACGTGTCGTCTTCAGCGATGAGAGCCGTTTCTGCCTTGGTGCCAATGATGGTCGTATGTGTGTTTGGCGCCGTGCAGGTGAGCGCCACAATCAGGACTGCATACGACCGAGGCACACAGGGCCAACACCCGGCATCATGGTGTGGGGAGCGATCTCCTACACTGGCCATACACCACTGGTGATCGTCGAGGGGACACTGAATAGTGCACGGTACATCCAAACCGTCATCGAACCCATCGTTCTACCATTCCTAGACCGGCAAGGGAACTTGCTGTTCCAACAGGACAATGCACGTCCGCATGTATCCCGTGCCACCCAACGTGCTCTAGAAGGTGTAAGTCAACTACCCTGGCCAGCAAGATCTCCGGATCTGTCCCCCATTGAGCATGTTTCGGACTGGATGAAGCGTCGTCTCACGCGGTCTGCACGTCCAGCACGAACGCTGGTCCAACTGAGGCGCCAGGTGGAAATGGCATGGCAAGCCGTTCCACAGGACTACATCCAGCATCTCTACGATCGTCTCCATGGGAGAATAGCAGCCTGCATTGCTGCGAAAGGTGGATATACACTGTACTAGTGCCGACATTGTGCATGCTCTGTTGCCTGTGTCTATGTGCCTGTGGTTCTGTCAGTGTGATCATGTGATGTATCTGACCCCAGGAATGTGTCAATAAAGTTTCCCCTTCCTGGGACAATGAATTCACGGTGTTCTTATTTCAATTTCCAGGAGTGTATTTGCTATTTAGGCAGCAAAATAACTAATGATCGTCGAAGCAGAAGGGATAGGCTGGCAATGGCAAGGAAACCTTTACTGAAGAAGAGAAATTTGTTTACATGGAGTGTAGATTTAAGTGTCAGGAAGTCAGCTCTATATGTATTTGTATGGAGTGTAGCCTTGTATGGAAATGAAAAATGGCCGATAAACAGTTTAGACAAGAGGCAAATAGAAGGTTTTGGAATGTGGTGCTACAGAATAATGCTAAACATTAGACGTGTAGATCAAGTAACTAATGAGGAGGTACTGAACAGAAGTGCGAAGAAAAGAAATTTGTGGCACAACCTGACTAGAAGAAGGGGTCGGTTGATGGGACACATTCTGAGACATTAAGAGATCACCAGTTTGGTATTGGAGGGGGGGGGGGGGTTTAAAATCTAAGAGGGACACCAAGAGATGAATACAGTAAGCAGCTTCAGAAGGATATAGGTTACATAGTTACTCGGAGATGAAGAAGCTTGCACATGGTAGAGTAGCATGGAGAGCTGCATCAAACCAGTCTTCGGACTGAAGACCACAACAACAACAACGATGACGAAAACGATGCTGCAAGCAATTAGAAATGGTCATTTAAACCAATTAATCAAATAAAAATATTAATAAAACTGTTTTGATTATATTCAGAGTAAAAACATTGGCTACATTTAACGAGATTCGAATCTACGACCTTCCACTCGCCAAGCTTATACGCTAACATTGCAGTATACCACGACACTTCGTTCAGTGGCAGTATTTACAACTGTAGTCACCCAGTCTCAAAGATGAACTGCAGGCTTCAAAAGTTTGGCTTTACGCAGCGTGGCGTGGTGCTTATTTAATGTAAGCCGATCTCTGTGATTATAAAAACTACGTATTTGATGCTGAATTACCTCTTGTGCGGAAGGATGCAGTTTGTGTGTGTTGTTTCTGGTGTGATATCCTGCGTGATGAAATAAGAAATAAAGGTACTACGCCCATAACTCTGGATTCAAACACATCAAGAAAGAAAGCCAGACAAGGAACTGGAAGTGAATTAACCAATTGTTATGGCAATCTGGCAACGGCGAACGGTTCGGGCGCTACGCTGAACTCTCTGATTGGAGGAAGCCATTTCCAACGCGTGAAGTACCAACTTCAAGTAATTTTAATCGGGGTTTTCTTTTCGTTCGCCAGGCAGCAGCAAAAAGAGGTATTTCACTTTTGTTTCTTTGACACAACAATTTTACTCGCTTTACTATGTTCTTAGAGGCACTTATCTCATCTTCCTGGGAAGTGTCGTTTGTACACGTTTGGTGCTGACATCCTCAGTTGTATGTGGCAGCTCATGAGAAGAGAGGTTAAACGAGTTCGTCGCGATGGACACATTACGAAAGTGAAGAACCTAAGGATATACGTCAACCTCTTACTTCCGTCAAGACAATATTAGGCTGATTACAGAGGGCACTGTGGCGTTTAAGGAACTCTGCTTACGCTATTGAAATACGAAAAGCCGGAAATTGTTTTACGGTGTGAGGCAAATAAAAGTAGCCAGGACCATTTGTGGCGGCATTAACGGAAGAGGAAAGGAAGTACAGTTACTTCCAACAAGATGGAACAACAGCCTATAGAGCCGGTCGAATCTTGGAGCTCATTTACACAATCTTCACGCCTGAGAGAATTGTTAGCACAAGTCAGTCTGGTCGCGGCCCTAGCTGGCCACCCAGGTCACGTGATCTGTCAGTGTGCGATTACTTTGTGTGGTGAGCCCGCAAGTCTGAGGTGTATCGCAACAACCCTCATAGTCTTCAAGAACTGCAACAGAACATTTCGGATGTAACAATTCCAGCAGTCCAGCTCAGATCCGCCTTCAACAACTTGGTGACCAGGTCACAAAAGTACCAAGAGATGAATGGGTGCCAAGAGATGAATGGTGTTCACTTTCAACATCTGCTATAGTCAGATTAGTACTGCATCTCCATTACTCTGCTGTGTTCCTTTTTATTCTGTTCTCTGGGCTACTTTTCTTTGGCCCAGCTTGTACAATACTATTGATCTATCTGGTAAAAAAGCAAGAAAAATGTTTTTTTTCGTAAACAAAGTCACCATATTACTCGAATTAGTCTCCTAAAAGTGATATGCACTTGGTACAGATATCCTCCAGCTGTTTCATCACATACAAAAAGTAGGGTCTATCAGACCTATCAAACTACTCGTTGACTTCAACTATCACTTCCTCATTTGATGCAAATTTCTTCCCAGCAAACCAAAGTTTCAAATTAGGGAACAGGAAGATTGCACTTGGGGACAAGTCCGGTGAATAATATGGATTAAGAATCAATTCAAAGCTTAGGTTACGCAGTTCCACCGTTGTTACTCCGGATTTGTTGGATGGTGTATTATCCTGGTGAAAGAACACTTTCTTGCGTGTCAACATTGGTCCGTTTTCACCAAACTCCAGTTCCAAACGATCCAGTATGAAGGATAATAGGGTCCAGTTATGTGTTTGTTTTTCTTTTATGGGACTTACCTGCTAAGGTCATCAGTCCCTAAGCTTACACACTACTTAACCTAAATTATCCTAAGGACAAACACGCATACCCGTGCCCGAGGGAGGATTCGAACCTCCGCCAGGATCAGCCTCACAGTCCATGATTGCAGCGCCTTAGACCGGTTGGCTAATCCCGCGCGGTTTTTTTTTTAAAGTAGTGTATGGGGATTATTCTTTCGGAATTTCGAAATATAATGGCTGTCACCTTACCGGTATAGAAAATGGCCTTTGTTTCTTTGGTGCACGTTCAGCAGCCTTTGTCGACTATTTTAACTGCCTTTTTCTTTCTGGTGTGTAATGAAGGACCCGGGTTTCGTCAACAGTCACAAATCGGCGCCAAAGTCTTGGAGATTGCAATTAAACGTCACCAGACATTGTGTTGGAATGTTGTTTTGGATGCGCTTTTGACTGACTGTGAGCAATCGCTGCACCACCTCGCACACAGCGTATTCATGGGCAGCAGGATATTATGCTCTCACTCAGCTGAGATGCCTACAGTCTTGTGTTACCATAACAAGGACTTTGTCAGTGATTTCTTTTGTGGCGATCTCAATTGGATGGCCGGAGCGCACTTGGTCTTCGGTGCTTGTCCGACAACGTTTAAATTCATTAATTCAAAAGCAAATGGTCTTCAGTAATGGTCCAGTGTCCGCGTGAACTTCATCCAATTCTATTTTGATTTGCGCAGCAGTGCAACCCTACAAATGCAAATGTTCAATGACAGCACGAAACTTGTTTTTTTTTTCCATTTTCAATCGAAGTCGGCACACCGACCAATTCAGACCGCTGTCAACAACGGACTGCACACTGTACATTATTGAAGCTCTTTGCACGATACTTGGAATAATCGTGATTACCAACCACGAAGACACAAAAATATGTGCCGTTCTTTCATGGAAAGTTACCTTATCAAACGACGCTTGTAAGAATCCTCTATCATGCATTTCACAGCGCTTATCAATGTAGAGATAGATCTACGAGTATATACGAAAAATGCTGCACCATTCAGAAATATTTCAAACTGGCAATGACTGTTATTACCAACGGCACGCGCAAATATTTAAAATGATGCAATACACCATAAGGAGAACAAGGGAAGTTTGTAGCATGTAATTATTTATCTCAGCGCACCCTTTAGATAAAACATTGCACAATACGGGTAACGATTGATTTTTTAAGTTTTGATGCATTCAAGGTCAAGAGAGAGGCGCTCATTCGTATTTGGCGGTGCTATACATTGCGTTCAAAAGCACCCTCAACAAAATTTTGCCTTGACCATATTGTTCGTATAAAATGTATATCAGAGAATGTGACTTTGGCAAACCTTTCAATCAAGTGTACGACTCTCACACTGATCAGCCAGAACATCATGACCACCGACCTACCATCGATATAAACACACGCAGGCGATAGCAGCGCCACCTGGGGAGGAATAACTGCTAGTCAGATACGCACACGGTGAATGTAGTATCAGTCAGCGTACTGTTGGTGTGTAGAACAGGGAAGGCGCGCCATCTACCTGAGTTTGACCGAGGGCGCATTGTGATGGCCCGGAGGCTCGGCACGATCATTTAGAACACTGCAGACGTGTGGGGCGTTCGAGGAGTGCTGTGGTGAGTGACTCCAACACTTGGCGAAACCGAGATGAAACCACGCCCAGACATCGTGAGGTTGGGCGGCCACCCGCCATTACAGATGCTGGACGTCGTAGGCTGGGCAGACTGGTGAAACAGGACAGGCGGCGAACTGCGACGGAACCAACATCCGGCTTTAATGCTGGGCGGAGTACAAGTGTGCCTAAACACGGTGCACCAAACACCTCTGACGGTGGGCCTCCGCAGCCGACGACCCATGCTCTAACATCACGGTATCTGCAGCTACTACTACTGAAATGGGCACGTGACCATCCACACTGGACGTTGGTGCAGTGACGGAGCGTCGCATGGTCTGATTAATCCCTGTAATTTCTTCATTATGGCGATTAAATGAAATGATCGTATGGCATTGTTGGCCGGGAGGCCCCATGCGGGGGAGTTCGGCCGCCGTGTTGCAAGTCCTTTTAAATGGTTCAAATGGCTCTGAGCACTATGGGACTCAACTGCTGAGGTCATTAGTCCCCTAGAACTTAGAACTAGTTAAACCTAACTAACCTAAGGACATCACAAACATCCATGCCCGAGGCAGGATTCGAACCTGCGACCGTAGCGGTCTTGCGGTTCCAGACTGCAGCGCCTTTAACCGCACGGCCACTTCGGCCGGCTCAAGTCCTTTTAAGTTGACGCCACTTCGGCGACTTGCAGGTCAATGATGATGAAAGTGATGACAGACACACAACACCCAGTCGGCTGTCGGAAATGGAACCCGGGCCCGCTGCGTGATAGGCGGAAACGCTACCGATACGCTACGGAGGCGGACATTATGGCGATGGGAGGACGGGAATCCGTCGTCTTCCTTGGCATCTGTACCGCGGGACGGAGAGAAGCTGGCCGCGGCTCCTTTATGCTCTAGGAAACATTGATGTGGGTACCCATGGACCAGCGAAGCTCGTGCAAGGCACCATGACGACCAAGGAGTATCGTACACTGGTTGCAAGCCACACACAGTCCTTCGTGATGATAATTTTCCCGGCGGCAGCAGCAATTTTCAGCAAGATAGTGTGTCACGTGACGAAGCCAGGAGTGTGTGAGAGTGTTTCGAGGAACGCACTGGCTGCGCTGGCCTCCCACCTCGAGAAGCCTGAACGCGATCGTACACATCTGGGACGTGATTGAACTTGGTGTCAGAACTCATGGCCCACCTCCCCGAAATTTACAGAAATTAGGTGATGTGTGTGCAGATGTGATGCTATCTGCCTCCAGCGACCTACCGAGGCCTCATTGTTGCCATGCCACGACACGTCGGCCTCTGTAATCCGTGCCAAAGATGGACATACCGTCTATTAGGTAGCTGGTTATAATCTGCTGGCTGATCAGTGTATCTTCCTTCAGTTTTACCCAACTGTGCTGTAGTGAACGCTGTGGGTATAAGCGGATGGGGAGCGATGAGCTGCTCCCTTGGTGCAAGATGCCCTCCGCGCTCGTCTACGTGTCGCACGCTCGGGTCACTTTCCCAAGTCTGGTCCAAGTCCTGCTGGGACTTCTCACCCTTCGCAGCAGCAATACTGACGTCACCCTCGGCGCTCCCTCTCGAACTGCGCGACCACACCAGCGAATTTCATTAATTATAGTCGCCAGACGTCTCGCCCTGGCGACGCCCACTCACTGTATTGACCGCCCGCACCTATATCCTAGTTCTGCCTGGCGACCCGTGCTCCCGAAGATGCGGAGACCACGCGGTTGTAGGGTTCCGTCAAAAGAGTAACCGCCAGATGTGCTTGCCGTGTAATGAGCACCCTTTGCCCAGGAGCGCGCAGCAGACGAGAAGGAACGCCGCGTCCATTGTAGCTTTGATGTAGCAATGTGTTAGCACGAACGCCTGCACGTCTCTTTGTTGAACGGACTGCACATGCTTGTACCTCACATTATCGTTCATACGCAACCATCTAATTGTCCTCAGTGTATCCATAATCAATTCCAACAGTACAAATAGATCATTGCTGTCTTTGCTGGAGGCAAAATGAACATTACGTGGAATAGCTTCGTACCTATTGTAAAGTCCAACTCGGCCAGAATTAATAAACAATGGCAAGGGATCACGAATAACTTTCAGAATATTTGAGTGGAAATACATGTAAATGTATTTTAAGTATATTTAAACCACGATGGCACACACAGTGCACGTGAATACAGCAAGTGGAGCAAAACGCCACACCACGTGAAATGTTCGAACAAAAGAAAAAAACTGTATACCTCAGAAAATTTTGTAAGAAGGTGATTAACGGGAATGTGATCACTTTATATGCATTAATATTCGTTTGTATTAATGGATACCATAATCTGCACAGTGTTTTGAAAATCACTTACCTTAGAAAGCCCCGAAAGTAACATCTCAACGCAGAAAGCACTTAATAAACTTCTGGAAATACTGTGAATATCGCTTCACCGCAATACAGACTAGAAAACAGGCACACGTCAAGCGTGAGAACAGCAGAGACTGACTTTAAGCACCTTACCGCACCTGCACATCCGAAACCGCAGCGCCCAACTAGACTACACACGACTCTCTCTTTATGAATTCCAACAAACCGTTCTCTATCTGGCCACGTGCCGCTCTTGTTTGTCATTGGCTCGCGGATAATGGAACCTCAAAGTTCTCTCCTGTCGTTCTACTCAACATGTCAAAGAAACTCATGCGTTTAGTACTCTGTAACTCGGTACCGCATGTGTCTTTGCAGAGTGTCTGCGATTTAAGAACATGCGAAAGAAATTCAGTACAGAAAGTTGTGAATGTGAGAGGTAACTTTTGACAGGTTCTCTTGGACTGTGACAGGTGAACACACTCTGCAACTGTCACTTTTTGTCTCACGGCTTGTTTGGAATCTTATTCCATTCTGTATTCCAATAACATCACATAGCGACACCGAAACGCTGCCACTGTAACTATTTAGCCATTTCGTACAACATTGGTAGGGCACTTTGTACTGCACTAGACCGAATTATATACCTGACGGTATGTCCCACCCTAGCCAGTGTGCCGCGACATCGCGGCACAGTAGAGTTTTGCTCCACCCAGCAGGTACCACCAAATCTGCAGTCAGTGGGCGATCGGGTGCTGGAGATATCTTGGGCGACCACAGCTAGTACCACAGGTGTCGTCGAAGTAGCTGCAGAAACCACCTAGGGGAATCTTAAGCTGTCGGGCACGGGCCCGGGCATTCAACATTCAACGTGCCGACTTGAGCTCCACCCTGCAGCTGAACGCTGGGAAATGGTCCGGCATTTGCATACGGTACGTGTGTCTGAAGCTGGTATTCGAGACTGCAGCACATTCCAGTGGCAATCCGCAGCCAAAGATGAAGGGCGCGAACTACGCTACAAACACGACTTTTTGAAATGGACAAGCATAAACTAGCTGCGGTAGCCTTAAACCACCCATTCAGGACTAGGCAGTTGAAGTTGTGGACGCGGATGCTAAAACGGACCGCTCGAGGCACAGCACACTGAATGTGCTCGTTAACGTGTGGTTAACGTGCTTTGCTTGTGTAGGAAAAAAAAGTTTGCCACTGTTATTTGAAGCTGCAGCGCTCTCCAGCAGCAACAGTCTGCCTCTCAAATCACACACTTTGTTTACGATATGGACGGGAGAAAATTCCTAAGTTAGCTCCATTAAAACGCACATTGCTTCCTTGTTCATATACTAGTCACGTTTTTCTAGTTCTACTGCAGATACCTAGAAACTTCACTATCCTTGAACATGTCGTAAGGCAAAAAGGATGATCAATGTGCGGTCAGTAAGGACATCAGCTTATAGCGGTTCTATTACAATAGTGTGATAAAAATTTGCAGTAGTCTTGCACATAATATAAAAATTATTTCATCATTCTCGTTATGTACTAAAATCCTGCTGTCATTCCTACTTGATCACTGTTTCTATTCAGTAGCACAATCCTTATGACACGTGAAATACACGTTTGGAAAAAAGGAAGTGCAAAGTATGTCACTGCAAGTAGTACAAGAACTCTGACACTTATATTTACGTAACACCGAATATGACAGAAAATACTTCTATTAGGTTAATAAGGAAAGTCGCAGAACGTTCCAGAAAACGAGATGTAAATAAAAATTTTTCAGATTTAGCAAGGTATCAACCAGCTAGACACAACACACGCCACTTCGCATCTCTGTTGATTACATTCTACCGACCTTCCGTAATACACGGCCATGTTTTCTTTGTTACCATCTTCTGAGCGCTTATTTGCCGATATATTATTAAGTGACATTTAATTATAACAAATCGTACCAAAAACAACGCGTTTCTAAAGGCTATTCAGTGTGCCGATCCTTTGAACGGCATATTTCTGTAAGACGCAAGTTATAATGCGGAAACATTTAAATATGGAAATTCTTTAATCATCAATATCACGTTTCCCGTCATTTTATCAGAAAAATTCGTATCAACAACGACACGTTTTCGAGAGAGCTTCAATGTGCCGGTGCTGTGAAAGAGCAGAAATTCATAAAATGTAAGTTATAATAACGGCTTTTTCAAAATTAGTATCGGGATTTTAAGGCTTTGTAGTATTTATTACGTTCAACTTACAGTTATAAATAAAACATGAATCTCAAACAATCTGGTTTGTACACTGGTGCTCATGCACTGTTTTTTTCTGCATCTTTCGACAGAAAGCGCTAGTAGCAAAAATGGCGACTAGTTAACGCAAAAGCTTTTGTAATTTACGGTTTACAAGGACTGAATCTGTTGTTAAAGTGAAACAAGCATTACATCTTAACTTCCATTGTAATCCTTCAAGTGATAATACCATCCACGGGTAGTATCATCAGTTTGAAGATACAGACTGCCTTTGCAAAAGAAAAACTACGGGACGGCCAAGAGTGACTGAAGAACGTGTTGAAGTAGTGAGACATTTTTTCACGCGTAGCCCCTAGAAATCAATGCGGAAGGCTTGTCGCCAATTATTTATTTATTTATTGATATATTTAACCTGGCAAGATTAGGGCCATCAGGCCCTCTCTTGCATTTAACCAGGCATTCTACTTATTTTACATTCATATGTTTCAGTTGGGATGTTAATCTACATCTACTACAAGTACAAAAAAAAATTACAAAGGCACAGTTGGAAAAATACATACATATAGAGTTTGTATTCGTAGATGATAACTGCTGTTATGATTAGACATCATGAAAGAGATAGATTTTGGATAGGAGTGCTAGCAGCAGGTAGTAGGAGGGAGACTGGAATTAGGCATTCCAGTGACGTCTGCACGGAGACAATTAAGGTGATGCTTACAACTACGTCCTTGTTGTTTGCATTTGTTACAAGGTCCAAAGTCTACAGATCACAGTTTACGTACCAACTTTGCAAACAAAATGTTGCTGCATGACGATGAAGATATTCTGGATCATGTCGTCTTCAGTGATGACTCGATATTTGACTTAAATGCAAATGTGACAAAGATAAGAGACTCTCCTAAACTGAATTTTTTTTTTGTGCCTTATCCCAGTGGAAAATTTATGGGCCTATCTTTTTGGGTGAAGCAACTGTAGCTGGTGTTTCTTATCTTGATGCGCTGGAAATCTTGCTGTTTCATCAACTGGAAGAATCTAAACCAAAGAACTTTATTTTAGACAAAGGTACGCCGTCTCACTGGCATAACTCAGTACGTGGCTGGTTAAACGACGTTGTAGCTGACCTCTGGAATGGCCTCGAGGGGAACGATGACAGCTGGAGTCCCATAGCCCCCACGTTCACTGGATCTGGCGCCACGCGATTTTTGTCTTTCGGAGTTCAAAAAGGATCATGTATATCTGTCTCCGTCACCAACTGATCTACCCGATTAAGAAAGAGGAATGAAGCAGTTGCTGCAACATTTACTCTAGACACACTGATCAAGCTTTGGGAAAACCTCGCATATCGAATCGATGTGTGCCGTGTGCTCACATTGAAGACTTCTGAGAAAGAAAAGTCTTTTAGTTGCTCTTTCATTTGATGTATTATTTATAATTACAAGCTGAGTGTAATAAATGCTACAAAGCCTCAGAATCCCGATATTCATTTTGAAACACCCAGTATAAAACCCACGAAACATCGGCTTCAACAGAAATCCAATACGGCGTCTCCCAACTCTGTACTGAAAATAGACAGGCCTATATACAGTGTGAGGCACACAAAGGTGGTCCGGACGAGTGGATACGATTGGTCGTCAATGTATGAAGATAACCACACAACGCGACCCGCACACCACGTGTACGCCCGCCACGTGGTCCACACCGGTTCAGAGCATAGTACGGGCTGTGTCAGTGTGAGTGGGGCAGTGCAAAGATGGTACAGTGCTCACAGTGGAGCAGCGGGTGTATGTTGCGGAAAGTAACTTGACAACTAAGTCGTGGAAACGATGTGGTCAGTTATTTTCTGAGACGTCTAATGGTGTCAAAGAACCAGCAATGAGTGTCATGAACCTTAGTTCGAAAATGGCATCACACAGGATTTGTTCTGAACAAATCCAAGAAATTCCGAAACGACATGCCCGCACACCAAAGAATATGACTACATATCCACAGAAAATGCTCAGAGAACTACCAAATGGCCGGCCGCTGTGGCCGAGCGGTTCTAGCCGCTTCAGTCCGGAGCCGTGATGCTGCTACGGACGCAGGTTGGAATCCTGCCTCGGGCATGGATGTGTGTGACGTCCATAGGTTAGCTAGATTCCAGTACTTCTAAGTCTAGGGGACTGATGACCTCAGATGTTAAGTCCCATTGTGCTTAGAGCCTTTTGAACCGTACAATCAATTGAATCCGACACCCACCTCAAGACACCGGCATATTATGTCGACCATGAGGACGAATACTGCAACTAGACATGCACCTCCATCCCTAACGAGTATCTGTTGTTCATGCTTCACAACCAGCAAGTACTCCTCAGCACCTGCAGTTTTGTTCAAATGGTTCAAATGGCTCTGAGCACTATGGGACTTAACTTCTGAGGTCATCAGTGCCCTAGAACTTAGAACTACATAAACCTAACTAACCTAAGGACATCACACACATCCATGCCCGAGGCGACCGTAGCGACGGTAGCGGTCGCGCGGTTCCAGACTGTTGCGCCTAGAACCGCTCGGCCACTCCGGCAGGCTGCAGTTTTGTGAGTAACTGTTCACTGAGACAACAATAAATGGCTTGGATCTGTCTTTTATGTCAGATGAAGCCCGGTTTCACCTGAGTGGTTACGTAGACCCACAAAATCACAAGTTCTGGGGCGCGGACAACCCACATAACTTCCACAAAACACCATTGCACGTTAAGGTTGGATTTTGGTTCAAAAATTGGCTCTGAGCACTATGGGACCTAACTTCTGAGGTCATCAGTCCCCTAGAACTTAGAACTACTTAAACCTAACTAACCTAAGGACATCACACACATCCATGCCCGAGGCAGGAATCGAACCTGCGACCATAGCGATCGCGCGGTTCCAGACTGTAGCGCCTAGAACCGCTCGGCCACTACGGCCGGATGGATTTTGGTGTTCATTGTCTGCACGGTTCATTATTTATTCCATCTTCTTTCATCAGACGCTGATTACTGCGCGTTACATTGCCAACATTTTGAAACCATTTGTGGCAGAAAGAAAAGACCTATATTTAGGTCCAACAGCAACTTAGAGCACATTTACACAATCTTCACTCCTGAGTAAATTGTTAGCACAGGTCGCTGCCCTAGATGGCCACTCAGGTCACATGACCTATCAGTGTGCGATTGATTTGTGTGGGAGGCCCTCAAGTCTTCAGTGTCTGCAGCAGCACATTTGGATGAGAGTGCTCCAATTCTATCAGTCCAAGTTCGATCCGCTTACAGCAACTTACTGACCTGGACCCAAAAGTACCAAGAGATGAATGGTGGTCACTTTCAGCTTCTGCTGTAACCCGGTTAGTACCGTATTTCCTTTCTCTGCTGTGTTTCTTTGTACCCTGGAACTATTTTCACCGGGACACTTTTATGTGCCCCACCTCGTATATAATGGAATACATGTGAAGTAGATGGTGATCTTCCATCTCATTGGTTGACGTTCAAATTACCGTTCAGAATATCTGAAATGTCTGATATTGCTCTGCATGTTCGGGAAGGCATCTCAGGGTGTTTTTCCGCTTTAGGACGTCAGAAATTTGGAACGCTCAGCGATGACGTTTGAATACGCTGTCCATGTGGCGATGGCCTTAAGCTGATCTCACACGGGACAGCTTTCTTATTGCGAAGCACGCCACACGTGGTGGTTACTGCACGCTCTGAAACGACCTCTTACCTCCCAGGGAACGTTTTCCCCGTCGTAATTTGCGAGCTCAGCGCTCTCCAACGACAGTTCCTGGATGCATCTGGCACACTAATCACGCAGTTTCTTTACGAAAATGGAGGTGCATGGTACAGTCTTGCGTCAGCTCTGTTAGCGATTGTCGAAGAAGAGCGGAGTAAATCACAAAGTAGATTCTTGAGACGTTGATGACTTAAACAGCGAATTGATGGTGGAAAAACACTACATAATGCTGTACAGTGATCTGAGGTACATACCAGTAGAACTTATTCGTTATCTCTGTTGAATCTCCATCCCATTTACTGTTTTAGAAGTGGTATTCAAATGAAACCCGGCCACTAGTGTAACGCCAAGGTAACGATTTTATTAACTCAAAAATGTAGTTATACACAGTACACATACTCAAAAATAGTTGCCAAAATTGTTGGCACATTTATCCCATTGCGACACTAGCCGGTCGATTCCATCCTTGAAGAAGCTAGTAGGCTGCTGTCGGATCCAGCCTTGGACCCAGTCACACACTTCGTCGTTCGTTGCGAATCGATGTTCGTTAATAGCTTAATTAGAGGTTCAGACACATGAAAGACACACGGTGAACCATCGGGAGTGTAGAGTGGATGTTCCAGCGTTTCCCACCGAAACTGCTGCAGTGTCGTCTTCACCGCAATGGCCGTATGTGGGTGGGCATTATCGTGCAGGAGGATAACGCCATTGGACAACATGCCTCGGCATTTCAACTTATTGGCTCGTCTAAGGTTCTGTAAAGTGGCTTTATAACGCTGGGCATTGGTGGTGGTTCCCCGTTCCAGGAACTCGACAAGCTATAGGTCCTTGTCGTCAAAAGAGAAGGACATCATGCTCTTACCAGAACAGGTGTGCATGGCTTTTACTTCTTTGGAGGTGGTGAAGTAGCATGTTTCCAGTGCTTGCTCTGACACTTGCTTTCCGGTTCAAAATGGTGACATCATGTTTCGTCACTGGTGACAATACGCGTCAGAAATCCGTATTCCTCCTAATGATAACGTTGCAGATGACTCAAAGACAGCGCCATTCGAGTATTGCGCTGTTCGACAGTCAGTTGGTGGGGAACACATTACGCACAGATTTTTCGAAACTTCAAGTGTTGATGCATGATAGTGTGGGTGGTGTCCATGCTAGTACCCAGTAACCGATGGATCTCGTCCAAGGTGGTTCTGCGATTGTCCAAGACTAAAGCATTCTAAAACTGTGTGCCGGACCGAGACTCGGGACCTTCCCTTTCGCGGGCAAGTGCTCTACCATCTGAGCATGCCTACATAACAGTTTTTGTCTTTAGCTTTAAGTTCAGTTATTACATAATAATTAATGTGAATGACGACAAAGTTCACCAAATGCCACCAGCTGACATTGCGAAGAGGACAAGAAACACTTGAGACTCGAAAAATCTTCATAGATGGTCTCCGCTACGTCTTTGTCATTTCCAATGATCATCATTGATCTCAAATAACTGTTTTCTTGGCGTCCTCACATCTTGATAATCCTTCACTTTTCTCATCTCCACTGTATCAGCTGCAGTTCGGATTTTTCCTTTCAGTCACCTTTTGTTTTCACCTTTTGGTCTTTACTTTTGGCATCCCTTAATATACTCACGAGTTGTAACTTTTCTGGAATTCTCAGGAGAAGTTTAGATCGGTTTGGCTGCTAATATTGAAGTCACCAACTCAGCCATAGAGGAATGGAGCATTTCACTTCCTGTTTGAGGCTCGTCCTCTAGTTAGCCATGTCACCTGGAAGACGTGTAACAGCTACATTATTTAATGGAGGTCTGTCGCAGCGTAAGCCGGGCATGCGTCTCCATTAAAATGGGCTAGTGAAGTAACAATATTTCCGGTGTTTTTGCATGCAAACGTCATACAGACAGGAGTGGCAGTCATTTTCGCTAGCGGGACCAACACAGGGGGATATACTACAAATCTAAAATGTTTCATCTAGATGCAACATTATAAATATTCTACAGCAGCTGTAGTTTATTTGTACAGTGAACTGGATTAGTCACTTTTTCTTGCATTGGTCAACAGCTTAGAATGACAATGGCTTTCGTTGTTGTCCATTATAAAGAGAGGTGGATTTTGGTTTGGAGAAGAAGTGTGCATAAAGTGGTGAATAACGTGCTAAATACATCCACTGTTCTTAACTCCTACTTAATCCTTCACGTGTTGTATGGTCCTTGAAATAGACCTTCAACAGTTCACCTTAGGAAGATGTGGGGCACTGAGACTAACACTTCAAGCAATAATAATGCAGTAAATGGCGATCAGTGTTCCACGTTCTGGTTTGATAATTTGCTTCTTGCCTTTCTCATGCAAATCTCTGCGAGAATTTTTTTATTGTCAGTGTTCCGGTCTTATTGAAATTGCATACACGAAGACGATTAGCAAAGTATGGCTTACATTTCCTTACAGGTTCTAGTTTGTTGAAATATATGACTTGTAACGCAGGGTGAATGCAGTGGACAGGGCTACGGTGCAGACTTTTGGGATCCACAGTAAACACGTTGGAAATCTTCTGTGAAATCTCTTCAGCCAATCAACGGATGTCAGTTTCTCCACATGCCATTTACCGAGAACCTTATGGTCGTTTTTCACTTATAGTTCATAAGCTAGCTAGCAGCAGTCTGTGAGACAGAACGTCTTTGTACGTGTTAGAATGTAATCATACAATAACTGTTCCAGATCTTTTGGAAAATTTTGCTCCATGGCGTAAGTTGGACACATTAGACTCAAGTGATCAGCTTTGTATTTTTACACACACACACATTCTAATTATTTCCTCAAAGCTGCTGCACTAATGCGCCGTTCAAGAGCTTGCTGCGCACCTTCTTTCACGGAAAGTTCCGAAAACCAGCGTATCTGTTTTGTTCTATCGCGGAATTCTGAAAAAACTGAAACCATTGCTCGGTAAAATAAGTTCTTATTTATTGTTCGAAGAACCATTGAGAAACACAAGTTGAAACGTGATACCCAAATAACGCAATTTGAAATTTTCACACACTGTATGAGAACATACAGCATAATTTAATTAATATATCTTGTACGTTGTGGTGAAACCCATTTTTACCGCTGTCTTGAAAATATTCTTATCTCCCACCATGTACAGGTGAGAAAACGTAATAGTATAGTTACCGGATTGTAACGTGGACGAGTTAACATTTGTTTGAGATCGTGTTATTTATTATTACTGTTCCCACAAAAAATGTTTCTTTTTTGTCTTGCTTGACGAGAGCGGGAGTGCAGCAATACGACGCGGGCTGGGTCTTCGTCACCACTACTACGATCACAGTGAAGGTCATTGACGTCAAGAAGATACTTCCGCCAAGTGTTGCCCGTCTCTGCTCCTCATTACTAATTAATTACAATAAGGTATTTAACTAAAGAGATTATCATGAGAAATGTAACACCATTGTACATATCATGTGTGATGAAGCAGTCTACATTTTGATGTCAAACTTAATGTGTCACATGCGTATGGGACGGGCGCAATAAAATACAAAGAAGTGCAAATTTATTTCTCTGCCTACTCAACCATGAAGTGTTAATGGATTTATAGACTTGGGGATGAAGACAAAGTTTAACCGAATATATCAGAGTAACAGAGGATTAACTTTCAAATTTTACGGAAGTGTAATCATTAGACTTGAGATGCTTTATAACTTGCAGAAAAGAGCATGTAGGTACAATAAGGGGAGCTGTCGTGACGTCACAAGCTTGAAGCCGACGTCCGCCACGTTAGTTGCTCCAAAAATTAGCTTCTGGTAGAAGTTCTTTGATCAAAAATGCCAGTATGCCTCTTTTAAGGGTGTACTAATCATTGTGATTATAGCTTAAAGCGTAAAAGGTACACGTTTTCTTCTTAAATGGACTTGTCCAAATGATTTTTTCTTTTGCATACATGAACTTTCGTTGCCCTGTTTGGTTTTACTATAGTGATTTTATTTCTGTGATTTGTCGTTAGATTTCTATCAGTCCAACTCTGAAAGGTCTCTGACTGACCGCCGTGAGGGGGAAAGATTGGAAAATACCAAACATACCAAAATACGTTCTCGGCGTTTCCGGGAAGAAGATGTAGACCAAACATCAGTTTCCTCAGTCTATATTAGGATAAATTTTGGATTACGAACGCAGTCTTTTCATATCACATCCTTCTCTTTTGGTTATCCAAGACGTAAAATAAAAAGGAAGTTATATTAACGAGACGAAATGCTTTGTATTACTGGATAAAGTCTAAACTCAAGACCAGAAGAGCGTCTGAAAATTCTTTCCTGGCGCTGAGCTGTTCACGAAAGCACTGTAACATTTTCTCTTTAAGAGGGGTTGGGTTGTTTGGGGGAAGGGGCCAAACAGCGAGGTCATCGGTCTCATCGGATTAGGGAAGGACGGGGAAGGAAGTAGGCATTGCGCTTTCAAAGGAACCATCCCGGCATTTGCCCGCAGCGATTTAAGGAAGTCACGGAAAACCTAAATCGGGATGGCCGGACGCGGGATTGAAACATCGTCCTCCCGAATGCGAGTCCAGTGTGGTAACCACTGCGCCACCTCGCTCTGTCTCTTTAAGACAACTGTTCCGTGCACATGACAGAAATTAATAACAAGAAATCGCAAACAGTACTCTGCTAATGTTAAGGGGCAACTAACATGCCGCACTGGCTTCGGAGAAGTGTACAGCGTAAGAATGTAGCACCGTCTTCCGTTATTGTACGTCCAGTGCAAAAAGCCACAGAGATAAACATAATCTTCTGCTTATCGGCAATATCCGGCAATTTTGCTGGAACAAAAGAGTGCAATTTTCTTCAAGCCTCTGGCGAGAAATTAACTTGCTGATTGAATTTAAAGTGGATTTAACTGAACGTAATGAAGATTTTAGCTACGTGTTGCGCCCTTGTTCCAAGTATTCCGAAAACGGTGTGACAGGTTAATTGAAAAGAAGTCGTGGCTACCTAAGCTTCGTTCATCGGATCCAGGTGACTGTGGCAGCGAAACAACCACCTCTACGAGCCATCCACCTTGGCGCCGTGAGTTGGCTTCAGTGCCTCCACGATACTGCTGGCCACATCAGAGGGGTATCAGAGAAGGGTCTAGAGTCTAGACAAACCTGTGGTTCGTGAAGAGGGGCAACATACTGTCTGATGTTGCAGGAGCCTTGTAAATTTAGACAACATGGTCTCACTACGCTTTTAGTGCGGACAGCTAAAAGCAACGGAAAACCATATCCATTACGTTTCCCGAGAACATGCAGCGCTATTATTTGGCTTAATGATGACATCGTCCTGAGCAAAATATTCCGAATGAAAAACACTCATGTAATTCATTGCAACGACATCAGGGGGGATGCCTTGCAAACTTATAGAAAAACTTGTTTTCTTAACGTTGTTGAGTTTTAGAAGATGAACGAGATGATACGAGCCATTGGTGTCGAGTTAGGCCTTTACGAAAATAGTAAAAAAATCCTTCAATGAAATACTTCACGTGAAACTTCCAGTTTTTCACCCAACACTATTTCTTTAAACACACACAGTAAACGAACTACTCGACTAAGTTATGAGCTGCCATGATTTTGAGAAATGGCGAACTCTAAAAAGAGTTGGAAGTCATAGTGAAGCATTTCTATTTCCTCGCCTCGTTTCACGAATCCCGCTATGCACATGTTTTTCAGTAACAGACAGCATGTGCCACAGAGTAGTGCATTCAGAGGAACAGAATTGAACATGACAACGAGTACGGTAATTAAAGGATTTCTCGGTATTTATTTTAAAAACTTTTCGCTGAAATTTTTCATCGTTCCGATTCTTTCCGGTAACCCAGTTGACAGGCACTGGAGATTTGCAGCTTTTTGATATCCCAGTCGCATTTTGTCGATGGATCAGGACGTATCCTAATATTTATTTTTATAACTTTTTGCTTTTTATATAATCTGGAGATGCCTGCCACAGGTGAAATGCGTCACTGAAATTTGAAAATAAAAACCTTCGCACCCAATTTATTATTTATAATCCTTGTTTACATCAGTTTTATCCTTTCCTGCGAATGTATCTGAAACACGTTGTCTGCCTGCTGCCCTCAGATCGGCTGCGTAACACAAACAGCTGACACACCTTCTTTTGTTCCCATCGTACTTCAAGTCCTGACAATATACCTGCACCAAAGACGTAAGTATGCACCGGCCTTATTCTAAAATTTTGCCGGGATCGCGAGTATAACATACATATGGCTTTCACCGGCAACTATGACTTAACTACCACATGGATGGTGAAATGCAAGCTATCGTGGAACCCCCCACACTAGTAACACGTTCGCACGAACTTTTTCGTAGTAGAAATCTGGCTGTGATGGAAATGCAAGCTACATTTTGTGGGATATTGATTTCATTTCTGTATTTTCTCGAGACCCATGTGCAGTTACTCTTGTTTATAGTCAATGCCAAAGTGGTGTGGTCGGTCTTTCATTTGTCACGTAGATCATTCCGTCACCTTCAGTACACAAAGAATCCGAGTTTTTTGTTCCTGTTTTTCCCGTAATCTTTGTTTGGGACCATGGCTCCGTTCCTCCTTGCCCGCCACAACTAAATCTTAAGCGAATGTGCTTCAAAGTGGTGAGAAGCTTAATAGTTTTCACTTTACTCACTTTTTACCACAGAGCGCCTTGTCTTTACAGGAAAATTTCTTTTTTTAGCTCAGTGAGGTAAGACGATGACCGTGCGTCTACTCGCCAGCCTCGTATAACACATAGTTAATTTTCTTTCACGGTATAGTCCAATTCTGCGGCCTGCCGTGCGCTTAGGCACGAAAACTTGGCAATGACACAGATTTGGTTCTCTCTCTCTCTCTCTCTCCTAACGACCCGCCTCCCATTGTGCACGGCTGGTCCTATGGCTGCACGACTTGACTGGTGTAGTGGTAATAAATTATGCGACTACACACAAAGCTTCCTCGTGAATGAGTCTGTGAATGCAGGTCGTACCAAAATCACTACTATACTTCCAGGGATCAGCTCTACATACAGACGGAAAAATGCGGCGGAGGACTTCAATTCATAATACGTACAGATTCTGGGTAAGCCTCACTGCTCGCAGAAGTTGAGGCAAGTGATTGCTTTATTGCTATTTTCGCCAGATGTTACCTCTTCTGTAGGTGACCAACCCAAAGCTCCCATAATTGCCATAAGATGTGACTCCAAACGCCAATTAAGTGTGGAGCAGCTAACATGTATGTTACGCATTCGTCATTACTATAATTACAAACTATATCCACAAACCTTCCTCGTGAAACAGTCTATGTATTGGGAAAAAGCGTATCAAAATCCTCCTTGATCTTGGCCTTCACACGCAGACGGAAAACCACGGTTGTGACATTCAGGGTTAACGAGAACTCCACCGACAACATTTCACATGTTATTCAGGGATACCTCCTGAGTATTTTAGTACAAGAGACCCACGGCCTCCTGCGTCTCTAAACAGACAAATAAAGCAATTGTGATTTTTTCGTGTTGTTACTGAAATCATTAGTTACGATTTTTTTACGCAAATCACCGTTGTTTCTGCGAAAATACCTTCATATGAATGAAAATAACAGTAATATGCAAATCAGTCTAACATGGAAGGATCAGGTTCTAGTAGACGCCTATGTACAGATGCAAAACATACGCTGAAGAGTTTGCGGTTTCTGTAGCAACAGTGCGGCTTAACACCATTGTGCCGGTCTTCCATTGTATTTAGTGAACCCTCACTTGAGGCTTAATGTTTATCTCCAAATCGGTTCATACTGCTGTGTATGAGTGTTAACGCACAACTAACACCCACGGAAAAACAAACCCGAGATGTAAACGAGCAGTGCTAAAGATTAATTTGGTTACTGCTGTTGTCAGCAGCAAGCATTTGTGAATGAATGGAAGAACTTTGTTTCCAGACAAGATAGAGAGCACATACTATCGATATTTGCACTGTTCTGCTCTGTCTCCAGCGCAACATAGATACAAAGCTAATCGGGACAAGAAACCAAATGAAATGCTGGTGCATCGATGGGTATCTTGGGACTGGAAAAAAGCGCAGGTCATTCCCGCAGGGCCGCAGGACAGATGCACACAATTATAGGCCTATATATGAGTACGTAACGTCAATCTGTTGTAGAATTATGGAACATGTTTTGTGCTAGCGTATTATCACATTTTTGGAGAATCTCCTTTGTAAAAATGAACTTGAATCCCGCAAACAGAACTGTAGCGAAATTCAGCTCGCTCTTTTCCTCCGAGAGCTCCATAGTGCCGTACACATCGGTAGTTACGTTGACGCCGTTTTTCTTGACTTTAGGAAGGCATATGGCACCATGCCGCACTGCCGTTTAATGAAAAGAATACGAGCTCATCGAGTATCGGAGCACATTTGCGACTGTATTCAAGGCCTCCATGCAGACAGAACTCAAAAACGTCTATGTTAACGGACAAAATTGTCAGATATGAAGGTAATTTCAGGAGCAGAAAGTGTTACAGGACCGTTGCTACTTACAACGTATGTAAATAATCTAGCAGAAAGTGTCGCCGGCCGATGTGGCCGAGCGGTTCTAGGCGCTTCTGTCCGGAACCGCGCTGCTGCTACTGTCGAAGGTTCCAATCCTGCCTCGGGCATGGACGTGTGTGATGTCCTTAGGTTAGTTAGGTTTAAGTAGTTCTAAGTTCTAGGGGACTGATGACCTCAGATGTTAAAGTCCATAGTGCTTTGAGCCATTTGAACCATTTGAGAAAGTGTCGGAAGCTCTTTAAGACTGTTCGCAGATGATGCGGTTGTCTGTAGAAAAAGAGACATTGAAACGTCCCCTTAGAAAAATTATAAATGACTGTGCTTAAACGGACACACAATATTTCTAGCGCAACACAATCTGACTTTGAAAAATCCCTACAAAAGAGTGGCCCTGACTAACAACAACCTATAACTTTCATGAATCACTTACCTCACAAAAATCTTCGTTACTCAAATTACTGCAATACTGCGAGCGCCAATACTGCCAGCTAAATAAAAGATTCTAATTACTGAAGGCACTAACTACTGATAGGCATAGTTAGCAAATGAAAGATTTTGGTAAAGAACAAACAATGTATTTACCTTAACAGTGTTCAAAAGTCATAATATATATCAGTTAATGACATCCAGTCTCACAAATTTACTGTCTCTGATGGACACACGTCCAGATCATCCGCTCTCAAAATTCCGTCATCTCTATCCCCACATCCACCACTGCTGGCGGCTCACCTCCAACTGCGCAACGCTACGCGCTGTTAACAGCCAACTGCCCAACACTACAATAGCCAACAACAATGCAAACCAGCCATAGACTGCACACAGCACAGCCAGTGATTTTCATACAGAGCGCTACGTGGCGTTACCAATAAAAAAACGTATACAGCCTACTTACAACATGCCAAAAGATAGTATCGATTAACAGAATTAACTGCAGAGGATTGGTGAGTGGTGCACTTTTCGGCAGTTGACCCTCCACGTAAATAAATGTAGCATATTGGGCATACGTAGAAAAGAAAGCCACTACCGTGCATCTACACTATTGATAAACTGCTGGAAACCGTATAAATATCCAGAGCGACCTTACGTTCAATGACCACATAAAACAAATAGCAGGAAGAGCAGATGCCAGACTGAGACCCATAGGAAGAACCTTAAGAAAATGATCCACGAAAGAAGTGGCTTACAAGGCAATTGTTCGACCGATTCTGGAGTATTGTTCATTTGTCCAGATCCTTTCCAGATACGGCTGATAGAAGAGGCACAGAAGATCCAACGAAGAGCGGCGCGTTTAGTCTGGGAGAGAGTGTTACAGAGATGCTCAACAAATTCCGGCGACAGACGTTACAGGGGAAGCGTTTTTGTGGATCACGGAGAGGTTTACTACCGAAACTTTGAGATAGCAGTTTTCAGGACGAGCAAGGCAATGTATTACTTCCTCCCACATGCATCGCGTGAAATGACCACGACGAGAAAATTCGAGAAATTAGAGCTAATGCACTTGCCGACAGCCATTCTTCTCACGCGCCATTGGCGAGTGGAACCGGGAACGGGGGGATCAGTTAGCGGTACCAGAAGTAGCCTGTGTCACGCATCGTTGAGTGGCTTCCGGGAGTATTGGTGTAGGTGTGGAACTCTGTAACGAGGCGGCGGAGACCGTGGGTCCCCTGTACCAAAGGACTCAGAAAGTATCCCTGAACAAAGGCTGAAAGTTTGGCGGTGACCTAGTTCATCCTGTACGTGTGTGTGTGTGTGTGTGTGTGTGTGTGCTTGTGTGTGTGTGTGTGTGTGTGTGTGTGTGTGTGTGTGTGTGTTTGTATGACTGAATATGTGTGTGTTTGTGCGTGTGTGGGATAAATAGACAGGAAGCTTTCAACATCTCAGTGGCAGCAGCTAGTATCCGTTTGTAAAATCTTACTTTCTGCCAATGTACCAGTGTACACTTTACCAGTGCGTTACTGTCACCGACGTACAAAGCTGAAGAGAAGCCGAGATGCACCGAGGAAAGGCTTGGCTGCTCCGTTGCAGCGGAAGCTGTGAGCTGTGAGATGGCCTTATCGCAGCGAGGTTCTGTTCAGCTGCGCAAGCAGAGGCGCGCCCCGGCCGACAACAGGGCGTCTGTTTACGGTCAGAAGTGCATACTGCTCTGTACTCTGTTGTACTGGCGGGGCGGCGCTGCTGAGACTGATAGTGTAGCAGACTCGACACATGTCACGTGCGTGCCCTGGCTGACGGGAGGACAGGGCAACGGCGGGCAGCAAACAGTGGCAGGTGCGTGGCGTGTCGCAGCCGGCCGGTGCAGCGCAGCACACAATCTCATAACCAGACCTCGGACTTTAAGGGTCTAAAAATCTTAAATTAGATTCCTAAAATAGGTTCTGTCACATACAAAATAGGTTATAAAAATCACTAAATAGGTGACCAAAATCTGACATTTTACTGTCTGGAAAGATAAACAGACAAAAATCCACATTATATTATTGTCCATCTCCATAATTACCGTCACAGTTAATAACGAACACTTTCTCCAGATTTTCCGTTGAGAAACTGCGTCTCTTGTCTGTTAATAGCAACTTATATGCCGAGAATGAGCGTTCCACGTCAAGGAGGAGGAGGAGGATATTAGTGTTTAGCGTCCCGTCGACAACGAGGTCATTAGAGACGGAGCGCAAGCTCGGGTGAGGGAAGGATGGGGAAGGAAATCGGCCGTGCCCTTTCAAAGGAACCATCCCGGCATTTGCCTGAAGCGATTTAGGGAAATCACGGAAAACCTAAATCAGGATGGCCGGAGACGGGATTGAACCGTCGTCCTCCCGAATGCGAGTCCAGTGTGCCGTTCCACGTCAACAGATGTCACCGGAGCATATATTTAAACGACTGTATTCGGCGCAACGGGACCGCACACTCATGTTCTGTTGATTTACCTGATAAGATGTGAGCCACTGTGCAGTTCTGCTTTTTTTTATTTTTTTTTAACACTGTCTTTAATTTCTCACTAACTTTCATACGCCGGCCGGAGTGGCCGTGCGGTTCTAGGCGCTACAGTCTGGAGCCGCGTACCACTACGGTCGCAGGTTCAAATCCTGCCTAGGGCATGGATGTGTGTGATGTCCTTAGGTTAGTTAGGCTTAAGTAGTTCTAAGTTCTAGGGGACTGATGACCACAGCAGTTAAGTCCCATAGTGCTCAGAACTTTCATACAAATAGAACCTGGGACCGACCTGAGTTTTTCTGTCACCACTCCTATCAACCGCAGTTGCGTGTAGACTGGTTTCCCTGAACACTCTAGAGCTTTAATAATAGTGACCAAAAATGCATAATGAGATCTTATGTATGCAACGTCGTTGGAAATTATTGGGTCCTTTAGAGGATCTTTAGCTGAAGTTGTGGTGTCACCGCCAGGCACCACACTTGCTAGGTGGTAGCCTTTAAATCGGCCGCGGTCCGTTAGTATACGTCGGACCCGCCTGTCGCCACTATCAGTGATTGCAGACCGAGCGCCGCCACACAGCAGGTCTAGAGAGACTTCCTAGCACTCGCCCCAGTTGTACAACCGACTTTGCTAGCGATGGTTCACTGACAAAATACGCTCTCATTTGCCGAGACGATAGTTAGCATAGCCTTCAGCTACGTCATTTGCTACTACCTAGCAAGGCGCCGGTACCAGTTGCTATTGATACTGTAATAATGTACCGTCAAGACCGACGTTCTTCATTAACGGATTAAAGTTAAGTATTCCACCAGCTACGTCCGTTTCTTCTAAATTCTAATTTCCTTGACCTGTTCCAGACCTCACGCCAGCCTGCGTGAGCTAAAACGCGTGCCTTTCGGCTTCCTCTTGTAACCCGGTGTTGGCTCTCCTGCCAACCCACAACAGAAGTAATGCTCACTACCTTCTCCGGCAACATCTACATCTACATCTACATCTATACTCCGCGAGCCACCTTACGGTGTGTGGCGGAGGGTACTTATTGTACCACTATCTGATCCCCCCTTCCCTGTTCCATTCACGAATTGTGCGTGGGAAGAACGACTGCTTGCAAGTCTCCGTGTTTGCTCTAATTTCTCGGATCTTTTCGTTGTGATCATTACGCGAGATATATGTGGGCGGTAGTAATATGTTGCCCATCTCTTCCCGGAATGTGCTCTCTCGTAATTTCGATAATAAACCTCTCCGTATTGCGTAACGCCTTTCTTGAAGTGTCCGCCACTGGAGCTTGTTCAGCATCTCCGTAACGCTCTCGCGCTGACTAAATGTCCCCATGACGAATCGCGCTGCTTTTCGCTGGATCATGTCTATCTCTTCTATTAATCCATCCTGGTAAGGGTCCCATACTGATGAGCAATACTCAAGAATCGGACGAACAAGCGTTTTGTAAGCTACTTCTTTCGTCGATGAGTCACATTTTCTTAGAATTCTTCCTATGAATCTCAACCTGGCGCCTGCTTTTCCCACTATTTGTTTTATGTGATCATTCCACTTCAGATCGCTCCGGATAGTAACTCCTAAGTATTTTACGGTCGTTACCGCTTCCAATGATTTACCACCTATGGCATAATCGTACTGGAATGGATTTCTGCCCCTATGTATGCGCATTATATTACATTTATCTACGTTTAGGGAAAGCTGCCAGCTGTCGCACCATGCATTAATCCTCTGCAGGTCCTCCTGGAGTACGTACGAGTCTTCTGATGTTGCTACTTTCTTGTAGACAACCGTGTCATCTGCAAATAGCCTCACGGAGCTACCGATGTTGTCAACTAAGTCATTTATGTATATTGTAAACAATAAAGGTCCTATCACGCTTCCCTGCGGTACTCCCGAAATTACCTCTACATCTGCAGATTTTGAACCGTTAAGAATGACATGTTGTGTTCTTTCTTCTAGGAAATCCTGAATCCAATCACAAACCTGGTCCGATATTCCGTAAGCTCGTATTTTCTTCACTAAACGTAAGTGCGGAACCGTATCAAATGCCTTCCTGAAGTCCAGGAATACGGCATCAATCTGCTCGCCAGTGTCTACGGCACTGTGAATTTCTTGGGCAAATAGGGCGAGCTGAGTTTCACATGATCTCTGTTTGCGGAATCCATGTTGGTTATGATGAAGGAGATTTGTATTATCTAAGAACGTCATAATACGAGAACACAAAACATGTTCCATTATTCTACAACAGATTGACGTAAGCGAAATAGGCCTATAATTATTCGCATCTGATTTATGACCCTTCTTGAAAATGGGAACGACCTGCGCTTTCTTCCAGTCGCTAGGTACTTTACGTTCTTCCAGCGATCTACGATAAATTGCTGATAGAAAGGGGGCAAGTTCTTTAGCATAATCACTGTAGAATCTTAAGGGTATCTCGTCTGGTCCGGATGCTTTTCCGCTACTAAGTGATAGCAGTTGTTTTTCAATTCCGATATCGTTTATTTCAATATTTTCCATTTTGGCGTCCGTGCGACGGCTGAAGTCAGGGACCGTGTTACGATTTTCCGCAGTGAAACTTAAGAACAATGTTCTTAATGTCTTCCAAATGCTCGCTATAATACTCCACGGCCTCTAGCCACGTTCCCCTACGAGTAAGTATGGGTTCTGGTGGAAGAGGTACGTTGGGAAGTTCCTCTCAAAATAAGTGGATTCTTGCAGGTGCTTTAATAAAAACCATATTCATTGTTGAACCTACCTTATTTACATCCGGAAATTCGATACGTATCGTCTCAGCTACACGATTCGTGGCACTGGCAAGGCATGTGATATGGAACAAGGCTGCGTATCACACTTTCAACAGTTTTAAAAACGGCAATCACGTACGCGGCTGCACCAGTGTAGATTGCAAGTACTTTATTTTCATCTAGACTGTTGGGGAAAAGTAAGTTGAGGGCTTTATTAACAAAGTGCGCAACTGTTTCCTGGTTAGTCTTTTTTAGCTCCTTGCTGCAGAGCAGATCTGTTACAGAGCGATTGTCAGGATCCAACTTTCCAACAATCAAATTAGCCACATATCGACAGAGTCTGTCAGTTGTTTCATCGACAGAGATCTACATGTATGAATCACCTATATCTTGTCTTATCTTGCTCAATGTATTTTCAGATAAAGTATCTAAATAGTTCTTTCTCAGTATGGGTTCTGATGGAATCCTGCAGTGACAGTATTTCTCTAGAAAACTTTTGAATTGGCTGTTTTCAACTGCATTGCATGGTATTTTTGCTGCAGCAGTGACTCGTCACAGGTCAAGATGAAACTCGCTTTTGTTTGTTGCATTTGTTTTAGTTGCAAATGTTTGTTTCCAGTTTGATTTTTTTTTTTTTAATTTGTCTGGTGTTGAATCTCTGGAAAATGCGGACTTAAAAGCGACTTCTGTTCAGAACGTACCTAAAAACAAAAACAAATGACAAATACTTTGTGGAAGAATTTATGTACGAGATCTACTTAGCAAACTTAACCTACATTAGAGGTTTAGAAACAATATTTTTCCATTGTCAAGTCGCAGCGTGCTTTCTACCATTTCTACTATATTTCTGTCGTATTCGATTCAGATAATGATCGTGCTAAAAAGGATATATGAAAAGCGTCACAGAGATGCTGAAAACCTGAACTGGAAAACGCTTGGAGATAGACGCAAACAACCTTGTGCAATACTATTTACAAGTTCATGGAGGTATGTTCCGTCTGTGCAACCAAACGAAAGGCAATTTGTTTTTTTGTTACAAGTGTTTCGCTTCTTTTATTTATGAAGCATCCTCAATGGCGATTTCGAGTGTTATTAGTCCATATACGAGGGTTGGAACTTCAATAGTGGCAACTATTTATTTATTTACAGCTCGTACAAAACAGATACGCCTTTCAACGTTTTACTGACCTTCGTGGCCGAGCGGTTCTAGGCTCTTCAGTGTGGAACCGCGCGACCGCTACGGTCGCAGGTTCGAATCCTGCCTCAGGCATGGATGTGTGTGATGTCCTTAGGTTAGTTAGGTTTAAGTAGTTCTAAGTTCTAGGGGACTGATGACCTCAGATGTTAAGTCCCATAGTGCACAGAGCCATTTGAACCATTTTTGAACTGACCTTCAGAGTAGTTACCAGCATTGTGTACAACCCGTTGCCAGCGATGTGGAAATCTTAGGATACTCTTAGCAGTGACCGTTGTGTTGATAGTTCGAGAGGCGCTGTCTATTGGCCGACGAATTTGTAGCAGTTCTGAAGCGAACACCGTGAAGTGTTCCCTTCAATTTAGAAAAATGTTCAAATGTGTGTTAAATCTTATGGGACTTAACTGCTAAGGTCATCAATCCCTAAGCTTACACACTATTTAACCTAAATTATCCTAAGGACAAACACACACATCCATGCCCGAGGGAGGACTCCAACCGCCGCCGGGACCTTCAGTTTAGAAATCGAGTTGAATTTACGAGGGCTTAACTCAGGAGAGTGCAGTAGGTGGTATAGCACCTTAGCAGCCCCATCAGGCAAACAAATCAGTAACAACTTGCACTTTACGTGCTTGAACATTGTCCTGCAAAAGGATGGTCAGGTCCTGCAGAAAGTGTCATCACTTCTGTCTCTATCCTGTTCATTTTTGAACACAACCTACGAGCAACTAAGCTTACAAGCACGGCACAACTCGTTCACACAGCTTTACTTCTGCCAGTACGTTGTCTCCTACATTCCAAAATTCGCAGAAGTTCTCCTGCGAGACTATAGTTGGAGCCACGAAAGATGGCCGTTGAATTTGGGCTTGTTCTGCCCACTTACGTCTCGTATTCTCCGAGGGCCAATGAGCGCTCAGTAGTGTTCTGAGCTCTCTGCTGCGAATCCCGTAGTTAATGCGAGCATTAACCGTGATTGTAGAGGGTTGTTTAGTGAATTTCGATTCCATTTGTTGAGAGTTTGAAACGTCCCCTTAGAACAATTATACATGACTGTGCTTAAACTGACACACAATATTTTTTTTTTCAGCGACGCAATCTGACTTTCAATAATCCCTAAAAAAGAATGGCCCTGACTAACATTGACCTATACCTTTCACAAATCACTTACCTCACAAAAATCTTCGTTACTCGAACTACTGCAATACAGCGAGCGCCACTACTGCCAGCTAAATAAAAGATTCAAACTACGGAAGGCACTAACTAGTGATAGGCACAGATAGCAAATGTAAGATTTTAATAGAGAACAAACAATGTATTTACCTTAATAGTCATAATATCTATAGCAGTTCATGACATCCAGTCTTACAAATTTCAAAACTCCGCCATCTCTCTCCCCATATCCACCACTGCTGGCGGCTCACCTCCAACTGCGCAACGCTACGCGCTGTTCACATCCAGCTGCCCAACACTACAATGGCAGACAACAATCCAAACTAGCCACAGACTGCACACAGCACAGCCAGTGATTTTCATACAGAGCGCTACGTAACGTTGCCAATAAGAAAACATAAACAGCCTACTAGCACAGCCAGTGATTTTCATACAGAGCGCTACGTAACGTTGCCAATAAGAGAGCATAAACAGCCTACTTACAAGTTGTCATCGCTGAGTGTGGTGGTAAGTGATAAGGGAGACATAATTTGCAAGATATACCCTTTCTTCAAGCGCAAAGCAAGCGCATGCGCATACTGCAACTGTCGCTTGGAATCGTCAACAATGCAATCCTTTCCCGTTCCTCGACATGCGCGAACCACCACCGTTCGTGGATCGGACTGTAGCACGAGTGAAAGAAAGGATATCACCGAGAGACGGCTTAGTCACAGTCTGGAGGAGGTAACCAGAATGAATTTTTCACTCTGCAGTGGAATGGTAGATTAAAACTGTGTTCCAAACCGAAACTCCAACTCGAGACAAGTGCCCCACATAGGATGGAAGATAGGGGGTGAGGTACTGACGGAAGTAGAACTGTGAGTAAGAGGCCATGAGTCGTGCTTGGCCAGCTCAATGGTAGAGCACTTGCCCGCAAAAGGCAAAGGTCCCGAGTTCCAGTCTCGGTACGGCACACAGTTTTAATCTGCCAGGAAGTTTAACCCTTCTTACAAAATCTCACCACTCACACTGTTTGTTTACGTGAAATCGACATCTGCTGCATCTACTGACGTACTGAACAGGCCATCATAGGTACACGGTGGAGGATATCTTGTACAACTGCTTATCATTCCCTTGCTTGTTCCAGTCTCAAATGGAGCGAGGGAGGAACGACCCTCTATACATCTCCGTACGAGTTCTACTCTCTTTTGTCTTCTCGGTCCTTTACATGTGTGTGTGAATTTCTGTACAGTAAAATAGGCACTGTTAAATCCAGCGTAGTCGTCGAATATCGGATATCGACAAAATTCAAACTATTCGTATTAATGAGTTTTATTACAAAATGAACAAATACAGTACTTAACTTTCTGTTACACAGATGTGTCGCAAGCAAAGGGCGACGTACGAAATAAACAAGCTCCTTCAGTATATATAATTCCTAAGTCGCTGCTATACTAGTGCCTAATCTTGATACTGCTGTCGCGTTGTCGTCCTAGAGAGGGGTCGGCCAGCGTGCAATTAGCTGACGTCGTCTCAAAGCCCTCTCTTCTCTCTCGTTCCCGACTGGCGAGACGGCGCTTGACTTTGCGCCGTAACAGGCACGTTGTTGTTGTGGTCTTCAGTCCTGAGACTGGTTTGATGCAGCTCTCCATGCTACTCAATCCTGTGCAAGCTACTTCATCTCCCAGTACCTACTGCAACCTACATCCTTCTGAATCTGCCTAGTGTATTCAGCTCTTGGTCTCCCTCTACGATATTACCCTCCACGCTGCCCTCCAATACTGTATTGATGATCCCTTGATGCCTCAGAACATGTCGTACCAACCGATCCCTTCTTCTAGTCAAGTTGTGCCACAAACTCCTCTTCTCCCCAATTCTATTCAATACCTCCTCATTAGTTATGTGATCTACCCATCTAATCTTCAGCATTCTTCTGTAGCACCACATTTCGAAAGCTTCTATTCTCTTCTTTATCGTCCATGTTTCACTTCCATACACTCCATACATAGCAACAATCCATACAAATACTTCTTCAGGAGCGATTTCCTTGCCATTGCCAGTCTACATTTTATATCCTCTCTACTTCGATCATTATCAGTTATTTTGCTCCCCAAATAACAAAACTCCTTTACTACTTTAAGTGTCTCATTCCCTAATCTAATTCCCTCAGCATCACCCGAGTTAACTCGACTAATTGCATTAACCTCGTTTTGCTTTTGTTGATGTTCATCTTATATCCTCCTTTCAAGACACTGTCCATTCCGTTCAACTGCTCCTCCAAGTCCTTTGCTGTCTCTAACAGAATTACAATGTCATCGGCGAACCTCAAAGGTTTTATTTCTTCTCCATGGATTTTAACACCTACTCCAAATTTTTCTTTTGTTTCCATTACTGCTTGCTCTCTATACAGATTGAATAACATCGGGGAGAGGCTACAACCCTGTCTCACTCCCTTCCCAACCTCTGCTTCCCTTTCATGTCCCTCGAGGGACAGTATCTCAAAATCCTAGGAAGACAACTACAGAGCAAGAGAGGCAGAACAACACACACAGTAACATGTCATTTCTGAATTGCATGAAGAATCCTGTTTGGTGCAGTGTTTTATTATTTAAATCAGGAAGAAACAGTTTCAAGCTTTCTATGAACATCTATAAACAAAATTAAGAAAATATATATATATTGGAAGACCGAGATGAGGGTTATAGAAGCTGATGAGAAGTTTGCGAGGTGATGGCGAGTACTGCATGATTCCGCACGCGGCAGATTAAATTCAGATCTCAATGGCGCTGCGGCAGCGAGATAAGGATGGTATAGAGCGGGCGGTGGTGTGGGGCTACTTGTTGTGGGGGAGGGGACAGGTGAATGGCTCGTCAGGCGCCCGCCAGGTGGCAGGCCGGTCGGTAAGCCGCGCGGCCGCCCCTCGAGCACGGCGGGCCGATATCCGCGGCCCGCACGCCGCCTCACGCGCGGCAAACGAGCGCCATTCAGCCGCCACGGCCCCCGGTCCTGCCCCCACCTGCGGCGACAGATCTGCGGCCGACGCCTGACTTCGCACCTCAAAGGCGCACATTAGTTTTCGCAGACGTCGCCGCGCCTGAGAAACTGGCCCGCCTGGGAAGACCCTCCTATTCAGGGCGACACAGCTGCCGCCGCAGGCACTGTGCCCGAGCGTGGCCGCCTCCTGATTGCAGGGGGATTTGGGGGGCAGTGGGGCGAGGAGGGGGGTGGGGCGTGATTACAGACGACCTGACAACGGTCAACGGAAAATAGTTCTCGTCGGCAACGTTATCTCAGAATTATTTACTGCCCGTTCGCAGGTGGTGTACAATACTCCTCATTCCCGCGGAACGTGGTGGAATTGCAGCAACGAAAGCACCCCTTACCAACGATCGTGATAAGGAGGGCACTGTACTGATTGGTGCATTCAGCTTGAGAAGTTTATGCTATACGATACTACCCATTATACATCTACAAAGAAGTGGTTGATTGTTGGTACCGATGTGCTTGATACGAAGTTATCACTTTTCCATCTACACGTCCGAACAACAATATTTTGAGTCTCTTCATGTTTTCGCGCCGCACTGGCTTTTACACTAAATTTCCAACGTGCAGCCGCGTAAATTCTATTTTTTCTCCTAATATTTAGGCTGTATGTCGGACAGCCATTTTCAGGGTGAGCCGAAAAACTGAAGATCCATCACTCACTCCGTCCCTTTAATCGAGATAATTTACAAAAAATTTTAAACCGTCTGAATTACACCCGTCGACAAAGTCCAGTTTACAATGGAAGTTGGAAAGGTGGGATGCTTTCCATTTCCGGACGTTTTGGATGGTTTGGTTCAGCTCGAGGATGATGGCAACTTGGGACATACAGTATATCGGAAACTGATGCATACGGATTTATATTTGCGTGCAAATAGCTGCCTCCATCCTTCATAAACGATGTCTGTTCTCAGAACTTCGGTCCACAGAGCACTCATCACTGCTCGCGACAGCAGTCTTCAGAACAAGCTCCTACTTTTAAAAGAGAGTTTTTGAAGCCAATGAGCATTCTCCACAGCAGATACACAAGGCGCGACGAATGGAATCTAAAATTGGCATGACGAATGAGGAAGGAGACACGGAAAGATTTAAATCCATGGCTTTCCTACAATATATCGGCAGTCTGTCGTTAAAAATATGACGGATCCTCAGCATGAGATTTTTCGTCCTGCACCGAAGACGGCCACACTCTTGGGTTCCATTAAAGATGATCTGATGTTCCGGAAGACTCGGGGTTTACAAAATTCCTTGGGAATATGGCCTTCCGTACATCGGACAAGCGATTCTTACGGCCCAATAAATCGGCTGTGGCAAGACACTGTAGTGGTACTGGCCGCTCCTTTTGTACGAAAACGTCTAAATTTTAGCGTCCACTTCATCCGTCGATGGTGAAAGAAGGAACTGAAAGTTGTTTGACGATGAATTTAATTAATAGAGACAGTGGCTTTAGCTTGGTTATGTCTCGGAATCCGGCGCTTTCTGTAGTAAATTTGTAAAGACTTCGCCACAGTGCAGCTCTCACATTGATACATCGATGTCTCAGAGTGGATCGACCAGTCAGCCAAAGATGTAATTAGTGCATATGTGTACTTCTTTGCCGCCAATCTACGCCTCTGACGCTCGTGTATCTTTGACCGCATGCGCATTGGGGTGGGCCGCGACTGCAAAAGGGCGGAAGGAACGCTGGAGCATCGGGGTTTTCTGCTCTGTCTGAAGAGGGCTGAACGATATACAGTCAAAAAAGAAGAAGTTGAATTGATACGACTGCACGCCCGGAATTTAATGAAGTAATAGCGGTATTTTATGATGCGTTTGTCTTGGAAGCTAATCAGTACTCCTTATGATTGTTTCCTCAACCGTTGCTGATTGGAATCAGTGATCCCAGAAAGGTGTTTAAAAGGGTTCGCACTCAAAGTAAGGCAGACAGCTACATCTGCACCTGCATACACATCACATACTCTGGAAGCTACTGTACATTTCAGGGAAAAGAATACTTTGTTCCACTGTTAATTCCGCTTTCTGTTCCAATCACAAATGGGGAGAGGAAAAATCGTTGCCTTTATGTAAGGATCCTTATCTTCCTTTTTTCCTTACGGTCCTTCAGCGAGATGAGCAGTAGAATGGTTCATCCGTCTGTCGTAAATGCTGGTTCATTACATCTGCACACTATCGTTTCGTGAAAATCTCGTAATGTTATCTTATTCCCTCCAAGGCTTCTCGTGTAAGCTCATGGAGCATTTCTGTAATCACCACAACGTCATCAATGTGCTAAACACTAATAATCGGGTGGGTTTGTATTGCAATCATCCACGAGTACGGAGATTACTGCACGGTCCAATTCGAGAGGTACGCAGTTTGCCGCAGCGATGGCAGGTGTTCTCAGGTGCAGCAGCCCTCTATCATTTAGTTTGGTCCCAGCAGTTCGCCGGCCTCTGTCGCCGAGCGCTTCTAGGCGCTTCAGTCCGGAACCGCCCTGCTGCTACGGCCGCAGGTTCGAATCCTGCCTCGGCCAGGGATGAGTGTGTTGTCCTTAGATTAGGTTTAAGTCGTTCTGAGTCTAGGGGACTGATGACCTCAGATGTTAAGTGCCATAGTGCTTGAACCATTTGAGCCCAGCAGTCCCTTTCCTTTCCTTATCTCTCATCAGTCGCTGTTCGTCAGCTGTTTTCTCCGAAGAGAAGTGTCCACGGAGGACCATTGGTCTCTAGAAGGTACGGTCGACATCTGTGACCTCCCAGTTGTTAATATTAATCTGAGACATCTTTTTGTAAGCTTAAATTACATCCTTAAATCGTTTGTTTTCTCAGACAATATTTGCGCACTGTTAATTACGAGTAAAGCAAATGTTTGCGAACGTGATTATTGGGCATGCGTGCTATATGCCCCACCAACCATAACTAGCGTCTTAAAACTGTTGCCTCTATGATGGTTGTATGTTCCTCTTCAAGCAGTTTGACGTTTGCGCGTCTGTCTGCTACGTTACTGCAGACAGCTCGTCAGGCACCGCTCGTAATATTGTTCCATACTTGTAAGATGTCATTTGTAACGTGCTCGGATTCACGTATATAAAGCAGAGTGAATACGAGTATCTTGTTTCCAACATCATGATTGTCAAATTGTCAACATCTTGGTCTGACAAATGATGCTCGAGAATTCTTAATTCACTACTGAATTTCCTAATCCATATTTTCATTTCTTGAGAGGATGATGCCATGACAAGGATGTATTCGAAGAACGTCGTGATTACCGCCAATGGATTTCATTGTTTAACTTTACGTTTCGGGCCACAGACCATCATCAAGGTCATAAAAGCCTTACCATCATATTAACCCTAATTCTTCTTCGCAATGGGCTACATTTCCGAACTGGTTTCACATTAACGGAACCGACTGATAACAAATCTGTTCAAAAAATGGTTCAAATGGCTCTGAGCACTATGGGCTTAACATCTGAGGTCATCAGATCCCTAGACTTAGAACTACTGAAACACAACTAACCTAAGGACATCACACACATCCATGCCCTAGGCTGGATTCGAACCTGCGACCGTAGCAGTCCCGCGGTTCCGGACTGAAGCGCCTAGAACCGCTCGGCCACTCCGGCCGGCAACAAATCTGTCAGCTCACCTCTGAACTGTTTCGATGTCTTCCTTACAGCCAAGCTGGTGGGGACACAAACAGTCGAAAGTACTCAGTAATGGGTCACACGAGTTTTCTTTAAATGATCTCATTTCTAAGAGAGCTAAACTTTCTCAAAACTCCCTCTATAAACTGTGGTCGATCATTCGCTGCCATGCAACCGATCGTATGTGTTCGTTCCCTAACTTGTCGTTGCGTAACATTACGTCAGGATTTTAGTCGATTGTACGGAACGAAGCATCATCGTCACACGTACTACAGCATGCGCTATCTAGTAGCTATGTTCCAAAACGCCGCATATGAAAATGGTATTCTTCGAAAGGTCATACCTTGTGTTCTGTTCGTGATGGAAAAGTACAGTCAAGTGTTTTGGATAGCCCTTGGGTTAGAGATCATTTACATACCCAGAAGAATAGTCTTATTGTCACTATGTCACTATCCTATAGTACAGGGTCAAAGTATGAACATTACATACTTCGACCTGCTTAGGGAAATGAAGCAAATGTTTGATTCTTCTTGCGGCTGATGTGGTCTTCAGTGGGCATTAAGAAGGTTATGAAGACAATATTATTTCACGGGCGATTTCTTCGAAAACCCCAAAAAAGTGTTTTTTTCTACCATTTTTTCGTACCAAAATCAAGTTCCGCATTCAAGGACTGCTACGCACAACAAATGACTGAAATTTTTACGATATATTCTAAGATCCTGATATCGAACAATCTTGCAACTTTTTGTTACATTTTTATCCATTTTCGAGATACGGGAGCACAAAATTATCTTACATGTAACATAAAATACACACGTTAAATACGGCGTTAGGCGGAATCTCAATAATAAATAATCGCAGAAAATTTCTCGCGTTTTAACATTATGTCCTCTACACATTTAGCTATAAATACTATATTCCCGTTTTCAAAAATCTTTATCGGTTATAGAAAACACCCTAGAAACTTCTTTTTGGATACCAAAGTTGAGCAGTGGATTCAAAGACGGCTATGCACAGCAAATGTGTGTACTTTTAAGATATTTTCCTAAGATATCTATCTCCGACAACACATGAAAATTTTATTGCTATATTTCCGATGTACGCGGGTTCAAAGTTACCCTACTTGCACACGTAAAATACGCACGTAAAATCTGGTGTGAGAAGAAAATGTGGTTTGTGCAGTAACGTAGCACGGAGATATATGGTGTAAAGTGTCTCCTTTATCATTAGAAGGGTTCTGAGAACCCCATGTTGTAATACTAAAGTAGATGCAAGACTTTTGTGCACCTAAAATCCGGTATGAGGTGTAAAATTAGTTTTGTATTATTCCAATTCTACGTAAGTAAACTATACAACTTTTACTGGCCCATAAAGTTCTTTCCATATGACTGACATGTCCTATGTCGCAGGGACAAAAAGGGAATTAGCGGAAAAATGTTCCAATCCCAGCATTAAAAAGGCGAATATGTTCCTGTTTAAAAGACTCCGACTGAATGGTGGGGTACCACCTGCCTCATTCTGCCTACCTCAGCACCTTGAAAAAATTTCCCAAATATTTTGGACTACGAACATATTCGCGGTTTTTTACGCTGAGAGGGTACGAGACAGTGGAAGTGGGTAAGAGATGAAAAGTAAAAACACTGGAAATAGTAGACAATGGCTGCAGTATAAAAAGAGCGAAGGAGGCAATGGCAGTGTGAGAGAAAGAGAGGGACGCTGCGGCAATGGAACATGAACTATGACAGAACAGGGAAAGAGTGAAGGCGACAATGCCAGTGGGAGAGGAATAAAGAGAAGAAGAAATTGGAAGCGGGTGAGAGCCAGTAATAATGAGAAGCAGAGACTATGACAATGACAATGATAATGAAGAAGAGTGTGATAGTGACAAAGAGAAGACAGAGTAGCAGTGGGAAGGAACGATTGAAATAGTAGCAGCAAGAGAGAGCACAAGGGAGACGATGACATTGAGTGGAGACAGAAGTAGTAGGAGCGAAGGAGACTGTGGCGGCGAGACAAGTGACAGTGACAGAGATACACAAAGAGATAATGGCAATAACTTGGGCTGAACGAGTGAATGAGAAAGGGCATGGGTATGAGCGACTTACAGTTATCGACTAGTAGCTGTGAGCGAGTTCCAGTTACGGAGCTTGTGGGAGTGGGAGGTCAGTTTCATGTTAAGACGAGCACGAATATGTTTGCATACCAAAAGTTTTGAGAAAATTCGTAAAGACATTCACGAGTATGGAATGAGGCAGGTGGTACCACAGTTTTCAGTCAGGGTCCTTTAAACACGAGCATATTCGCCATTTTTGTGCTCCTATAGGAGCATTTTTCGGCTGCTAACATTAACTCTGCATCCGAGGACTACATGTAAGTTACTCCTAACCATCAACGCATATTTATTCGTATATTTATCACGTAATCTCTCAGGTTTTCTCGGTACTGTTGATTATAATGGAGCTTCCGTATATTCTGCGGACTCGTTGATTCAATTTTATGTACAAAATTTCGACAACCGACCAGCGATATTCCTCATATTCTGCGAGGCTTTTGCTGTTGCGTGTACTCGCAGCCTCGACTCCAGCCAGGCTATGAACTATTGTCGGTCCCACGGCACTGTTTATGTCAGAGTTCGACACCCGACGGACACTAGGAGCCACTGAATGCTTTTTTTGTTTTTCAGACCTCGCACTGACATAGTGTGAAATCCAAATTCTCTCAGCGTTTCCCAACTCTGGTGGATGTGACGGCCTGGCGAGATTTTAATAAACTGAGTGTCGGATACCAAGCGTTATAGAAATTGAAATCATCTTACTTCTTTATTAGGTTTTCTCACGTATTGATTTCGATTGGCTCCTTAATTACGCTATCCCAGAAACTTGACGTTTGCATTACAATACTGCTCTCATCGTATTTCATTTCATGAGTATATTCGAGGCAGTGCTCGGTGACATCTCATCTGCTTGGTTATTTTATTCGAGTGAGTCGCTGATGTTTCTTGCATCTCTCCTCGACTGCTCTGATAATCATTCCCACGTAAGACATGTCACATTCGCATGGAATGCGGAATACACTCAGCTTTCGGAAACCTAGATCGTGTTTGACATTACAAAGGATACTCTTTATCTTAGTCGAAGGGCACGAAATACTCTGAATGTAATGTATCAGCAGGAGTCCACTGATCTCTTCCGGTATGAGACCAGTACTTTTCCTTGACATGTTAGTTGAGAGAAGAACGGACGGATCCTTGGGTCACAGTGTACAGGGTGTCTTCGAAGAAGAGCGCAAAAATTTAACAGAACACAGAGGATGCTCCACTGAACAACTTGAGGTAGGGAACCTGTAGTCGGAGAAGCCAGTTTAATGAGACAATACGAACAAAATCACATTATGGTGTACTTTTTTATTTACATTAGTTACGGTTAACTGCAAATACCATCATTGACCCAATGAACGTACCATTTGTACTGTATCTTAAAAAATGTGTTAAAACTGACTGCCATCAACCTCAGTGCAAGTGTGACATGGGCGAGAAAGATTCTGAAGCACCCTGACAAATATCCCTGGTCTGTTTTGAATCACATCACAGGCAGCTATAATTCTGGCAAGTAATTCCATCTCCGTATCCATTGGGGTCTCATACATTTCAATACCGTGTTTTACCTTTGTTGATGCTCATTTATAAACGCTTTTCATGCAAGAGTTTTGTTATCTCTGAGGGAGTTATAGTGTCATCAGCATGCCTGAAAGTTTTTATTTTTTCTGCCTGAATATTTCTAAATATCTCCTTAGTTTCCTTTACTGCTTGCTCAGTTTACTTCTCAAATACGTCTTCTCTTTCATGTTCTTCGACTTTGGGTTCTGTATAAGTCACATATATGTTTCGCTCTCTGTATTTCATCTCGATTGTTTAAGAATTTCAAGGAGTGTGTTCCAGTAATATTCGTAAAAGCTTTATCCAAATTTATACATAATTCTGAGTCAACTCTTTTTATAATAAAAGTTAGGTGACGATTTGCAATCCGATGTCAAAGTTGAAGATTTTTATCATGTTTGAGTCGGGTGAGCGCCGCTACTAGGAGCATAAAGTCATGACTGGGGCTCTAGGACACGCATCAAACTACGATAATAATGTTCCCCCGTTGTGGACATTGTTAAACTCAAAAGTATACCAATTCACTCAACTAAGAGTAACCAGCCGTGTCGGTTCCACGCAGCAGTTTGTTGAAAAAGAGAAATGTTGGCTGGAAATGGTATGTAAAGGGAACAAGTAAAATGATAATTTTTACAGAAAATTACTCGAACTGCGCCTCGAAGTAGTTGACTGCTGCCTTTAAAAAGGAATCAATTAACACTTTCGAGACTAGACCCAAGTCTCACTCGGGCAGTGGCCTACAGCCACAGACGTCATATCTTCTGAAAAAATGGTTCAAATGGCTCTGAGCACTATGGGACTTAACATCTATGACCATCAGTCCCCTGGAACTTAGAACTACTTAAACCTAACTAAACTAAGGACAGTACACAACAGCCAGCCATCACGAGGCAGAGAAAATCCCTGACCCCACCGGGAATCGAACCCGGGAACCCGGGCGTGAGAAGCGAGAGCGCTACCGCACGACCACGAGATGCGGGCTATCATCTGAAATATTTGCCGTACAGTGATATAATTTTGCTGGTACGTTCTGTGGTATATGTGGATACTGTCTGAAAAATTTGGAGCGAACAGAATTGCCACTGAAGAAGTGACAAATTAAAGCGCCATGACTGCTATTCCCAGTTTGGCCTAACCATAAACACGTCAGTCCTAAATGGATACAAAAGTATTACTAGCGAATACACTTTGTAAGATTTTTCTCATTTTGGCACAGCAACAGAGAGCTGTGTTGTCTGTGCTGTTTGATCCATTGTTCGGCGTCTCCACCGCATGCTTGCGTGTACTGCATTGCCCGGAAGTCGAAGCTAGATGGCGGCTCGGAAGGTCTCCGTTGACGAGTGACAATTTTTGTGGTGTCACCGCCAGACACCATACTCGCTCGTGGTAGCCTTTAAATCGGCCGCGGTCCGTTAGTATACGTCGGACCCGCGTGTCGCCACTATCAGTGATTGCAGACCGAGCGCCGCCACACGGCATGTCTAGTCTAGAGAGACTCCCTAGCACTCGCTCCAGTTGTACAGCCGACTTTGGTAGCGATGGATCACTGTCTTCATACGCTCTCATTTGCAGAGACGACAGTTTAGCATAGCCTTCAACTACGTCATTTGCTACGACCTAGCAAGGCGCCATATTCAGTTACTATAATTGCTATCTTCAAGAATGTATTCTGATCAGATAATATTGTGAATCATGTACCGTCAAGAGTGACGTTCATCGTTAATGGATTAAAGTTAAGTATCAAACTTATTACGTCCGCTTTCTGAAATTCTCATTCCTTGTCATGTTCCAGACCTCACATCAGTATAGTTCTTCCCCCCCGCCAGCCTGCGTGAGATAAAACGCGTGCATTTCGGCCTCCACTCGTAACACGGTGTTGGCTCTTCTGCTAACACAAAACTTTTCACAAACGGAAACTTTAATAAGACAGATTTTTCCCCCTTCGCTGCCCTTCTCCCTTCTCCCTTCCCTTGGCACCAATTTCAAATTAAAGATTTTCTTCACTTACATTTGATATTAAAACTTTACTGTAAATTAATGAAAAACATGAGTAATAAACGCATGTTTGTCTTCCTTCATCTTCCTTCACTATAGCTTCTAATCGTAAAAAAACCTAATTTATGAATGAATCTATCGAAGTATAATGACTACTTTTTTGAATGGGATCGCTCCCGAGTGGAAACAAATGATCGCTTGGCGGCGGCAGCTTTTAAGTGTACTTTCCAGCCTGCTGACCCCTCGCAGAGGCTGTGGTCCGCCTCGTATACCTGCGTCTGCCCATCAGCCCTCACGGCGGGGGACGGCGAGCAGTCGGGCAGTTCGTGTCCGCCCAGCTTGCCCTCTTCCCGCATCTGCGAAATAGCGAGAGTAAATTATTGAGCGTAGAAATCAAGCGTCTCCGCGGGGGGCGGCGTGGAGGCGGGCCTGTGGGCTAGGGGCTGGAGGCGGACCTCAGCTGTGTGTCAGGCGCTACCGCAGGGGGCGTGGGGCCGTGCCGTCTCATGGGGGCGAGGTGAGCCGGCGGGACCGACCGCAAGCTATTAAAGAAAGAAGAGAAAAAATGTGGCTCTGGAATTTTCATTACTCGTGGGGGGAAACTACAACTTGTAAGACGCTTTCTTCAACTACGGACATTTTGCTCTTACGGACCTTCATTGGTACTAGTGGTTACAAAGTCTAAATCAAACGAGATGATGAAAATGAAAAGCATAACTCGTCAGAGTCATATATCGTTCAGTATCATTTTAATCAGCTGTCATCTAATATAAATAATATGATATATATTTCCCAGTTATCCTAGACAAGAAAATCAGCAACCGAAGGACTTCTAAAGAAAGGACTCCCACAGGGCTCTGTAATAGCACCAGTTCTATTCAAATTGAATATACAAGGTGGCTGAAAAAGAAATATCAGATTTAAACTGTTTATTACAGACTAACTATAAAAGATAGAAGCACATTGGCTGCGTCACTGGTCAGAGAAGGGTTCAAAGTTTTGATACAGCTATGCTCTTGTTTGTTTCTAGCTAAATGGCGACTACACCACTAGAGAAATCATAGATGGATTGGAAGAGGTGGACAACAAGTCTCTCTCTCTCTCACTCTCTCTCTCTCTCTCTCTCTCTTTTTTCTTTTTTTTGTCTCCCAGACCACCACCTCACACTTTGCGATGTTTTTCTATGCGCGTACATAAAAGACACAGTCATTGTCCCACCTATGGCATCTACTCCAGATCTGAGAAATTGAATTGTTGAGTCTGTCTATTCAGTAAACAGGGGCCCGTCAATTCGCTTGTCTATTGAAATGGACTACCGTTTCGATGTTTCTCGAGCAGCGCATTGTTCTCATGCTGAGTTTATGGCACAGTGTATGTGTGCATATGAACCTACGAGGATAATTCAATTATTATCAGCAAAGTAGTTATAAAATGTTATTGTAATCAAACAGGAAACTTACAAGAACATCATATTTCGACATAGTCTACTTGCGTTTCAACGCATTTGGTCCATCGTTGTACAAGCTTCCTGATACCCTCATGAAAGAAGGTTGTCGGTTGAGCTGCGAGCCAGGAATGTCCCGCTTCTTTCACTGCTTCGTCCGAGGCAAATCGATGGCCCCTTAATGCCTGTTTGACTGGATCTGGATCAAATAAGTGATGGTCAGAAGGAGCAAGACCTGCACTGTGTGGATGATGATCCAGTACTTCAAATTTGAGTTTCTGGAGCGTTTCAGCAGTGTGGGCAGCAGTATGCGGACGGGCATTGTCGTGCAACAACACAATACCTTTTGACAGCAGTTCTCGGCGTTTGCTTCGAATTGCAGCCTTTAGCCTGGCAGTACGCATCTCACTGTAACGTACACTGTTTATTGTTGTGCCCCTTTCCCCACAATGTTCCAGCACTGGACCTTGTGCGTCCCAAAAAGCCGTAAGCATAAGTTTTCCTGCGGACGGTTGGGACTTTAACATTTTCTTGCACGGCGAATTTGGATGTTTCCACTCCATACTCCGCCGTCTACTCTCCGGCTCGTAATGATGGATCCATGTTTCGTCACCAGTAATGATCCTGTCTAAGAAGTTGTCCGCTTCGTTACCATAGCGATCTAAATGTTTTTTGCAGATGTCCAACCGCGTTTGTTTATGCACTGTGTGTGTTGTTTTGGGACCAATCTTGCACAAACTTTATGAAACCCAAGTCTGTTGTGGATGATTTCGTAGGCAGAACCGTGACTAATTTGCAGACGATGTGTCACTTCGTCAATAGTTAATCGTCTGTCTAAGAGAATCATTTCACGTGAACGCTCAACGATCGTCCGGCTCCTTCATCGTGCATAACACTTGTGCGACCATTTCGGAATTTTTCAATCCATTCGTAGACACTCTGTGGTGTCAAAACACTGATCCCGTACTGTACCGAAAGTATTCGATGAATTTCGGCTGTGATACGCCTTCCGATCACAAAAAATGGATCACTGAACGTTGCTCTTCTTTGGTGCAAATAGACAGCGGAGCAACCTTGATTAACAGCTCGGCAACGACAACGAAGCTAACCTAGCAGCTTGAAAATTGCAAAGATATAACGACAAATAAACAAAACATGCGTTATCAACGTAAGGCGACAGAACTACCAAAATAAACCAAAATATAACTAAATTGCGGATAATAATTGACTTACTCTCGTATGAATCTTCCTCTATCCAGTGACGTGGGCAATGTATTTCAATCTTTCAAGTTAATCTGTAATAAACCACTAAAATCTGTTTTTTCCTTTTTGAATCACCCTGTTCTTCAGACACTGCTCATACTGACACCAGAAAATTCGCTTACGCAGACGAGATAGCCATTGGTACCCAAGGATGGTGCATAGAGGAAAGAGACAGGATATTGACAGATTACCTCTCGCACTGGAGCACGTGAGACTTTTTGGTGGGCGGAAATTTCTTTTCTCCAGGGACACTCCTAGTGCTCTACAAGCAGCCCAGCAAATGTTCCCAGCACATAGAATAGTTCAAGTGGTCCTGGATACAATCCACCTACAGCAGGCAGAAGAAAGAGATAGCCTTCTGCTGGGTCCCTTGGCACATGGAAATCGAGGGAAATGAAGAAGCTGACAGAGCACTGACAGCCAGTTAGGAAAATACCGAAGTTTACCTTAATATCCCCCTACAGGTTGTCGTGTCGTGGGTGCCAAAGAGAGTGTTGATTAAGTAAGAAAGAAAGTGGCTGGCAGTGGTTAACAACAGACTTCGGTAAGTGTGACGCAATATTAGACCACGACGAACTTCCTTTTCCATTCCAGGAAGGCGTTCGTATCGGACACTGCTGAATGACGCATGCTTATCTTCTGTGGCATGAAGATCCACCGGAGTACAGCGTCTGTGACGTCACACTCACTGTGCACCGTGTTTTAACATCGTGTGTTTTGCATGCTGAGAAGAGGAAAGCCTTTGGTCTACCAAGGGACTTAACCTTACTTCTAAGCAATGACGAGACAATAGCCAGAAAATTAACAATTTTTTGTGTGGCATCTGGATTCCAGCCCTATTTACTGGGACGAAGGTTTTCCCGTGTTTTTGGGTGCCTGGCTCATCATATTAGTTCCACGATAAACCTGTCATGTTTATGCCGTCGATAGTACAAGGGTTGGAACTTTAATGCACTCCGTCTTCAGGCCACAGTTGGGGATGCGAATAGGAGGGGCGTGTGGTCAGCACACCGCTCTCACGGTCGTTATGATGGTTTTCTTTGACCCGAGCCGCTACTATTCGGTCAAGTAGCTCCTCAATTGACATCACGAGTCTGAGTGCACCCCGAAAAATGGCAACAGTGCATGGCAGCTGGATGGTCACCTATCCAAGTGCCGGCCACGCCCGACAGCGCTTAACTTCGGTGATCTCACGGGAACCGGTGTATCCACTGCGGCAAGGCCGTTACCTTGGAACTTTAATAGTGGCAACTATTTATTTACAGCTCGTACAAAATAGATACGTGTTTGAACGTTTTACTGACCTTCAAAGCATTGTGTATAAGCCGTTGCCAGCGATGTGGAAGTCGTAAGATACTCTTAGCAGTGCCAGTTGTGTTGACAGTTCGAGAGGCGCCGTCTATTGTCCTACGAATTTGTAGCAGGTCTGAAGCGAATGCCGTGAAGCATTTCCTTCAGTTCAGAAATCGAATTGAACTCACGAGGGCTTAAGTCAGGGGAGTGCAGTAGGTGGTATAGCACTTACCAGCCCCATCAGTCAAACAAATCAGTAACAGCTTGCACTGTACGTGCTTGAGCATATTCTTGCAAAATGATGGCCTGGTCCTGCAGAAAGTGTCATCACTTCTGTCTCTAAGCGGGTCGGAGGTTGTGTTCCAAAAATGAACAGCATAAATAGTTGCCACTACCAAAGTTCCAACCTTCGTACCAACGTATGACGGCTCTATGAGTAGCTATACCAGAGATGGTATGTGAAATTTTTTATGACTTGGGCTGTCCTATATGGTCTTCGCTTTTAGGTTTAACAAGAGCAAATACTCGTGAACCAGTACGTTGAACAATAGGTCCACAAAAATCTGTGCGTTATTGTTCCGGGTTCAACAGCTGCAATCCCTCGTTTCTCTGCACTGCAGGATACTGTGCTCCTGTGTGGTTAAACGGCAACCATGCCCGCAAGCTAGATGTGCATCTCAATAAAACTATGCTAATAGTCACAGACTGTCCGAAACCTACAAAAATTACTATCTTTCAAAATAATATGTGTGTCTCCACCTGAACTCGGAAGGCGGAAGCTTTCTTACGAGAGTATAAGTCACTGGACGACAAAAAACCTCTCCACCATGACTATGTCCAAGTGCTACAACTGACAGACTAAAATCTAACAACCAGCAATAAAAGCTGCCGACGTCTTGATGAAGGATTTAATATAAGTTATTGACCCTAAATAATGAAAAGATTGAGGTCATCCACATGGGTGCTAAAAGGAACCAATTAAACTTCGGTTACACGATAAATCTGTCAAATCTAAAGCTCGTAAATTCAACTAAATGTCTAGGAATTACAATTACGAAAACTTAAATAGGAAAGAACACACAGAAAATGTTGCGGGGAAGGCAAACCAAAGACTGTGTTTTATTGTCAGATCACTTACAAAACGTAACTGATCTACTAAAGAGACTGCTTACACTACGCTTGTCAGTCCTATTCGCTTGGAGTACTGCTGCGCGGTCTGGAATCCTTATCACATAGGATTAATGGATTACATCGAGAACGTTTCCAGAAAAGCAGCACGTTTTTCACTATCAGAGGAGAGAGTGTCACTGACATGATACACGATTTGAGGTGGATACCATTAACACAAAGATGTTTCTTGTTGCGGCGGAATCTTCTCACGAAATTTCGATCACCAACTTTCTCCTCCGAATGCGAAAATATTTTGTTGACACCGACTTACATAAGGAGGAATGATCATCATAATAAAATAAGGGAAATCAGAGTTCGCACGGAAAGATACAGGTGTTCGTTTTTTCCGTGCGCTGTTCGAGATTGGAATAATAGAGAATCGTTGTGAAGGTGGTTCGATGAACCCTCTGCCACGCACTTAAGTGTAATTTGCAGAGCATCCATGTAGATGTAGACTGCTGGGAGCAAACGTACCTCCAGTAATCATCACCCGTAGTACAAAATGACCTGCCCACCCTCACTAATCCAAAGGGCTAGGAGCTGCCTCGCCATGCTTGTAAGACACAAATAGAATGGGCACTAACCGTGGAGTATGAAAGGACTTTCTTCTCAAGTGGAAAAAAGTGTCCGACCTACCTCGCAGTCATGGCGAGACACTCATGACCATCCAACAGGGGTGTAGTTCCACATTATGTCAACAAAGTGAAAAAGACTTCCTAAAACCGTTTCCAAATGCTGTCTGGAATGTGCAATTTAATATTGTACACCATGGTGCTATACACGTACGATATTTGCGCGGTATGTTTTATCTATTTCTTCATCAATTCCATTGTTTTAAGCCAAGCCGTCTTCAGTCCTAAGATTGTCTTCAACAACACACGCATGGTCCTGTTGGAGTTTGTACGCCGTTGTCTTCCCCCAGCCTTTGAACTGACCTGCCCAGCCACCTACAGTCCGAGCTGCCGCCCATTGTGTATTTCGTACCACGGGCGTGATGTGTGGTTCATGAGCAGCCGCTCGACCACGAAATCCAAGTTTTCTCACGTCCCACCCAACTGTCATAGTACTTACAGTGCATCCTGATGCATTTTGGGATTCCTCTGTGATGGTCTGGATAGACGTCTGTTTATTCACATCACGATCTTCTTCAACTCTCGGCGATCTCTGTCAGTCAACAGACGAGGTCAGCCTGTACGATTTTGTGCTGTACGTGTCCCTTCACGTTTCCACTTCACTATCGCATCGGAAACAGTGGACCTAGGGATGTTTAGGAGTGTGGAAATCTCGCGTCCAGACATATGCCGCAAATGACACCCAATCACCTGACAACGTTCGAAGTCCGTGAGTTCCACGGAGCCCTCATTCTGCTCTCTCACGATGTCTAATGACTACTGAGGTCGCTGATACGGAGTACCTGGCAATAGGTGGCAGCACAATGCGCCTAATATTGAAAACGTATGTTTTTGGGGGTGTTCGGATACTTTTGGTCACGCGCTCAACACACGAACAGTATCCAAGCTGGTGTAAGCCTCTCTTGGCATCGACTGTTCGCTTTAACAAGTGGTGGAAACCTCTGACTGAACAGAAGATTGATATGGGCAGCCACTGGCTTTCCAAACTCTGTGCAGCTCGCTAACGCAGATCCAAATGAGTAAAGACACTGGAAAGGAACACAAGTTGCGGAACTGCTCTCACAAATTGTGAGCTGTTCAGAGCAAAAGCAGCACTAGCTCTAAAGAAGGGTCACTTTCTCGATCGATTCTGCAAAAAACTGCGGCAGGCTGCGACCAGGCGTCTCTCCCTCCCTTCCTCCCTCCCCCCCCTCTCTCTATGTCTCCTCTCGGCCCCACATCGTTGCCCTGACTCCTCGACTCCTTATCGTGTTCCTCTCCATTTCCTAGAAAAACACGGCTTGGAAGAGAGGCTTCACAGTGATTACCAATCATTCTTCTCAACGCCCTGAAACACAAGGGAAACCTGCTCAAACTTCTCCACTATTGCTTACAGTACAGCCATAAGTGGCCAGAGGTTGGTGTACTGTATATGCTGTATCGTCACTCTCCGGTTCAGACGTTTGTGCTAGAGTGCCTATGCCGATGACCCTTCTGACTGGCTGAAATGATCTGCAGGAATGCAGATTCGTCTCACCAGAAATGCACAGGGGACCTGTGGTCGCCCTGCTATGTCTTACAAATCTGTGCCGCCTGAGGGACAACGGAAACTAGCCACCGTGTGGCTACAGCATTCCTGCAAAAACCAGCAACCCAGGCTTGAGCCGTCCAGAATTCACAGTGCGGCGGCCATCCAGGTCCGACACCGCGCCCTCTCAGACCTGCTTCAGTGAAGGAAAATTCACGAATCTTACACCAGAAGCCATTAACGGCGTATTTCCCTCCAGCACAGTCAAGAACATCAAGCTGCCACTTTCACCTATTATGGCAAAGTAATATACAGGATGACTTTTCTACCGCGCATAAACCGTAGGGTTTCATCGATGAGAGGATACGAAGCAAAAACGCATGGTTTCCATGCTAGAGACCATCTATTCAATCATGCGTGTACGTATGTAACATGATCTGTCACATACGTTCACATCGGGGCTGCATCCGAACAGTGTAAAAGGTAGCATGAATACGCTGCTCCAGTGTCTCCACATCTGGAAAGGGCTCTGCATGCGCGGTACTTTTGATAAAGGGCTCTGCATGAGCGATACTGTAACCTCCCCACAAAAGTTTTTATAGTTATTATTTCAATTGCTAATGGACATTGCGCTAAGTGTAACCTCTCCACTGAAATTTTAAAGACAGAAATAATAAATGAATGGGAGCCAAGAAGCAATATCGTCCCCACAGAAATATTTAAATAAAAAATATAATAATAAATGGGAGCCAAACGTAACCTCGCTAGCAATTAAATTTAACGACAATAAAAATGAGAATCGCAATTTGACTCATGGTGTAAGCTCTCACGAAAATAATGAAAAACAATTCAATGCTAATGAAACTTCAGTGACAATGTAAGCTCAATTAAACCAAAATATCGGTCTTTGGCCCTGTGCAAAAAAATCAGAATTAAATTCTTACCTCATTGAAACTGCTTGTCAAATTTCTACTCTTATTGTTGCGAACGGCTTGGAGGAACTGCATTGCAAATCATATTTTTTTTTTTTTTTTAATTTAACTGAAACTTTTATTTGAGGGAAATGAAGGAAATCGTAATTAAATGATTTTTTTTTTGTAAAAATTGCTTTGAAATCAAAATTATTATTGGGGCACTTGTTGAAATTAATTACAATAAATAAACTTTACATTATCTGATGATTACCTTAATTAACAATATACCTCGTTCAGCCTCTTGACCAGAATGCCATGTCGACGCTCGCCGACTCCTCACACACACAACTCCACTCCACTGCTATTACCGACATACTGCCCTGTTCACAGACTGCCCGCTGACAGACTGTACTGCACGACGACTACTAGCGTACTGCCCGCAACACTCGCGCGGTCAAGCGCAGACTAACCACGATAAAAGGCTCTCTGGTCAAAGATTTTATCATGCTTCACCATCGCTGCTACGTTACATACGTGTTTCATAACCCTCCACTGGGGGGGCAAAAATTTGGCAGCGATGGTGAGTCATTTGGACTTGCCATCGCAAGAAATTTTTACAATTTACAGAATATTCAAATGTAGTACATAAATTAAATGTTGTGCACATGCACCGAGTACAAAACATTTCAGACAAAGACAAAATGTGAGTACAAAACATATTAGCAAATCAGAAAACTGTATATACAAATTATTTGACAGATAACAGAGTGCACACGCACTGAAAAAATTCTTTAGCATTTTCAGAACAAATAAACAGAATGGCAGAAAATCATGTTGATAAGTGACATGAGTGTACTCGCACTGGAGTTCAGCGAATCCAAAAAAAATGTATAACCCATGAACATAAATGATGTTAGCAAAAAAATGATTTTCACTATGTGACAAGAATTAGGATAGGAAAGGGAAGGATTGCATCATGGTTGTAGCACTTTAGATTGCACACAGCTGTTCTGAAAGTCCATATCTTTCCACAGAAGTACAACACCAAGTGACACAATTTGAAGTTCTTTTCCCATCAGAATTTATCAGCGTAGCCAAGACACTGAACTGTCGTAGTAATGTTCCATGTTTTCATTTTGGCAGTACATTAGGTACACCAAACAGTGGGACCATAATAACGTCTTCATCGCTCACGGTGGTGGACAGCATGTCGTGTCAACACCACGCTCTTACAAGGCCCACCAGCGTATAATTAGTGCAAAACCAAAGATAGTGCTCCATGATCACTAGGATAGACAGGACAAATGGACATTGCAGTAATTCAGGGTAGTTAGCTCATAAGGTGAAGGACATTAAGTCACATACCATTCTTCATTAGTAGTTTGCGGCATTCATAGCCCAGTTGTTGAACATTTCTGTACCATGTATGTAGTATTACAGAAAAATGTTCATTAATTGTTTTACATAGAATCAGTAGCCTTCTTTTCCTAGTTACAAAGCATTATTAAATAATCGCATTCTTTTCCAGTTACAAAGTATAGCATAGTTAATTAATCATTTGTCATTCCAATATAGTATTAATCATTAGCCTTCTCCTAATTACAAAGCATTATTAAACAATCACATTCCTTTCCAGTTACAAAGTATGGCATAGTTAATTAATCATTTGTCATTTCAATGTAGTAAGAATCATTAGCTTCTTCCTAATTACAAAGCATTATTAAACAATCACATTCTTTTCCAGTTACAAAGTATCAACATTGAAAACAAGAGCTAATTAATGGCATAATTAATAACAATTCATTGAGTGACATTAATTATTGGCACTCAGTGGCCAGCAAGTATTGAATAGAATAAAACATTGTTCCTCATTCAGTATTATTCAGATCATTACGAAGTCATTATTAAAAATCAGCTAATTACAATCAAAGCATTAATAATCACGGGCATTATAAGTAGTCTCATTACAATAAACAGTGGCAGTTATTAGCCAGTTACAGAGCATTATTTTATATATATATTTTTTTGTATCATTAAGAAGTCATTACTGAAGTGACATACTATTCAGAGCTGATCAGCATTACTCAGAACTTTCTCAAACTGGTATCACTATTTGGGACTGGTAATACATTTTTTGTTAGCAATGCATTGCGTTGGGATCGATAATTAATTGCTGAGGCATAACAATATTTGCTTTTGACCTATTGCTGCAAATGAGGATAGGTAACGTCATTCGTCATGAGTCAGCTGTAGCAAGGTTATGTAACAAGGCAGTATATGTGATCACATTTATAAATGATAAACACAAATGGGTAAAAAATAAAAATGCAAGTACTAGAACAGGTATAATAAGTAACAGGTTTATTAAGTATCATGAAAAACTTCTCCTGAAAAAAAATACAAAATGGATTATTGACCAGAAAGAAGAAGCTCACACTATGCTGAAAAGTAGTGAACTTCGAATTAACAGGTAGTGAAATGTGTATAAAAAATGTGTTCCATAGCTGTCCTTTTCCAAAACTTTCCGTCATCCTACTATGCAATATAACACCTGCTGTCAAAACAAACTGCAACAAATACTTAAATAACTACATAGCCTAAATATAACTTCAACATTATCCTCACCTGTAAAGAAAAAACTTCATTATCAATCACTTCATCATCCACATTATCATAACTTCATTATTATCAGCACCTGTAAAGAAAAACTTCATTATTCATAACACCATATCCTTCATCATTATTCATCAGCATTCATTATCGTCTGCAAAAAATCACTTCATTACTCATTACACAACTATTCCTTATCTCTAGCATATTTCGTCACTAAAACTAAGATGTGTAGTTCTGTCTGACAGCCTGCATCAATCACCTTGTATTCTGAAAGAAAAAATTAGTTAAGACTGCTATTCTATGATGAGTATAGTATATTCTTGTTAATGTTTGTTAATCCTGATCCATTTACTCTTCCTCATAAAGTTATTGCATCTTCTTTCGTTTATTCCGTAGATCAAATTCACATTTCTGTTGAATCCATTTCTTACACGCATCATTTCTTTCTGAAATTGATGAATAAAGATTAATGTCTTGCATTTAAATCATATACCCACTAAATAATGACTGGTTTATGGTGACACAATTAAGCATACAGCATAACATGACAGAAAACGTAATATGTCAAAGACATTGACAGTGTTCAGATGCAAAATGTACAGAGAATATCACAATGCAGCAGCAAAAGAAAATGTTAAACAGTCACGATGTTGAGATATCATAGGGCAAAAAAAATGTCAAAGTCAACTGGTGTGTTATATCTTAACTATTTCACAGTGCATACAAACAAAACTGGAGTACAATCATATACACAAAAAAAATGGAAAATGTGCACGGTCTGATGTGTAACGACAAGAAAAACGACCTGCTAACCTTACCTTGCCGGGCACTTGCCAAGAAAAAATACGATAATCATCAGTAATTAGTCAGGTGAATACAATTGCATTAGTAAATGGCATCATAGTGTGTTGAATCATACAGTGTCTTCATTCAATAAAGGGTTTAATATTTGACCAATGGTGGTTGCCTTTCGATTTTCTGGTTCTCAAAGTTTCGACGTGTACAACATTGGGGTGAGGGATGCTGCGAATCAGATATGGACCTGCGTATAGAAGTTCAAATTTACTGCACTTACCTTTTAATTTGCTGGATAAATAGTGTGTACGTACTAATATCTTCTGTCCAACGTGAAAGTCGCGGCGTGTACAAACCTGCTTTTGCTGTCTTCTCCGGCGCTCTGCGGCACGTTTGATGTTGTTCAGCGCAATGTCAATTATTTCGTGGTGTCTTAGTCGACGACATTTAGGGAAGTTTACTAATTCTTTAATTTTGTTTGGTGGTTCAACGTTTTTCAGTATAACAGACGGATATAGCATAGTGGATGCTTCTCCGGCGCTCTGCGGCACGTTTGATGTTGTTCAGCGCAATGTCAATTATTTCGTGGTGTCTTAGTCGACGACATTTATGGAAGTTTACTAATTCTTTAATTTTGTTTGGTGGTTCAACGTTTTTCAGTATAACAGACGGAGATAGCATAGTGGATTCATTTGGAATGGAATTAATTACATCTTGGAATGAGAGTATGTGTGTATCCCAATCAATATGTCTTTTGTGGCAGTATATTCGGCACAGCTTACCAATTTCTTTCATTAACCGTTCACAGGGGTTCGAAGAAGCATGGTACTTGGATATATAAATCGGAGAAATGTTTCTAGCTCGTAACATGCGCGTCCATGTACCAGAACGAAATTGAGATCCATTGTCAGAAATTACTCTCATCACATGCCCTACATGAAACAGAAAATATTTTACAAATGCTTTCGAAACAGTTTTAGCAGTAGCTTTGCGTAACGGAGTGAAAGTAACAAATTTTGAAGTGAGCTCAACAGCGACAAAGATGTAGCAAAAACCTCTGTTAGTTCTCGGAATCGGACCAAAAATGTCTACAGCGGCCATGTGTCTTAATTTAACAGGTACAATGGGATATAAAGGAGGAATATGTGAAGTGGTGTCTGATTTAGCTTTCTGGCAAATTTTACAAGACGCTAAAACTCGTCGTATACGTTTCTCCATGTTGGCAAAATAACAGTTCTGTCTCAGTATAAGAAAACATTTTCGTGCTCCGTAATGTGCGTAACTTAAATGAGTGTACCAGATTAATTTGTTAACCAGTTCGTCAGGAATGCATAATAACCAATTGTTGCTGTCAGGATGAGAGCGGCGAAACAGAATGTCATTGCGTACAGTGTAGTGGTTCCTAATCGTAACATTATTCTTATCTTGCCAAAGGTGTTTAATTTCTTTCCACACGTTGTCTTTATTTTGTTCTTGTGCTATGTCCTGTAATGACGATGAAATAAAGTTTTCAAATGCAACTTGCTGAATGTACATGACACTGAAATTTGCTTTGCAGAAGTCGGTTGCTACGTCTTGCTGATTGTTGCTCAGAGAACGCGACAGTGCGTCTGCTATAACATTTTGTGTGCCGGGAATGTGAACTATTGTAAAATTAAATTCCTGCAAATAAAGTTTCCATCAGCTTAATCTGTCGTGAGTGAATTTAGCCGAAAGTAAAAATTGTATCGCTCTGTGGTCTGTGTAAACGGTGGTATGTCTGCCATAAAGAAAGTGCCGAAATCTCGTAAAAGCCCATACAACACATAATGTTTCAAGTTCTGTATCAGAATAACTTCGTTCAGCAGGTGACAGAATGCGACTTGCAAATGCGATGTTTTTAATTACTATTGAACCATCTTCTTCAATTTCCTGGAAAATATGTACGCCTAAAGCGGTGTTGGAACTGTCAGTGGCAATGGAAAAATTTCTGGTAAGATCTGGGTGCGATAACAGTGGAGCATTCAACAAAGCATGCTTCAGGTTCATGAACTCAGAATGTGCTTGCTTATCCCAAGACCAAATACTGTGTTTACCTGTTAATTGGCATAATCTGGGTGTGTCTAAAGCAGAGTGATGAATAAATTTACGAAAAAAATTAATTAAACCCAAAAAACTGCGTAATTGCTTTTTCGTCGTAGGAACAGTAATGTCACGTAGAGCTTGAAGTTTTTCCGGATCAGGTGCAATGCCTTCTGCTGAAATTACGTGTCCAAGAAATTTTATGGAAGTTTTGCCAAAGTGCGATTTACTAAGATTAACTGTAAGTCCTTGTGCACGAAAAGTTTGTAACAGTTGTTCAAGAATCAGATTGTGTTCAGACCAGTTAGCTTCTGCGATAAGAATGTCGTCTACATACGTCGTAATTCTGTCTCTAAGTTCTGTCGGAAGTATTGTGTTCAAACCGCGAATAAAAGCTGCAGAAGAAATAGTTAAGCCGAACGGTAATTTATAAAATTGATAACAGTCGCCAAAACAGAGAAAAGCTGTGTATTTTCTGCAGTTCGGATGAAGTTGAATTTGCCAAAATCCCGATTTCAAATCTAGTGTAGAATAAATAGCTGTACCGTGAAATTTCTGTAGAAGTTCCTCTAAAGTCTGTGGTCGGTCTGTTTCATTAATAATAATGTCATTAATGTGACGTGAATCAAGTACGAGGCGAAGTGAGCCATCTTTTTTCTTAACAATATGTAGCGGGTTTATGTACGGACTAACTGCCGGTTCTATAATTCCTTGGTCAAGCATATCCTGCAATTCTTTTTTAACTTGTTCTCTGTGGATATATGGAATGGGATAATGCTTTGCTTTAAATGTGTCGTGCTGTTTCACTTGAAATTCATACATAAATCCGGACATAGTACCAGGAATGTTGTCAAAAACTGGAGCTTGCTGTAAAAGAATTTTGTGTAATTGCGTTCGTTCGTCGTCTGTAGTTGCACTGCTCTCTTTAACCTTATCAGAAATCATCTGTATAACGTCGTAGTCAGCTTCGTCTGGAGTATTATAGCTGTGTACATACGTATCCGTGAACAATGTGGGATTACAGTCTATGTTATGTGACGCGGAAATGACCTCTGTGCGATTAATTGTTTGCTCTTCCGCAGATAATGAATGCTGAAACTCTAAAGCCAATTGTACATTTTCGTCCTTTGGCATTAAATAAGAATTTTGAAAATCAACCACTGCATCGTGTTGTACGAGAAAATTAGTACCTAAAATTACGTCTGTTGTCAATAAAGGAACAATCCAAAAATTTGAGTGGAAAGTATGACCTCCAATACAAAATGATAAATGCGTCTGTAATTTAACGTCTACACCTTTACTCGATACTGCTCCTTTTACTTTCATTTTGCCTAATGGTAATGTAGGATACGTATTCTCTTTGTTGCACTCGTTGAAAGTCTCCTCATTTATTACTGATATAGGTGATCCGGAATCAATTACTGCTGAGAATTTCGATGAACCAATTTTAATTTCGATGACAGGATGTGAAATAGTTTTCTGAACAAATGGTCTTTCCTGCAAAAGAGTGTCTCTGATGTCGTCAAAAGTAATTACATTTTCGTGAACAACATTTTGCGTGTCTGAAGTAGTGCTTGTATTATTGGAAGATGCGATCTGTACAGTATCTAGTCAGATTCTATCTGACGTGTTATTATTATTAGGAGGATGCTGTGGCATTTCTACTATTTGAACAGTTCTATTACTTCTTCCAGACGTATTACGCTCTGGATGATACCTACTGTCGGGTTCATTCATGAGAATATGTTCTTGTTGATCATTTTGTTGCTGGTAAGACCGACTGTTATTAAACGTATGTTGGTAATTATGCTCATTGTTTTTACGTCTGTCGTGAAAGTCATTCCTATACGGTGCATTGCGATAGGAATTGAAATACTGTCTTCTTTGTACGTAGTTATTTCCTTGCTGCCGTGCGTTACTATTTGTTGGACCAGGGACTATACGTCCACGCGGCGAAACATTAAAGTTAGGTTGACCTTGTGCATTCCATTGTTGGTTAGGTATGCTAAGCGGCTGACTTTCATGCTATTGTGGTGAAAACATCTATTGTTACAAAAATGTGGTTGCGACTGCCGAAAATTTTGTACATACTGATGATTACGATTTTATCTGTTATTAAAGTTACGGCGGTAGTTGTCATTACGGGAGTGCCTACTGAAAATTGTCACATTCGGTAAAAGATTTGTCATATTGGGTTTTCATTACAATGTTTCTTAATTCTAGATAGAGCAATAGTTAAAGAGCAGTTTTGATAGATATAAAGGATAGTAGAAGAAAAGGCAGCAGTGCAGAAAACTAAAGAAGAAACAGCACTACTACAGCTCGGGGCCCTATGCTCGCTACGGCACATATTCATTAAAGCGTAATGAATCCCCTGAGGTCTATTACGCGCTGCAAATAAATTTTGGCTTTTGCGTTACAGGCAATTGCGGTATAAATTCAAAAGCAAATAGTTGTATCCATGTTAATTCTAGTTTCTGCATAATACGTAATGCTGATGAAAATACAATAGCAAATTGTCGCCTCTGGTTCAAAGCTAGTTTCTGCATTACAGGTAATAGCGGTGAATGTACAAAGATAAATTGTCGTATACAGTGCAAAGCGTGTACCTGTACGCTGTCATTATTAAATTCCTTACATTTTCTGGCGGATAAAAATTGCTCGTAATCTACGTTCTCGTTATTGAATTTGAAAACACGTTCGGGTTTGTGTGTGAATCTGTTTGTCTGTGTCATTTCGGATTTCAAGTTGCGTAGCTTTTCAGATTTTAAGTCGCGTAGCTTTTCGGATTTTAATTCGCGTAGTCTCTGTAAATTGTTCACATTATACACGCTGCGTGACTCTGACAAATGCTCGCAACGTGGCGGGTTCTGTGACGCATTGGTGACTGAAATAATTGTTAATTCTGTTACTTTAATACTTTCGTCAATTTGGTTGTTGTGTCGTTCACTTTTATTAACAATTTCCGTATTCAGAGTGTGTGAAACTTCCAGTGGCTCTAAATTAAACTCGTCGCTTATCTGTACTGCGTTTTTACGGCATTGTTCAGTAACTACATTAACTTCGTGTATCTGTGTTGCGTTTGCTGAACGTTGTTCAGTGACTGCTTTAACTTCGTCTTTATGTAATTCTGTTGTGCTTACACGTGTACTATTTAATTCTTGTGCAACAGTTGCATGGGGGCTTAATTAAATAATTTTGAAAATACTTTTAATTTTAGTATGTCCGATTACGTAAGTCTCGTAATCGGTTGGCCCTGACTAGTACTATTACGCAATCTGACTGCAACAAACAATGTAAGAAAATTTTCGTAAACACAGTTAATTAATTAAGTCCCCAGCAACTATAAAAATCTACGAAGCCAACAAGCACAAGAGTAACTGTTCTGTATGTGGGAGTGTGACTCAACGTCCACATCTGGCACGGTTCTTTTCCAACAAGACAAGAATTTTTTAAATACCAACTATGCTGACGTGACAAAAGAAATTTAGAAAAACTGTAATTGCGTAAGAAAACCAGAATTCACTCTAATACAAGAACACAAGCCAGATGCTTTGTTGACTGAACCTGTAGTGACGCATTATTTCAGATACACAATTAATAAAAGAGCATTGTAAGTTTTACCTTCATATATATTGACGAAATGCACACAATAACATCTGCTATCTCTCCCATCAAATAACTGCATAAAACATGGAACAACACTCTTTACTACAACATCTTACTCCAACTTCACGACAAGCAGTGCCCACTAGCACATCTCGGCACGACTCTTAACACGCACTGTCCTCTACGAGCTCTCTACTAGCACTGACTGCTACGAGTTCTTAACAGGCACTGTGGAGGCGGCTTAATAGTACTCTTTGGCGCAATCTCTGGCGCAGTGGCACAGTGTAGCCACCTTTCATATGCCCCTCCTCCACAGGCCAGAATTTGATGGTATTTTTGCCAGCATTGGTGGTGAAAATACCACCAAATTCGTCCAGAAAAATACAGACAAAAATAAAAGATAATATTAATACCTAAATATCACATAATTAGTTAAAATTTTGGCTTTGCACTGACCTTTTACTAACCTAATATATGAAATACAGTAGGCAATACAAATTCTTTTCATACATGTGACTTTACATAATAGTTTACACAATATACAAAAAATCAGTTTATACAAATGTTCACATAAAATGCTTTCAATGATTAGTTTATACAAAAAAGAACACCAACAGGTAACATCTTTTCAGTAAAAGCAGTCCATCAGTTGCACCCAGTAAAGTTTAGCAGGTACACCCAGCAACAAGTCACATTAGTTCAGTAGAAGCAATCCATCAGATGCACCCAGCAATGTTAAGCAGGTGCAGACGCCAACAAGTGACTTCATTTCAGTAAAAGCAGTTCACCACTTGCACCCAGCAATGTTGAGAGCAGGTGCAGACACCAACAAGTGATACCATTTCAGTAAAAACAGTCCATCTGTGGCACCCAGCAATGTTGAGTAGGTGCAGACAGCAAAAAGTAACATCATTTCAGTAGAAACAGTTCTAACAGTGGCACTCAGTAAAGTTCAAGAGGTACACACAGCAACAAGTCACATTAGTTCAGTAGAAGCAGTCCATCAGAGGCACCCAGCAATGTTGAGTAGGTGCAGACACCAACAAGTGACATCATTTCAGTAGAAGCAGTCCATCAGAGGCACCCAGCAATGTTGAGTAGGTGCAGACACCAACAAGTGACATCATTTCAGTAGAAGCAGTCCATCAGTTGCACCCAGCAATGTTGAGAGCAGGTGCAGACACCAACAAGTGACACAATTTCAGTAAAAGCAGTCCATCAGTGGCACCCAGCAATGTTAAGCAGGTGCAGACACCAACAAGTGACATCATTTCAGTAGAAGCAGTCCATCAGTTGCACCCAGTAATGTTGAGCAGGTGCAGACACCAACAAGTGACATCATTTCAGTAGAAACAGCTCATCAGTTGCACCCAGCAATGTTGAGAGCAGGTGCAGACACCAACAAGTGACACAATTTCAGTAAAAGCAGTCCATCAGTGGCACCCAGCAATGTTAAGCAGGTGCAGACACCAACAAGTGACATCATTTCAGTAGAAGCAGTCCATCAGTTGCACCCAGTAATGTTGAGCAGGTGCAGACACCAACAAGTGACATCATTTCAGTAGAAACAGCTCATCAGTTGCACCCAGCAATGTTGAGTGCAGGTGCAGACAGCAACAAGTGACATCATTTCAGTAAAAACAGTTCATCAGTTGCACCCAGCAATGTTGAGTAGGTGCAGACACCAAAAAGTCACATTTCTTAGCAGAAGCAGTTCCATAAAATTCACTAGCACTGATCACACAGTTCATCAGAGTTTATGAGCACAAATTAAACATGTCCTAGTGTCACACATCATATTGAAAAGTGCAGGTAACAGCTCAGAATATTTATCTTCACTAATCAGACAGTTCAGGCATGAACAATAGTTTGAATGCACATACAGATGCATTTACAGTAACATACAAATCATAACAAACACACAAATGATATCAGATAATTGTCCTATTAACTATTACAATACACAAATACCAGTAAACCTATAATATTTATGGGTGTCAGTGCAAGCCACTACAAACAATAAAATAATATTTACGAGATAGGTGGGTAGGATTAGGAAAGGAAAACACACAAAACACACTCATTCATCTTTCATCCACATTAAGTACTACTGTGTAATTGAATAGTGTTAACTGTGTAAATGTAATTCTGTCAAAATCTGATGTTCATCATGTGTATCAAGTAGTAGTGGCAGCAATGTATAACAGTCAATAATAGTTAGTCAACGTCATAGTCATCATGTCAAGACCAATGTTTGCCAAGCCAGATCAAAATGTACTGTTGTTGAACAACTGTCAGTGAGCCAAGATATGCAATTACTTCCTCTCTCCAAAAAAAAGTATATACTGCTTAGTTATTTAACAAAGTGTGTGTATAGACTATCTTCCTTCTATTTTAGTGTTCTAGTCTGCTATCTTCATCCTCCTTGTTCCATAAGACCAACAAAAAAAGAATATGCTCCTCACTTACTTTACCTCTTATACACCAAAACTCCAATAATCATCAACTTAATCTCAATACGTGACTAATACTTCTTCAATACGTCGATACATATAACTCTAATCATCAATATCATTTACCTTACCTCTTGTCCACAAAAACTCCAATAATCATCATATACTCTCAATACCTATAATAATACGTCGATAAATATAAACCTCAGCACCAATATCATTTCACTTCCATAACAACTCTTTCCTCTAGTCAGTCTCCTCGAACAAGTACAGATAAAATCCTAATGCAACTTCAATTCAGCATCCCATACAATCCGAAGACACATTGTCAACACACAACCTCTGTGTAATCCATCTGAGCCCAATCTTCTACTCATTATAAATTATAAGATACATTTCGGTTCCTTGTCCATCATTAAATAAAAGAAATGCATACCTGACCTCTAACAGACTTAGTTCGAATAACTCTCAGTAATTAAGTACGATTACGGAGTGTGAATAATCATAATGTTTCACAGTGTGTACACCACTTCAAGAATCATAGCAGAAGCAAACATATGGAGTATTTTTTGTGTCAAGTGTCACTTACTATTTCAGTTGCTCACGAAAAATGCAGTGTAATGACTGTCAATGGTCTAAACCTAGTTTCGGTATGTCATGTCGTTAGCTTCCTTCCTATTAGCATAAAGTTATACAGCTTCCATAAAACCTCAGCTCATGTGACTTCTATGACTTTCTTGTACTAATGTCGTTCGTCGAATTATAGCAGTTAATTTTCTTATCTTAAAAATGTAAGGCACTGAGCGTAAGCAAAACATGCAATAGCGAGTAAATATACCAGTAGGGAACAGAATGTCAACAAGTGGATGCAGCACAATTCTTACAACGAGGCTCTGCCAAGCGAACAATCTATAATTAATCCAATAGTGTGACCTAAACTCTATGTTTGTACACAGTATATTAGCATTTCTATATACCAAATTAAAGAGTAGTTATGACAACAAAACAGAAATGTGTAAATATGTAATCCATACAAAAAGCAGCAAACATATATCTTACGTAATAAACAAGTCATTAGCATCATATCAGCCTGAGCAAATAAATGTTCATATGTCATCTTAGCAAGTAAACATGGATGCGCAAGCAGATAAATCCAAAAAGTATAACTTACATACATAATCACAGTCAGCACAATTAATCAGGTTACAATTATAATCCATACGTAAAGCAGTAAACATGTCATTAGCATCATATCAGCAAAAGCAAATAAATGTTCATATGTCATCTTAATAAGTAAACATGAAGGCGCAAGCAGATAAATCACAAAGTATAACTTACATACCTAATCACAGTCAGCACAATTAATCAGGTTACAATTATAATTTAAATAAATAAGCACAGCAAACATATAATAAATAAACATGACATCAGTGAAAAAGCAGTGCAGCCAAGCGATGCATAATATACACAAGTTACAACCCAGTTCATTAATAATCATTGTCAAAATCAGTTAACGTACGCAATCACGTCTCTTCACACGTAAATTCATAGAACATGAAATTAGCACAAAGTATGAATCACGTAATTGCGAGCAGCAAATTACGTCTAAAGTACGTACCTAAGTGGAAATATGTTACCTGAAAAATAAACTCAATTAATAGTTACCTTTTTTAGTTAATTAGTTTCTTCTTCGAGATTACATTCTTCCTGAAAATTTCTCGATAGCAAGTCGTCTTAACGTCGGACACGCACAGAATTTACCTGAAGTTCTTAAATATTTTATAGAACCGTATCCTGAAAAATAATGAATGTTAATAACATAATTCATCAAGTCACTATAGCTGTATACTGAATTTAATCGGAGAAATTAAACTGTGTATTTGTTTACGGCTGTCAGTGCATTCGCACTGAGCGCTCGATCAGCTGTAGGCGCGTGACGTAGGAAGCAATTGTTCGCGGTCAACGACTGCCTTGTGCGGCGCGCAGACTTGACTGTTGCTTTGAGTATGTGCCGCCGCCAAAACACACTGCGGTATCCTCGTATTCTTCGTATGTTTACATCTAGCTGTTGGTTTCTCAAAAGTATGTCATTCCACAAAAATTTTTCAAAAGTATATCGTTCCACAAAAATTTTGGAAAGTACGAACCTCACGTTTTGTGGTAGGAACAGCATAATTACGATTAGCAACTAATTTTTTTGGATCAGGAAGAATACCTTCTGTAGAAATCATGTGACCGAGAAATTTCACCTGAGAACGACCAAATTCAGATTTTTCCAAGTTCACTGTAATGCCAACTCGTGCAAAAATACGTAATAATGAATCCAAAATTTGTTGTGCTCACTCCAAAAACGTTTAGCAATAAGAATGTCGTCAACATAAGAAGTAATGTTGTCACGAAGATGAACAGGTAAAATTTCGTTTAAACTACGAATGAATGCTGCTGAAGATACAGTAAGTCCAAATGGTAATTTCCGAAATCACTTTTGGGTAAACTAGTCATATCCGGTTATTGTTTACTTACTCACTAGATAGATTGATAGTCGAAGAGCTGGTTTGACAGATGCAAAGAATAGTAAAAGAGTAGGCAGCGGTGCAGAAAACTAAAAGGGAAATAGCACCACTACAGCTCGGGGCCCTATGCTCGCTACGGCACATATTCACTTAGAGTAGTGAATCCCCTGAGGACTTTAATAGCCGCACATAATTTCCAGTTTGTGACTCACTGGCCAATTTGGTGGAAGTGCATACATAAATTGAGCTAACCATGCACATGGATGTATGTCATTCTTAGAGTTGCGGAAGATCTTAAATTTCCGAACAGTCAAGAAGTGTTTATAGTCAATGTTTTCGCCTCGTGGCGACAAAATCCTACCGCGTCTGTCCCAGTCCCAATGACGATTTTTGTCAAGTTCGCGCGCCTGGCGCTCTCTTGTCGCATCCCGTAAATGAAACAAATTATTTTCTTCAAACCCCTCTAATATCTGTGATTCTAAATTTCTTCTACTGTCTTTTCCTACAATTTCGCCTTCTATTTGTTTGACTTGCTTTTTTAAAGCCTCAAATTCCCTTTTCACGCGTTCATTAAATTTTCCCTGATTTTCAACATGTTTATTTATGTTCTTATACTCTTCGGTTTCTGCAAATGGCAATGGTGCTGTATCATCCGAATCTTTGTCCCCATTTAAACTAATATTTGTCAATTTATCTGAAATTTCCTCAACTCTTTCCGATAAGTCACCTATTTTTTCTTTCTGTTTGTTTACGTCTTCCGTAAGTGTCGCGACTCGGGTTTCAGTATTGTCACATTTGGTAGTTAACTGTTCATATTGTCGTGTTAGATTATTTATTCTGTCATTTGGTACGGATTCCTCGATTCTTTCAAATATTTCTTTCTTATCCTTTGCACGTTGTAAATTTAACTCTGAAAAATTCTGTACTATCACGCGATCTCTTTCTTCCTGTTCTCTATCCTGTTCCCTTTGTCTGATTTCTACTGCAATTAATCTATTATTGTGAGAATTCAGAATCGGTTGTACTTCTTCCCTGATTTCTTTCTTTAATTCATCTTTCATATTTTTGAAACATGTCCCTATTCGTGAATCTATCCGTGTTTCCATTGTTCCCATATCAGTTTTTAATTCAGCCCGTAAAGTTCCCATCTCTGTTTTTAATTCAGATCCAAACCGTGTTTCCATTGTTCCCATCCGTGTTTCCATTGTTCCCATCTGTGTTTTAATTGTTCCCATCTCAGTTTTAATTGTTCCCATCTGTGATCCCAGTGAGTCTAACTTTGTTCCCATATCAGTTTTTAATTCAGATTGAAAATTTAATATTACACTCATCAACTGCTCCATGTTAAATTGTTCAGAATTCTTTTCGCCCCTAACATCTCCCGCAAAACTAACTTCCTTCGTCACAGCTGTAAGGCTATCTGTGTTCGATACTATTTCAGAATCTTCTGTCGTTAATCTCAGATTCTGTGAATTTTCCGATTGAGAAAAATTTTGAAATGGTTCCGGACTGTCTTCCCGACTTATTAAATTATTTTCAACTCCATTATTCATCATACAGTTGTCCTGTGTTGGCGAGTTCGCCATGTCAACAATTTCGTTCTCACTATTCATCATTTTTGTCTTTTTCATCGATCGCGTAATCATTTACAAAATATACGAAAGATTCGTCACTGTACGAAAATTACACACCGTGACTCTTTATCTCCAACAATACTATTCACACTAGATGTTTCCCTCAAACACGATCAATCGAACAATTGAAATAATTGCACTAAATTGTCAAACCGTTGACAATGCTAAGCGGCTGACTTTCATGCTATTGTGGTGAAAACATCTATTGTTACAAAAATGTGGTTGCGACTGCCGAAAATTTTGTACATACTGATGATTACGATTTTATCTGTTATTAAAGTTACGGCGGTAGTTGTCATTACGGGAGTGCCTACTGAAAATTGTCACATTCGGTAAAAGATTTGTCATATTGGGTTTTCATTACAATGTTTCTTAATTCTAGATAGAGCAATAGTTAAAGAGCAGTTTTGATAGATATAAAGGATAGTAGAAGAAAAGGCAGCAGTGCAGAAAACTAAAGAAGAAACAGCACTACTACAGCTCGGGGCCCTATGCTCGCTACGGCACATATTCATTAAAGCGTAATGAATCCCCTGAGGTCTATTACGCGCTGCAAATAAATTTTGGCTTTTGCGTTACAGGCAATTGCGGTATAAATTCAAAAGCAAATAGTTGTATCCATGTTAATTCTAGTTTCTGCATAATACGTAATGCTGATGAAAATACAATAGCAAATTGTCGCCTCTGGTTCAAAGCTAGTTTCTGCATTACAGGTAATAGCGGTGAATGTACAAAGATAAATTGTCGTATACAGTGCAAAGCGTGTACCTGTACGCTGTCATTATTAAATTCCTTACATTTTCTGGCGGATAAAAATTGCTCGTAATCTACGTTCTCGTTATTGAATTTGAAAACACGTTCGGGTTTGTGTGTGAATCTGTTTGTCTGTGTCATTTCGGATTTCAAGTTGCGTAGCTTTTCAGATTTTAAGTCGCGTAGCTTTTCGGATTTTAATTCGCGTAGTCTCTGTAAATTGTTCACATTATACACGCTGCGTGACTCTGACAAATGCTCGCAACGTGGCGGGTTCTGTGACGCATTGGTGACTGAAATAATTGTTAATTCTGTTACTTTAATACTTTCGTCAATTTGGTTGTTGTGTCGTTCACTTTTATTAACAATTTCCGTATTCAGAGTGTGTGAAACTTCCAGTGGCTCTAAATTAAACTCGTCGCTTATCTGTACTGCGTTTTTACGGCATTGTTCAGTAACTACATTAACTTCGTGTATCTGTGTTGCGTTTGCTGAACGTTGTTCAGTGACTGCTTTAACTTCGTCTTTATGTAATTCTGTTGTGCTTACACGTGTACTATTTAATTCTTGTGCAACAGTTGCATGGGGGCTTAATTAAATAATTTTGAAAATACTTTTAATTTTAGTATGTCCGATTACGTAAGTCTCGTAATCGGTTGGCCCTGACTAGTACTATTACGCAATCTGACTGCAACAAACAATGTAAGAAAATTTTCGTAAACACAGTTAATTAATTAAGTCCCCAGCAACTATAAAAATCTACGAAGCCAACAAGCACAAGAGTAACTGTTCTGTATGTGGGAGTGTGACTCAACGTCCACATCTGGCACGGTTCTTTTCCAACAAGACAAGAATTTTTTAAATACCAACTATGCTGACGTGACAAAAGAAATTTAGAAAAACTGTAATTGCGTAAGAAAACCAGAATTCACTCTAATACAAGAACACAAGCCAGATGCTTTGTTGACTGAACCTGTAGTGACGCATTATTTCAGATACACAATTAATAAAAGAGCATTGTAAGTTTTACCTTCATATATATTGACGAAATGCACACAATAACATCTGCTATCTCTCCCATCAAATAACTGCATAAAACATGGAACAACACTCTTTACTACAACATCTTACTCCAACTTCACGACAAGCAGTGCCCACTAGCACATCTCGGCACGACTCTTAACACGCACTGTCCTCTACGAGCTCTCTACTAGCACTGACTGCTACGAGTTCTTAACAGGCACTGTGGAGGCGGCTTAATAGTACTCTTTGGCGCAATCTCTGGCGCAGTGGCACAGTGTAGCCACCTTTCACAGTGCCAACTTTTTCATTACTGTTATTAGCACAAGTCTTAGTATTCACACGTAATTGTCCTCTATTATCATAATAATGCGCGGCAATGGCTTCAATCTGTTCATTAAGCTGTTTATTCCGTTCACTAAGTTGTTAGATTTTTTTATTAATGTTGTCTTGTTCTTCATTCGATTGTTTATTCCTTTCATCAATTAATTCACGTTGTTTGCGCTCGTTTCTCAGTATTTCAGTCATTAGTTGTAATACTGCCACAATTTGATCCAATGTAACTTTCGCTACTCTATTATCTGTGCTGTTTGACGGTGTATTTGCAATTGTCGCGTTTTGTGTCACCATTTGGTCATTCTGTAATTTACAAAAAGGTTTATCAGTCGGATGTACACTGTCAGACACTATTTCAGAATTAAATAAATCCGTCGTACTTTGTGTATCCTGTTCATTTTCATTAGACAAATTTGTATGTAAATTTAGTAAACCGGTTGTGTTAGGCTGGGCAGCGCTCATTACAATAGAGCGTTCTGCGTCATCAATTGTCGTCAAATTAACAGACGAGACAATTGAGTTCGTTTGTTCATTATCAAGGTAAAAGTCATCACTAGTGGTTGGAATGCACTGGTTGTTAGTGAACGCAGGATTGTCATCATTACACTGCGTGTCACATGTCCTATCGGTAAAGTTGTTTGGGTCGGTAATTTCATTCATAATACCTCGCGATACACTATTCACAGTCTTTCGCGGCATTTTTACAATAGTCAAAATTTTTCACAAAATAAATAAGCACAATGCAAAAACAACACACAAATACAACAGAGCAAACGAATTGTCGTTGATCTGTGGAAAGAAAGTCACAAAATTAGTAAAAGCGTAGCGCCAAATCCTAATTATACTTAAGCAAATAAGAGCAGATATCTGACTGTTGTTCAAAAGACTCTCAACGAAATACGATCCTGGACTGGGTGTCGCCAAGTGTAACCTCCCCACAAAAGTTTTTATAGTTATTATTTCAATTGCTAATGGACATTGCGCTAAGTGTAACCTCTCCACTGAAATTTTAAAGACAGAAATAATAAATGAATGGGAGCCAAGAAGCAATATCGTCCCCACAGAAATATTTAAATAAAAAATATAATAATAAATGGGAGCCAAACGTAACCTCGCTAGCAATTAAATTTAACGACAATAAAAATGAGAATCGCAATTTGACTCATGGTGTAAGCTCTCACGAAAATAATGAAAAACAATTCAATGCTAATGAAACTTCAGTGACAATGTAAGCTCAATTAAACCAAAATATCGGTCTTTGGCCCTGTGCAAAAAAATCAGAATTAAATTCTTACCTCATTGAAACTGCTTGTCAAATTTCTGCTCTTATTGTTGCGCACGGCTTGGAGGAACTGCATTGCAAATCATATTTTTTTTTTTTTTTAATTTAACTGAAACTTTTATTTGAGGGAAATGAAGGAAATCGTAATTAAATGATTTTTTTTTTTTGTAAAAATTGCTTTGAAATCAAAATTATTATTGGGGCACTTGTTGAAAATTAATTACAATAAATAAACTTTACATTATCTGATGATTACCTTAATTAACAATATACCTCGTTCAGTCTCTTGATCAGAATGCCATGTCGACGCTCGCCGACTCCTCACACACACAACTCCACTCCACTGCTATTACCGACATACTGCCCTGCTCACAGACTGCCCGCTGACAGACTGTACTGCACGACGACTACTAGCGTACTGCCCGCAACACTCGCGCGGTCAAGCGCAGACTAACCACGATAAAAGGCTCTCTGGTCAAAGATTTTATCATGTTTCACCATCGCTGCTACGTTACATACGTGTTTCAATACTTTTGATAAGGCCCCATAACCAAAAAATCGCACGGACTGAGACCCTGTGAATGAGCAGGCCATGCAACTGGACCCCCTCATCCAATCTATCGGCCAGGGAAGACACGATTGAGATGCGTCCGGACGTTAAAAACAAAGTGGGTTGGAGCACCATCATGTTCGAATCACCAATGGAACTTCGTCTAGCAGGGGAGCCAAAGTCATCCGCAAGAAACGCCGATATTTCCGGCCTGTTAGTCGACATCGAAGGAAGACTGGTTCCAAAATACGGTCGCCAATTATCCCGTCCCACACATTCTATCTGCACCGATGCTGATGATTCGCTGATACCATACCATGCATACTATCCTACAGATGACTGTTATGGAAGTTGAAGGCACCACTCCCAGTAAAGGTGGCCTCATCTGTGAATAGCATAGATGACACAAATCCCTGAATCGTGGTTGCATGGTGGAGAAACCGGTGACGAAATTGATCCTGATGTCGAAAGTCTGTCGTTAGTAACCCCTGCACACGCTGTAGCTGATGGGGGTATTAACAATTGTCATGGAGAATGTCCCATACGGTCAACTGGCTTACCCTGTAATGGTGGGCCAACTGCCTGGTACTGACACGGCGGTCGCCTTCCGCAGTGTTAATCACATTTTCCTCCAACTCTGGCGCCCGAACATTTCCGGGACACCCTTCATGATTTCCTGCTTCCTGAAACAATCCTGTCTCAGACAAACGGCCTAACACTATTGCAAACTTTGAATGCTGTGGTTGTTGTCGGCGAGGATAGGTTTCCTGCCCGCCGCCCTTTGCCATTTACCTTTCGTAAGGAAACGCCATGTCGACAAGCTCTCGATTCGAATACGGAACCATTGTGTACCACGCTGTATCACATCCACTATAATATGAGTCAGCAACAGTAGTGAATCCGACGCCAACATTACCAGTGACTACCGAAGGAGAGAGCGCTAGGGCATGACGTATGAGGAACAATACCTAGGAGGAAACCATGCATGCTGTAACTGTGACTGCATGTTAAAGCGCGTAATAGACCACAGTCTCTGTAACTCAGTATGATTGAATAAATTGTCTCTAGCATGGAAAACGTGCGAAATTTTATGGGACTTAACTGCTAAGGTCATCAGTCCTTAAGCTTACACACTACTTAACCTAAATTATTCTAAGGATATACATACACAACCATGCCCGAGGGAGGACTCGAACCTCCGCCGGGACCAGCCGCACAGTCTATGACTGCACCGCCCCAGACCGCTTGGCTAATCCCGCGCGGCTCTCTAGCGTGTAAACAATGCATTTCCGGACATACGTTCATCGATCAATTCCTAGAGTTCGTATAAGGTGGAAAAAATCACCCTGTACGTATGGTACTCCCACACGTTAACAAGGTTTGCCTTTTTGGTTTCATCCAGTCTTGTCAGTGTCCTTATACATAGGCCCGTATCTTACAAGTTAGTTAACAGTTTTTTTTTGTGTCATTAGTCTACTGACTGGTTTGATGCGGCCCGCCACGAATTCCTTTCCTGTGCTAACCTCTTCATCTCAGAGTAGCACTTGCAACCTACGTCCTCAATTATTTGCTTGACGTATTCCAATCTCTGTCTTCCTCTACAGTTTTTGCTCTCTACAGCTCCCTCTAGTACCATGGAAGTCATTCCCTCATGTCTTTGCAGATGTCCTGTCATCCTGTCCCTTCTCCTTATCAGTGTTTTCCACATATTCCTTTCCTCTCCGATTCTGCGTAGAACCTCCTCATTCCTTACCTTATCAGTACACCTAATTTTCAACATTCGTCTATAGCACCACATCTCAAATGCTTCGATTCTCTTCTGTTCCGGTTTTCCCACAGTCCATGTTTCCCTACCATACAATGCTGTACTCCAGACGTACATCCTCAGGAATTTCTTCCTCAAATTAAGGCCGGTATTTGATATTAGTAGACTTCTCTTGGCCAGAAATGCCTTTTTTGCCATAGCGAGTCTGCTTTTGATGTCCTCCTTGCTCCGTCCGTCATTGGTTATTTTACTGCCTAGGTAGCAGAATTCCTTAACTTCATTGACTTCGTGACCATCAATCCTGATGTTAAGTTTCTCGGTGTTCTCATTTCTACTACTTCTCATTACCTTCGTCTTTCTCCGATTTACTCTCAAACCATACTGTGTACTCATTAGACTGTTCATTCCGTTCAGCAGATCATTTAATTCTTCTTCACTTTCACTCAGGATAGCAATGTCATCAGCGAATCGTATCATTGATATCCTTTCACCTTGTATTTTAATTTCCCTCCTGAACCTTTCTTTTATTTCCATCATTGCTTCCTCGATGTACAGATTGAAGAGTAGGGGCGAAAGGCTACAGCCTTGTCTTACACCCTTCTTAATACGAGCACTTCGTTCTTGATCGTCCACTCTTATTATTCCCTCTTGGTTGTTGTACATATTGTATATGACCCGTCTCTCCCTATAGCTTACTCCCACTTTTTTCAGAATCTCGAACAGCTTGCACCATTTTATATTGTCGAACGCTTTTTCCAGGTCGACAAATCCTATGAAAGTGTCTTGATTTTTCTTTCGCCTTGCTTCCATTATTAGCCGTAACGTCAGAATTGCCTCTCTAGTCCCTTTACTTTTCCTAAAGCCAAACTGATCGTCACCTAGCGCATTCTCAATTTTCTTTTCCATTCTTCTGTATATTATTCTTGTAAGCAGCTTCGATGCATGAGTTGTTAAGCTGATTGTGCGATAATTCTCGCACTTGTCAGCTCTTGCCGTCTTCGGAATTGTGTGGATGATGCTTTTCCGAAAGTCAGATGGTATGTCGCCAGACTCATATATTCTACACACCAACGTGAAGAGTCGTTTTGTTGCCACTTCCCCCAATGATTTTAGAAATTCTGATGGAATGTTATCCATCCCTTCTGCCTTATTTGACCGTAAGTCCTCCAAAGCTCTTTTAAATCCCGATTCTAATACTGGATCCCCTATCTCTTCTAAATCGACTCCTGTTTCTTCTTCTATCACATCAGACAAATCTTCACCCTCATAGAGGCTTTCAATGTATTCTTTCCACCTATCTGTCTCTCCTCTGCATTTAACAGTGGAATTCCCGTTGCTCTCTTAATGTTACCACCGTTGCTTTTAATGTCACCAAAGGTTGTTTTGACTTTCCTGTATGCTGAGTCTGTCCTTCCGACAATCGAATCTTTTTCGATGTCTTCATACTTTTCCTGCAGCCATTTCGTCTTAGCTTCCCTGCACTTCCTATTTATTTCATTCCTCAGCGACTTGTATTTCTGTATTCCTGATTTTCCCGGAACATGTTTGTACTTCCTCCTTTCATCAATCAACTGAAGTATTTCTTCTGTTATCCATGGTTTCTTCGCAGCTACCTTCTTTGTACCTATGTTTTCCTTCCCAACTTCTGTGATGGCCCTTTTTAGAGATGTCCATTCCTCTTCAACTGTACTGCCTACTGCGCTATTCCTTATTGCTGTATCTATAGCGTTAGAGAACTTCAAACGTATCTCGTCATTCCTTAGTACTTCCGTATCCCACTTCTTTGCGTATTGATTCTTCCTGACTAATGTCTTGAACTTCAGCCTACTCTTCATCACTACTATATTGTGATCTGAGTCTATATCTGCTCCTGGGTACGCCTTACAATCCAGTATCTGATTTCGGAATCTCTGTCTGACCATGATGTAATCTAATTGAAATCTTCCCGTATCTCCCGGCCTTTTCCAAGTATACCTCCTCCTCTTGTGGTTTTTGAACAGGGTATATTCGCTATTACTAGCTGAAACTTGTTATAGAACTCAATTAGCCTTTCTCCTCTTTCATTCCTTGTCCCAAGCCCATATTCTCCTGTAACCTTTTCTTCTACTCCTTCCCCTACAACTGCATTCCAGTCGCCCATGACTATTAGATTTTCGTCCCCCTTTACATACTGCATTACCCTTTGAATATCCTCATACACTTTCTCTATCTGTTCATCTTCTGCTTGCGACGTCGGCATGTATACCTGAACTATCGTTGTCGGTGTTGGTCTGCTGTCGATTCTGATTAGAACAACCCGGTCACTGAACTGTTCACAGTAACACACCTTCCGCCCTACCTTCCTATTCATAACGAATCCTACACCTGTTATACCATTTTCTGCTGCTGTTGATATTACCCGATACTCATCTGACCAGAAATCCTTGTCTTCCTTCCACTTCACTTCACTGACCCCTACGATATCTGGATTGAGCCTTTGCATATCCCTTTTCAGATTTTCTAGTTCCCCTATCACGTTCGAGCTTCTGAAATTCCACGCCCCGACTCGTAGAACGTTATCCTTTCGTTGATTATTCAATCTTTTTCTCATGGTAACCTCCCCCTTGGCAGTCACCTCCCGGAGATCCGAATGGGGGACTATTCCGGAATCTTTTGCCAATGGAGAGATAATCATGACACTTCTTCAGATACAGGCCACATGTCCTGTGGATACACGTTACGTGTCTTTAATGCACTGGTTTCCATTGCCTTCTACATCCTCATGTCGTTGATCATTGATGACTCTTCCGCCTTTAGGGGCAATTTCCCACCCCTAGGACAAGAGAGTGCCCTGAACCTCTATCCGCTCCTCCGCCCTCTTTGACAAGGCCGTTGGCAGAATGGGGATGACTTCTTATGCCGGAAGTCTTCGGCGGCCAATGCTGATTATTTATCAAAATTTAGGCAGTGGCGGGGATCGAACCCGGGACCACGGGTAGCGTCTCATAATTATTGTAATTGGCAGCGATGGCGTGCTGGAGTTTACTCCTAAACTCGATACCTAGGCGCTCCATTTTCGATGTTTCAGTTAGTTGATATTTTTTATATATTTGTAAGCCTATTCTTTTTTTCACTTGCCTCCAGACGCAAGTTCATACCTGGTTGTAATGTACCTTCTGTACCTGATCTTGACTTCGGACCAAGAAGCCTATATCTTCGGCATGTGCATTATACCCATTGTTTTCCCTTTGAGATGCAGTCCTTATAATTTTTCTGTTAGAGTGGCTAGCAGAGGTTCAACAGGAGTGACGAAGAGCGCCGTGGAGAGCGAGTGTCCCTGCCCCACAGCTTTTATTTTCTTGATCTCTGTGCTTAGTTGTCGGTTGACCATTGTTTTGTTTACACCACTGCACAAAGTATTTTATATAATATTCATGAATAGACGTGGTAATCGCATTTTGTAGATGGTGGTAAGCAAAAATTGATAATTTACTGTGTCAAACCTTTCTCCAAGTCTAAGATAATGATTTCACCCTTTAATTGACGAGTTTTTGTTGTAGATATTATGTCTCTGTATTCTCCTACTGTAATGTGGAGAATTTTACTGTCTCTTCTGTAGTTCGTCTGGTACCACCGTATAATAATATCGTGTATTGCGCCACACGCTAAATTAATAATCATGTTACTGAAAGGGTGCGAGTACTTTACAAGTTCAGGTTACGCGCTGAACACGTTCACATACGCGAAACATGAATGCTAAGCTTAATGTCTATTACACGGTGTCTTAGCAGCATCCTAATGGCAAAAAAGCGGAACCAAAAATCCCAGGATATAGCAAACACCTACACTAGTTGTTAGGAGTAAAAGAATACCATTGCATTCTAAAAGTAATTAGACAGGACAGATCATCCGTTAATGAAGGAAGTTCACAATAGAAGACTATAGAAGATACAAAGGGACCCATCAAGCAACACACAATAGGCTGTAAAACACACACACACAGACACACGTGCATGCTTACAAGCAAACGCTCTTGCAGACCCTCACCTTACAGCCCCTTCATCATTGATGCCCACCCGAACAAAGCCAACTATCGGGCCGATGATCCTAGTCGAAACGACGAAAAAAATGACGGAAACAACACAACGTACAGCGACGTACTCTGTAAATGGAACTGTCAAGCAGAAAGTGCGAAAGAGTACAAGGAAAGCATCGGCAATAACAAAAAGTTTACATCGAAAGATATGAAGAAGCCTAATAGACCGTCTCACAATGCTCGGATGTAGTTAGGGAGAAGACAAACACGAACGACCAAGAAGGTTCCGTTTGAGGGCGATCTTGCAGCGTATATATGACGCAGCGTGGCTCCGAGGCGCGTATATAAGCAACGACATGTAAGCAAGGTATTACTGTGGTATTCGTGTCTCCCGAACGTGCACGCGGTAAATACGGAAACATGAACTATGGTGACGTTATTACCAAATGCGTACCAACATCGACCGGAGAATGACGACTATGTATGGGGCAGCACATCTGTCGGAAAGCACCGTTTTGGAATGGTGCGCCAACCTCCACGCGTAAAGGGGTGCTGCTGCTTCGTGATAAAACGCGTCCTCATTTTGCAAATGTCGTAACGCAGAAATTACGCCAACTCAAGTGGGAAACATCTGAGCACCCACTCTATAGTCTCGATCTTCCCCCACGCAAGTCAAGCCTAAGGTCCCTTAGACAAAACCTCAAAGAGCCGACGATTCATGTCGGACGAGAATGTGCATCAGGCAGTTACGGACTTCTTCGCGCAGCAGGGCACGGTGGTTTACCAAACGGCTGTCTTCAACCTGTTGCGTCGGTGGGATGGTTGTCTCAAAGCTCGCGGCGATTTTGCCTGATTGGTGTACCGATTCTGGATTATACGGCCTTCGATAGGAAACTTCTTGATCGAGCCTTGCATAACTGTGTTTTGCATGAAGATGGACCACACAGTAGCGAGATTCCTGCAAATATCCGGCTCTCCCGCTCTTGAGCCACGAGGATGCAGATTTCAGCATCGAGACGGCCGATGAAGGCTGTCTGTTGGTCAGCGGCTACCCCTTATCACATGTTTGCTTTCGCAAGTCTTCCTGTTATTACATCTAAATGTTATATGCGTTGTTCTGTTTATTGGAACTGAGCGAATGAAGTCACTTCAGAGCGAAAAGATCTATTCGACAATATCTGTGCTTTTATCAGTCGAATTGCTTGCACATGATACATCTGCATCTACATGGATACTCTGCAAATCCTGCCTGGCAGAGGGTTCATCGAACCACCTTCACAATTCTCTGTTATATCAATCTCGTATAGCTCGCGGAAAGATGAACACCTATATCTTTCCGTACGAGCTCTAATTTCCCTTATTTCATCGTGTTGATCGTTTCTCCCTATCTAGATCTGGGTCAACAAAATATTTTCGCATTCATAGGAGAAAGTTGGTGATTGGAATCTCGTGAGAAGATTCCGTCGCAACGAATAACGCCTTTCTTTTAATCATATCCAGCCCAAATCGCTCAGCTGACGTCGAAGTGGACGCAAGAGAGTCAGCGCCCGCGTCACACGGGACGTCCTCGTTAACGCGATTTGCGCCTGCAGCGCTCTCCAGCGGCAGCTGGCGGGTGTATCTGGCTCGTAAATAACACAGTTTGTTTACAAATATGAACGGACGTAAGATTACTACGTTAGCTCTGTTAAAACGCACATATTCTCCATTTTCAATATGCCAGTCATCTAGTTCAGTTTCTAATATAAATAAATAGAAACTTCAGTAAGGACATAAGCTTTCTGTGGTGTGTGGGGTTGATCTGCTATTCTGTTATTCTATGCAACGGATTAATCTGAGATGTACCCTTTACCCTGTGGCTCCTGCAAGATGCAATTTCCACCCCCACTCTACTACAGAAGTCAGACAGACGCTCCTAACGTTCTACAGAGAAATGCCTGAAAAACTTTCAGCAATAAATATCATCTGGAGTCGTCCGCTGTAAGGAAATGACACAAAAATTCACAAAATTTCTTATGTAACTAGTGGGATACTTGGGTACTGCAGTAGTGCTAGTTAGTGTAAGAAAAACATGAAACTAACGAAAGTTATTATTTATTTTGCAAAAATTCTGAGAAATCACAATGACACTTTTAGTTATGAATTGAACAAGTTATATCCTGGTTCTTTTCGGAATGTGAAGTTACCTTCAAGGATAGGATACGCTAATGAAATTTTTACACAAAGTTTAAGATGCTTGTTGCCTTGGCAGAATGGCTGAGAGGCGCGCCTACTCAATTTGAATAATTATCCTTTAGAATGTTGTTAGGTACGGTCGAGGCTGTTGCGTGTGAAATGCAGTGAAGTGTACCGTTGTGGAGGAAATATGGGGCTCGTAATAGCTGTAGCACACAATACCGTAAGCTGCGATGACTGCTGTCTGTGCCGTTCGCTGCTGACAAACAAGATAACTCTCGTTCTATCTGGATTGACCTTCGCCAATCAAACTCTCCCTACGCCTTGATGAAGTCAAGGATTCCCATTCGCCCCTAGTCTAACCATTGGCGTGGTACACCGGTCAGATAACTAGTCCACCGTGATGCCACTCAAATATTCGCTCGCGGGCGTTTAACTATAACTCTGTCCATTCACACCGCACAACAGGTGTGTCGGCCAACACAGTGAACAACGCTTAATCGCAAGGACTCAATATAGAGTCGCACTTCGATTCGCTCTCGACAGAGGTGCCCTCCCAGTGAAGTACTGAGGAGAGACTTGCTCCTCGCTCCAAGAGTGACAACGGAACGGCGCCTCTCCACGCCAGATGTGAAGGGGTATATCTTTCCGTCTCTTCTATTGCTCCTTCAGCTCAAGGCGTCAGAAATATCGTCTGCCAATCAGCATTGCTCTTCTAAAATGGGAGAATAACGTTTCGTTTAAGGTGACCAATCCGGAAATCTGTAGTATCGGCCTTTGGCGTTTGCTGTCTCCCTGTGAAAATCTCTGAAACTGTGTGCTATGTGTAAAGAATGCGTAGGTTGGACGCTCCCACACAATGTAGCGGACTTTTCTTTTAAGCCGAACACGGGGTCGTTCCCCCTTTCACTCTGGCACACGCTGTCTGCTCCACGGGCGACCGAGGTTGAATAGTCCTCTGAAAGGACCGGCCTCCCGGTGTGTGGTCTGCCTCTCTCGAACTAAAAGCTCCTGTGACCGTCGTGTCTGGAATGTATGTGTGTACGCCAGCCTCGAGTATTTCAACCCCGGTGCCCACTTCTTATTTGCATATCGTTTACATGAATTCATACAACACTGACTTTATCTTATCGAGTTCAGCTTCGAATGAAGCGTCTTGATGTGCGGAATATGATCGGGAGGGCGGAATATGTAAGCAATGAAGGTCAGGAGACCATGACGTCTTACAGCTTACAAAACTTCCATAGCAAATAGTGCGATACAAATTTACGACTTTCTTCCACATCACATGGAAATTATTTCATCATTCTCGCATTTCAGTAAAACCCGAAAGTTATTCTTACATGATAACTGTTTCCATTTCGTAGCAGAATTTTTAGAACATGTGCAACACAAGACTTGAAACAGGAAAGTGCAAAATATTCTACTGCAATTAGTACAAGCTCTCTTTGCAATGATGACAAAAAGTAATTATCTATTTCTTGCAATATTACTGTCACCTTTCTGTACTTCGTGTAGGTTTCTCTCTCTCTCTCTGTGTATGTGTGTGTGTGTGTGTGTGTGTGTGTGTGTGTGTGTGTGTGTGTGTTTGTGTGTGTGTGTGCGTGTGCGTGTATGCCAGCGTGTGCGCGTTCTTTATATGAATAAATCAATACTGGCAGTGTCGTAGAGAACGAGCTTGCAATTTGTTATTCCTTGGTATGTTCAAAAAATCAAACGAGCTTACTTCTGAGAGAGAGCACTCTCATAGTTAAACAACATCGAATATTACAGAATATACTTTTATTAAACTGATAAGAAAGTCCCGAAACTCTTTAGACAAAACAAAGTGAAATTTAAAAAAACTGGAAATATCGAGACTGCGCACTACTTACACATTTCTTCGTAATTCTGCCTCTCTCTCCACCGCACTATGCCGAACGCACTGCAATATGACCATGCCTTTTGTGTTACGATTTCCTGATGGCTTCAATCGCTGATATGCTATAAGAAGTATTTAATTGAAACAAGCTGTACCAAGAACAACACATTTTTGATGAATGTTCAATGTGCCGTTTCCTTGAAACTGAATACTTTCATAATACTGAATAAAAAGAACTGATATCACAAAACTCGTACAGCTACATGTCCACGTCAGCTTTTATGTCCCATATAAAGACAGATTTAAGCTATACGGCATTTCGCTTGCCCCACACTCGCACAGAATATTATATTTCTATTCGGTATCAACGGCAACCGTCAATATTCCCTTCGTATAAATCCTTTCCACTCAATCAGTGCGCAAATCTTATCCGTCGAGTGTTTCGAACGTATATGTGTCACTTCTCTAGCAAATTCTGGTCACTTAAATGACTTCCTCATGATGTCTCCAGCTCTCTCTTGCTATTGTTGTATCGTCCTGTCGTGTAGTTATTTCCTACTGCGCTGGAGTTTTTGCGATTTCTCTCTATCTACCTATTCTGTAGTCCACAACTGACTGCTCACTTGCATTCGATATTAAATAATTCACTTTTGGACTGTATCAAGCTGTCTTTATTTTCCTGTGAAGGCGTCAAATTTCTCACACTGTCATCTTGTTCATTTCCTTGTACTTCTATTCTTCTGCAACTTTTCTTTGGTTGTGGTCTCTTATTACCAAATACATCTTTAACTTGTTATACTGTTGTAGATGTCTGGAACGTCCACAATCTCTAACGGCATATTTCGTCGACAACTTGATTTTACCAGAATGAAATGTTCATTCTGCACCGGAATGTGCGCTGATACGAAACTTCCTGGCAGATTACAACTGTGTGCTGGACCGAGACTCGAAATCGGGACCTCTGCCTTTCACGGGTAATTGATCGACCGACTGAGCTGCCCAATCACGACTCACGATCCGTCTTCACAATTACAATTCTGCCAGTACCTTGTCTCCTAACTTCCAAACTTCACAGAAGCTCTTCTACGAATCTTGCAGAACTACCACTCCTGGAGGAAAGGATATTGCGGAGACATGGCTTAGTCACAATGTGGGGGATGTTTCCACAATGAAATGTTCACTCTGCAGCGGAGTGTGAGCTGAAATGAAACTTCATGCCGATTACAAATGTGTGCCGGACCGAGACTCGAACTCGGGACCTCTGCTTTACATGAGCAAGTACTCGACCGACTTAGCGGCCGAAGTTTCAATTCTGCCAGTACCTCGTCTACTGCCTTTCAGACTTCACAGAAGAGATGTGAGGATGGGTCTTGAGTCGTGCTTGGATAGCTCAGCTGGTAGATCACCTGCAGGCGAAAGGCAGAGATCCCGACTTCGGGTCTCGTCATGGCATTCAGTTTTAATCTGCCAGGAAGCCTCAACTTGATTTTAGCTCGTCGTAACTTTTATGTCTGTTTTCTGTGGGTGTATGAAAACTGCGTCCAGTGAAATTGGCGTCCATACAAAATCTAAAATTTTCGCCCAGTATTCCTGGTGACTTCCTGTCCACTAAAGTCACCGCCTTGCTGCAAACACAGAAGACCTGATTCGCTGAAAACGTTGCACTCGCCGGCAGTGAGGTACTGTGCCGCCCACTACGAACAGTGTCGACGCCGCCACACGCAAATGGTAAACATGATGTTTACGTTGCTGTAAATAAGCGCGCATCGCTGCTGGGAACTTTGCACACTGTACGTAATGCACCCCATTACGTGCCATTATTGTGCTATGTTGATTAACTCGCTGTGGAATGGGATTCCGATTTGAATACAACAGGAACTACGTGTTTACTGTTTACGACGGACGTGGCATCCGTTCTGGAATGTATCGAATTGTATCTTCAAGAGTAAAGTCATGCATCGCAGTCTTCTGGCTTGTACAATTTTTCAAAAAATGGCTCTGAGCACTATGGGACTTAACATCCATGGTCATCAGTCCCCTAGAACTTAGAACTACTTAAACCTAACTAACTTAAGAACATCACATAACACCCAGTCATCACGAGGCAGAGAAAATCGCTGACCCCGCCGGGAATCGAACCCGGGAACCCGGACGTGCGAAGCGAGAACGCTACCGCACAACCACGAGCTGCGGACTGTACAATTTTTGAATGTGTCCTACACCAGTGTAAAATTTACTCTTACCACCGAGTTTCGTGCACACAAAGAACAATTTCTGTTTGTATCCAGTGTACATAAGTCATTTAAAATTTTTTTTTTCGTTTAGGAAACAAACGAATATTTCCGTTCTTGCAAACAAACTTTACTATTTGTTATTACGTAATACATTTTATCACGCATACTCTGACCTCACTTTATACGCAGTCTTTTAAATGCACATATATGTTGCACTTTGCAATGTTGACAATAATAGTTGGCCGTAGTGGCCGTGCGGTTCTAGGCGCTACAGTGTGGATCCGAGCTACCGCTACGGTCACAGGTTCGAATCCTGCCTCGGGCATGGATGTGTGTGATGTCCTTAGGTTACTTAGGTTTAATTAGTTCTACGTTCTAGGCGACTGATGACCTCAGAAGTTAGGTCGCATAGTGCTCAGAGCCATTTGAACCATTTGACAGTAATATTCAGAAATAATAGGCCGCTACAGTGGCTTGTCCGCACACAGTACCATGAGCATTTACCAACGACAGTCAGGAGGTGTTCATGGCCCGTGAAGCATATATTGCAGTGTGGTTCCCGATATACATGGGCCCAGCCCTGCATATACTACAGCGAGAGCTAGGACGGGAGCCAGGGGGGGGGGGGGGGGGGGCACAAATTGAAACGAAATTCGATAACGCACCCCTGTGTGTCCGTGTGGCGTTTCTCGGCTCGGAAGTAGCCAGTTCGAATACATATGTTCGAAGAAATTATTACCATCATTTTTTAGCGACAATGGAAGGTAAGGTCATTTCTTGTAGTTCCTGATTCATAGCCTGTGCATGTGCTCCAGATTAAATTCCAGATATGTCGTTAACCATTTGGCTACCAATTTTGTTTCACAGTCAAAGAAATTGAGAACGTTTATTTTAATTAACGTCATAGTCAGAAGAAACAATATCAAAAGATTTCCTGCAGTTCCGTTACCAAAAGCGTTTCACTACAAGCATCTTGTAGTGAAACTGCGTGCTTATGGAATATCGTCTCGATCATGTGTGTGGATTCGTGACTTCCTGTCAGAGAGGTCACAGTTCGTAGTTATTGATGGAAAGTCATCAAGTGAAACACAAGTGATTTCTGGCGTTACGGAAGGTAGTATTATAGGCCATCTCCTGTTTCTTATTTTTATAAACGATTTAGGAGACAATCTGAATAGCCGTCTTAGGTTGTTTGAAGATGATGCTGTTGTTTATCGTCTAGTAAAGTCATCAGAAGATCAAAACAAACTGCAAAACGATTTAGAAAAGATATCTGTATGGTGCAAAAATTGGCACCTGACCCTAAATGATGAAAAGTATGAGGTCATCCACATGAGTGCTAAAAGGAATCCGTTAAACTTCGGTTACACGATAAATGAGCCAAATCTAAAGGCCGTAAATCCAACTAGACACTAGGAATTACAATTACGAGCAACTTAAATTCGACAGAACATATAGAAAATGTTGTGAGGGGAAGGCATCCTAAAGCCTGCGTTTTATTGGCAAAACACTTAGGAACTACAACAGATCTACTAAAGAGACTGCCTACACTATGCTTCTCGTTCCTCTTTTGGAGTACTGCTGAGCGGTCTGGGATGCTTACCAGACAGATTTAACGGAGTACATCGAGAAAGTTCAAAGAAGAGCAGCACGCTTTATAGTATCGCGATATAAGGGAGAGGGAGTCACTGACATGATACAGGATTTGGGGTGTACATAATTAAAACAAAGGCGGTTTTGGTTTTGGCGGAATTTTCTCACGAAATTTCAATCACCAATTTTATCCTCCGAATGGGAAAATATTTTTTTGACGCTGACCTACATAGTGAGAAACAATCACCATAATGAAATGCGGGATATCAGAGCTCGCACGGAAAGATATAGGTGTTGAATTAACAGACAGTTATTGGAATAATACAGAGACTTATTGTGAAGGTGTTTCGATGAACCTTCTGCCGTTCACTTAAGTGTGATTTTCAGAGTATCCATGTTGATGTAGATGTAGATGTAGAGGGGTGCGATACATAGGTTTGTGCATGAGTATCTTATCTTTCAGAAGACAATTGCGTAAAAACATAAGTGAAATTGAAACGTCTGTGTGGAGTCGTTTCATAAGATGCTTATCTCACTGGATCCTATGCATCCTATTATGTCCACCGCCTGATTGCGGTTTAACTTATCAACTCTCCCAGAAAGACTGAGTAATCAAACTAAAGCTTATTAAATGGTATTATGATTGATTTTTTATGTTCCATAGGAAATCATGACCTGTATTTATTACGTTTTCCCTTCCCCCTACCCTATGTGTGCGTGATTGTGAATGAATGGGTGCTTTTACGTGTGGTTTCGGGTTTCTTTTGTGGGAGACGCTGAGTTGGTTGTCGTCTGCTAGGAGCAGGTGATGTTTGCTTCTCGTTTGGAGGGTAGCACAGGATGACCATCTTAGGATCCCAGTACCTGGACAGAGAGGTTTACCCCTTTTAGTCTGAGGTTGGTTTGTCTGTCAGGTTGGTGGCGGAAGCCTTCTCCTCTGGTTGCTTCCGTTGCACCGGTAGTTAGGCGAAGCTCAGGAGAGTAAGGACACTCTGCAGCTAGCGGCTGGCGAGTACAGTTCGTAGCTACAAGAGATGGTTGCTGCTGACAGGAAGTAGGTCGAATTAGAACTTCCCTAAGTTAAACTCATGGAATATTTAAGTACTTCAGCTTAACTTAAGCGTGCATAGTTATTTATTTTCGGAATGTGGCGTAATTATTTTGTTAAACAAATCGGCGATGTTGGTGGTTGAAATTAAAAGTGCGGAAATTGCCTTGGTCCTTTTGGACATCATGGTGTGGAATTTCTAGCAGTGAATATGTTTAGGAAAAGCTAGTCAGTGAAACTTCGGGTGAACGAGAGAATATTAGTGTTTTCGAACGAGTGTGATTTTTATTGTTCTTATTTTCTATGTTTTCGTGGAAGATGCTATTGTCTCTTTGTGCTCGTCTTGTACCTTGTGTTTGGTAACCGATGATCCTTTTGGTCTACTACTACACTGCAATATGTTTTCATATTACCAGTTTAATTATTTCGTGTGTTATAATTTCAGTAAAATATCAGTTTTTCGTGCGCATAGCGGAAATGTTTTTAACGGTTTGTTTCTAAACGGACCCCTAGTAAGTTGAAACGGTTGGGGGGGAGAGGCGTTCTGCCTTTCCGGGTTAATTTCATTTCGTGGTGGCAAAATCATTCTGGTATTGCACCATTAAAATTTCTTACATTTGTACTTGGTTTAATGTCTAACTTCTCAACAATTAACTCGTAACAAGTTTACCATGTGCTGCAGTTCGGCCGTTCGTGAGCTGCAGGCGCGGTTTCCATGTCGTATATCTACTCTACAAAACCTTGCAAATCGGATAAACCTCTTTCCAAGCTAGTGCATGAGCATAGTGGTGATGAGTGTCTCTCGGAACTATTTCTGTCGTGGGTATGTAGATGGAATGATTGAATTATTGTGTTCCGCTTCCCTTTTGTGTATTTTTTCCTTTGTAATTACTCTACTCTGCCATTTTTTGGGCAATTATTTAGTTAAATTATTCATTCAGGCACCAGTAATGTGTATTCATAGGATGCGCATCAAATTCAGTCATGAAATAAATGTGCTACGTAAAAGATAAATTCTGCGTCCTTTATCTTTCTGACTGATGCCACTTTTCAAATTAATATTCTATTCCCTGTTTTTTTTAAAAAAAAGTTAATCTCCTTGCTAGTGACGAACAAAAAGGGAAAAAAAATCAAAGTGAACGGTTGTACTGTCTCAAAATTAAGGAATTCACATTTAATTAAACAAGCTCAGCGATGTACTACATACCGTGCTGTTCATTTTGTTAGCTTCTTTGAAAAATTTGCATTCTTATAATTAAATTCTTAATTTAATTAAACTGATAATTTCCAGTTCGGTCATTTCTTAATTGTTAGGAAGGGCCTGGGCTAGTGGCGGCCCTGTTATTTCTAAATTTATAATTGTCCTTGTGAGGTGGCTTAACCAGAAATTGCGCACGAGGATTACATCTCCATTATTCTTGGTACGTGAGGCATGTCGATGCCTTGGCTAGCATCCGTGTACAGTTCGACATACATACTTTACAAAAGTCACTGGCACGAATTGTCCAGGAAGGTGCGACAGCAATCTGCTTTGTAAATCTGTTCATTGGGTTGCCTATCTGCAGGTGCGAACTAATTCTATGCGGCAGTACGGAGCGGCTTGCACCTTGGAGGCAACACAACCTACAGGTACAAACTGCTGTTATAAGAATACTGCGTACCGTTAGCAGGTGAGACATCGATACAGAGCAATAAGATGCAGCAAATTCCCACTGGTTCTCTGGTGACCTATAACTCATATGTCCGTCGTACTGAAGGGGTTAATGCCTCACATCACAGACGCCCACCCCAAATATGCTTGAGACGTGCTGCTCATACACCCCTACCGAGCCAGGTGCCACAATGGTTAGGGTGCTTGGTTCTGTGGTTGGTTCTCCGCAGTTTCCCTAAATCTCTTAAGGTTACTGTGGAATTATTTCGTAAGGACGCGTACGATTCCCTTCCCATGTCAGAGCTTGTGCATCGACACTAATGACATCGTCATCAAAAAGACGTTAAACGATAATGTTCGTCCTTCCTTCCTATTCAAAGTTTCCTACAAAAAGGTGATACTGCTCACGAATGAAAAGAACCTTTCCGAACGGGCGTTCGGGTTGTTTGCTTTATCTTCCATTCACCATCGAGAGAATTATCTTAAATTCTTTTCCGTACTGCGGCAGTCACTTACCAGTGTTCCATCTCCACTCTGAATTATTTAAGGAATCGAACTCACAAGTGTAAAACAGCTCCGCAGTAAGATAGGCTAGTTGTCTCAATTTTTATGAAGTCATAGCCCCTGAACTGTGTGTAGCAGAATGATGTAATTTACCGGTTCAGTCAGCGGTATAGTAGAATGCTATCTGCAAAGTGTGTTGCCAACAGACTTAATAGTTAAAAGGTAATAATTTAAAACGTCATGCTTACTGGTTAATTTTTTGCATGAACATGAATGCTGTACATATTAGGAGAAATGGATATGGAAGATGTACATCTCACGAGAAATGACAGTTTTTTTTTGGTACAACTGTGTTTATTCGGAATATTTAGCACTGTGAGCGCCTTCGCACGTCTGAACACCCCGGGGACTGGATGTTTGTGTTGTCCTCATCATTTCATCGTAATCATCATTCGTGACTGGATAGATTGGACTGTGAAAAACATTGGACTGTGAAAAAATTGGGACTTCGTACGGGCGCTGATGACAGAGCAGTTGAGCGCCTCACAAACCAAACATCACCATCATCATGTGTGAACACGTAAGTGATACGTGTTCTTCGGCTACCAGTGGTTGTAATACTACTGGGCAGAGCTCCGACGAACGAGAGAAGATGATACTGTCCAGTTGTCGGCGAGAGAGAGAGAGAGAGAGAGAGAGAGAGAGAGAGAGAGAGAGAGAGAGAGTTTGTTTGTTGAGATGTGGCAGAGTGAGGAGCTTGGATGGGGGAGACAGAGAATGAAGTTTTATTTTAGATGCTCCCTGATATGTAATTAAGGATAAAGGCTCAATTGTGACCGTTTTATTGAGCGACGACACTTCGGGAAATAAGTAGTTTGCAGCAAGCGCTAACCGAGTAATGATCATTGTGGAAATATCTCATTGTATTTAGTAATATCTGCGTATTGGTATCCAGGGTGGATTATCAGTCACACGTTCAGTATTCTAATTAGTTTTCTCCTACCATCGTTACTTAAAAGCATTTCATTTAAAAAGCCAGAAAGTACATTTTTATGTAAGTTAAACAGAATATTGCGTGTAAAAGTTACTTTTATGGTGACATGACAATGCTGACAAAAGTTTATTGTTCATGTTAGCTCGAGTCATTTGTGTGTCATTAAAGGAATTGAACATAATTTCAAAATACAGCCTTCTGTCACTTGTATATATTGGACTGCAATTTATCCTCACTGTTACATGAAAAGCATATCTAATAATAAGACCTACACTGTCACTACTGCATGGACACTAAATATTATTTTCCAAAAGAGAACAAAGGTGTGATTTACGAAACTAAAGTAGAAGAAGATAAGGCAGTTTACCGCCCAGTAGTTCTTTGCAGGTCATGAACTTCAGTACTTCACGTTCTTGCAGTGCGCAGACAGATTAGAGACGCCAGTTATCCTTTGCAAGGTAAGAAATAATTGTAGCGTCTAAATGAACTCTCTGAGAAAGCTAGAGACAGAAATCATAGGCAAAATTTTATATACAGTCAGTAGACACGTTATTCTAATAGGGCACCTTGAACTGGAAACTTGTGTGTTTTTAATCACAAAGAGGCATCTTAAAATTTTTATTTTTTTAAAAATTAAGTCTAGGCGTAATGTATTATTCAGATTTCAGTCAGTGTCTGAACAGATTAAAGCTTGCGTATTAGCCCATTCCATTCCAGCGAAAAACAAAAGCGTGGTACTTTCTGAGAAAACTAGAGACAGAAATCATAGGCAAAATTTTATACACAGTCAGTAGACACGTTATTCAAATAGGGCACATTTTGAACATGTGACAGTTAGCTATGCGCGTCATTGTTTCATGAGAAAGCCATTTTGGAGGTTACTGATAACTATTCTTTATAATGAATCTCATTTTCGGATTGTCGGATGTTGTTTAGATTAATTGATAACAGACGCATCAAAGCTTATTTGCTCAAATGTGTTCGTGTTTAAAATGCTGTTCTAGATCAGAAACTGTTACCGGAATTTAAAAGTTATACAGTTTCCAAGTAAAACGTAATATTAGAACTGTATTTAGAATCTTTCAAACAGCGAAAATGTAGTAAGCCATAAACATTTTGCCTTTTGTCGTTCTGTGTTGGGTATCAAGGAGTAAAAGTTTCAAAAAGGTCCACAATTATGTTAGTAGTTTGGTGGAACTCGCTAACTGCTTTCATTCTCAAACACTAAATGGATGTAGTTTGGGCAAATTTGCGAGCTGTTAGTTATGCTGCCTCAAAACGTACACACAGTTTCTATCTTTAATACCTGACATATTGCGTTAGACATTTAACATAAAATTATGCCTCTGAATAGATTAGTAGAGTATTATAGAATTTTAAATTTTTAATTATGTTAAACACTGTAATTATGTAAAACACTAAAAACTAAATTTTTGGTGCCCCTAGAAGTCGTCAGATGGAAACCTGGGACTGGAAACTTCTGTGTTTTTAATAATAGAGAGGCATGTTAAAATTTTTAATTTTTTTGATTACAGTCTAGGTGTAGTGTATTATTCAGATTTCAGTCAGTACCTGTGCAGATTAAAGCTTGCGCATTAGTCCATTCCATTCCAGCGAGAAACAAAAGCGTGGTACTGGCAGACGAACTCTGTCGAACATGTATGATTGCCAACCTCTTCGTTTCTTTTTTATAGGCACGCGACCAATGTTTGAAGGTAAACTAATGTGTGATTGGCGAAAAAAAGCCAGTGTATCCTCCTGTATCCTCCGCACTTCCCCCTCCCCCCCCCCCCTCCCTCTCTCTTTCTGTCTGTCTGTCCCTCGGTTCCCCTCTCTGTCACTCACGACGAGCGAGGCAAATACCGCGGGCAAACAACGCATCTATCCACTGTGCTCTCGATACTCTTACTGACAATCTCGTCCAGAGATAGCACCCAGTACCAATTTCCCGAATGTTTACGTTGCCACAGTAAGGAAATCAATATTCATCACCGCAAAGAAAACTTGGGCAGCCATGGTAAAAAAAAAACAAACACGCGAGATGCGATAAACAGCGCGCAGCGCCCCGCCCACCACAGCGTGACGAATGCTCGCTCCACATAGCTGCTCCGCACGCGTTGTTATTCAGCGGAGCGCGAGCTGCGCGTGGAAGCAGCCTCGACTCGGCTACCGGCGCGGCGGCTGGAGTGCAGCCACTGTAGCGAGACGCCCACGGCCTTGGACCTCGCCCTCTGCAGCATAATTCCCTCCACCGGCCACTTCTGCTGCTCCCTGCAGTTGTACCGACTCTCGCATCTGCCTCGAGCGCGCTGTACTGCACTGTAGAACACAGCAGCCGTTGTCTCCGGGCGGAAATCGTCGACGGCGTGCAGCGCCGAAATCGGGAACTACCATCGCTTTGGCGGCTCCGTAACAGTTGTTGACCTCTACCGACTGCGAGTGCGTCGAGCTAACGACGCGTGACGGAAGCTGGTTAGAAATCCGCGGCGTGAACGGAATTACTAAAATAATGCTTACTCTGATACTAGAGAAATATTGAACCCGTTCTCTTTCCATACCTTCTTCTTTTTCTGTTCTCTTCCTGGTCTCTTTTGTGACGTCATTACACTGAATTACAGTTTGTGAAACATTCCCAACTGTCGAAGAATACTACGCGTGAGAACTTTCTTTCATAGCGGCGAATGCAGTCATTCAGAAGCTAGATCACTTTGTATGCCACTAGCAGAACTTCGCAGTTGAAGTCCATATTTAGAAGTTTTCATAGAATAACCTAGCTGAGTATTAGGCGTTGCCTGGCTATGTATTTCTTCCAGTCATAAATTGTTCCATTTCCTCCTTCCTCCTCTACCCGTCCATCTGCTCCACCCCTCAATCTCTCTCCACCTCCTCCACCTCTTCTAGGTCAGACTGCTCCTCTCTCCCTCTGTCCACCTGTTCCTTTCCACTCTGTCCATCCCTCTCCCTCTCGCTTTCCACCTCTTCCTCCTACCTCTCACTGTTCATCTCCTATTTCCATTCTCTGTCCCTCTCCTCCTCTTTCCATTCTCTTTATTTTTATTCATTTACACGTCAAGTACCGAAGGACCAAATTGAGGAGCAAATCTCCAGGTCATGGAACGTGTCACTACATGAAATCACAACATAAAAGTAATAACAGATAAAAATAAAATGCTTATGAACCCGAAAAAAAGTCAGGCCATAAGTTTAAGTAAACGCAGTCAACAATACAACAAGAATCAGCTTAATTTTTCAAGGAACTCCTCGACAGAATACAAAGAATGACCCATGAGGAACCTCTTCAGTTTCCATTTGAAAGCGCTTGGATTACTGCTAAGATTTTTGAATTCGAGTGGTAGCTTATTGAAAATGGATGCAGGAGTGTACTGCACACTTTTCTGCACAATATTTAAGGAAGTCCAACCCAAATGAAGGTTTGATTTCTGCCGAGTATTAGCTGAGTGAAAGATGCTTATTCTTGTGAATAAGCTAATACTGTTAACAAGAAGTGACATTAAGTAATATATATATATTGAGATGCCACTGGCAAAATACCCAGGCTCCTGAACAAGGGTCGACAAGAGGTTCGTGAACTTATACCACTTATTGCCCGAACCGCCCGTTTCTGAGCCAAAAATATCCTTTTAGAATGGGAGGAGTTACCCCAAAATATAATACCATACGACATAAGCGAATGAACATAAGCAAAGTAGACTAATCTTCGTGCAGAACGATTACTCACTTCAGATACCTCTCGTATAGTAAAAATGACAGTATTAAGTCTTTGAACAAGATCCTGAACGTGGGATTTCCACGACAGTTTACTATCTATCTGAACAGCTATAAATCTGAACTGTTCGGTTTCACTAATCATATACACGGTTTGTGAAATTAAAACTTATGGTTTTGTTGAATTGTGCGTTAGAAACTGTGAAAACTCAGTCTTACTGTGATTTTACGTTAGTTTATTTTCTACAAGCCAAGTTCTTTGGTCATGAACTGCACTATTTGAAAGCGAGCCATTGTTGGTCACAACATCCTTTACTACCAAGCTAGTGTCATTAGCAACCAGAAATATCTTAGAGTTACCCGTAATACTAGAGGGCATATCATTTAAGGAACAGGAGTGGCCCCAACACTGATCCCTGGGGCACCCCCCCCCCCCCCCCCCCGCCCCCAACTTGACCATACCCCACTCAGACCTTATATGACAGGCATTCTCATTATTGTGAATAATGACCTTTTGCTGTCTGTTGCTAAAGTAAGAGATGAACCAATTGTGAGCTACTCTCCACATTCTATAATGGTCCAACATCTGGAGCAATAAAACGCCTTACTTAAATAAAAAAAAATATTCCTAGCTTTCGAAACCTTTTGTTTAACCTATCCAGTGCCTCACAGAGAAAAGAGAATATACCATTTTCAGTTGTTAAACGACTTCTAACGTGGAACCATACATTTGATAGCAAATCGTGCGATATAAAACGATCAGTTATCCTTACACGCACAGCCTTTTCAGTAACTTTAGCAACACTGATGGCATAGAAATTGACTACATTATCCCTTTCTCTCTCCATCTCCTCCGCTTTCCTTTCTCTGTCCATGACCTCCTCTCCGTTTTTCTCTCTCCGTTTTCCTCTTGCCCTTGAAAGTTTTTTGCTATACTTAAACTCGTGTTTGTAAGTGTCAAGTAGATGTCTGCGGAATGTTTAAGACTTATTTGTTTTCGAATTGTAAGTTTCGGTGCAGGGCAGTAGAACTATACGAAAATTTAGTTTTGAACGTAAATATGTGGAACCCATGCAGCACGATGAGAAATCCAGACTAGCCGGTTCATCAGACAGTTCGTCTGAGAGAAAGCAGTCCGTTTCCAATGAGATTTCTGTATGCCATATGAATGCAAACCAAATTGACTTAGATTAGAATGTTGGCCATGGATATTCTTAATCTTCATCTTTATTCTTTCACGCAATCTCTGTATCTATTATCGTAATTACACAGCAAATGAACGTAAAAATTAACGCATCTGACGTTCTGATCAAGGTGCTTGAAAATTCACAAGATTACACTTTACTGAAATATTTTACTGATATTAAGCCTCGGAATTGATATTGATATTTTCACAAGAACGCTCTGACACTCACTGTGCCTTACACAGGGCATTAACTCTGATGATAATTAAATCTGAGGAACGGCCGTCTGCTCTGCTACCCGTCGCTATTAGGATAATGATGAGACCGCAAAAATAAAAAAAAATTCATTTGCTATACTTGCCATGTGCAGTGCCAGACAGTATCTTACATGCTTCCATAAAAATGCTTTTTCAGCAGACAACTCGCGATGTGCAATGCGAGTATACAAACACAGTCATGAAATGAAAATGAGGAACTAGTAAATGAGAACAAGACTCCAAATTTAAATAGGCTTCATTAAGCTATGACACCAAGACACCCTTTCATAAAGTTCTCACACCTATACAAGTTAGCAAAACATTTCTTAATAACTTTTCTGTGTACAATTACTTTCTTTGGCACGTGCTTTAACTATAAGACAAAACTATTTGTTGTTTTGTAAGATGTATATAGTCAGCTTCAAAGATATAAAAAAACTGGATTATTCAAGATATTGGCTTTTGACATTCTTGCATTAATGTAATCTCATTTTCTTTTCCCAAAACATGTTAGTACAACATAGTTTCTAAATAACGCTGCCGCCACTACGCGGCGGGTCAGTTTCCATATTATGAACCCAGTTACATAGCCAGACTGTCTATCACACACTGCTACTCTCCCTCAAAGGAACAAACCTCTCTGACCAACATATCTGGTCTCTTACAGAGAATACAATATTACATAGGCTGAGTACATTTATCAAATTCCCAACGCCAAACATGACTGAAAATCGTCATGGCAAATAGGAATACCCCTTTTCATCGCCCATTCCCTATTAAACAACACTTTTACAGAGTGATTTGTGCTGATACAATAGCAAGAGGCATCCAAAAAAATTCTTGAAAAGAAACAGTCATAAAAGCGTGGTACAAAATACGTGGTTACAGATACCTGGGACGGGCGAAAATGTATACATAATTTCTTTGAAGAGGTAAAAAGTGATACTAATATGGTACATAAGTTGAAATCAGGTAACTGCACATACATGGAAGCACGTGTGCAAAGCCTCCAGTAATAAGTCATTTTACATGTTTGTCATGATACAGGAGACAAGACATAGCAAGATATTTGCTTTGATAAATCAGTGATCTACTTCAGTCAAATACAGTGGAATAAATACATGCAGTTTTACAGGAAGGTGCGAAGCATTACAAAACCATTACAATTAACTGTACAAATGTTTAAAAAAACCTATAAGAGCAAGTAAGGATTCCTGTCAATTCAATTGAAGTAAGAAAGATACATATGAAACCTACAATTAGGGATGTAAGGCGAAAGGTTACGGCCCATGTGCCATCATGTGTCATTTCCTTTGCTAGCTTATTGACATAAATATCCTGAAACAGGTATATCTTCGGCAGCCACAAATTCAGTTAATTGCCGAGTAAGATATCAGATCTCAATAATAGGTAATAAAAAAAGGTAGGCCTTGATTAATAGGAGTTTTGCGTAACCAAAATTATGAAATAGCTCGTAATTTAATTAAAAGGAAGCAGGCCGGCCTTCAATAATAACAGCTCCTTAAGTAAAATTACCAAATAGAAAACAGGCAGGCCTTCTTTGATAATAGCTTCAGTTAAGAAACCAAGATTTTGAATTGCCTCCTCTCAAGGGGTGCACCAGGGGGCTTATATGCAAGGAGCACAAGACTACACCAAATAGGAAAGCCAATGAAATGTTACAACAAGAGGGCCGCCCTTTCAAGGCCCTCTCCGTTGTGTACAGACCGGCAAAAGAAATATTAACACAGCAAGGTTAAGTAGGTGAAAGCAACAATGACTACCCGCGTCATTGCAAGATTCCGCCTCCACAACCTCGTCGAAATGCCCGATAGAAAACTAGGCTGCCAGACCCAATTACATAACCTCAGAAATTGCAACCTCAAAATCCAAAACTTAACTGAAGTTCACGAATCGAAGCTGAAGCTTGCAGGTTCCAAAGGAGGCCCAGAATTCAGCACAGCGAAACTGGCTTCAACTCTCTCGTCGGTCCGCCTCATCCCAGAGCTGGTTGGCCAGGCTACGCACGAAGACGGCACTCGGAGTCAGCCACGGATTCAAATCGGTCCACAAATATGCCCATAAACCACTTGCCAGACACCGTGGCCAAGACGCTTGCGCAAGCGCTCTCCTTAGTCGCCGGGTGGACCTCTCACACCGACTTCCTCGCTCCGTTACCACTCCACAACCTGACGCGCCACAACACTCCACGTCAACCATCAACAAACTCGAGCAAATATTTTCGTGGCGTCAAACCAGAGGGACATCACACGACATATCGAGATAGGGGCACCAGCAATTCGAAAGGCGACGTCAGTAACCCCCTCCCCCCACGGCTCAACACGTATTAGATACAACATGGTACAAAACTTCACGAAGCAGTTACAATTGTCTGTTTACATGTTTAAGAAAACCTTACGATCACAAGTGAATATTTTTGTCATATAAGTAAAGGAAGATACACATATTTACAGTATGGTACAAAAATGCTTACACTACTGGCCATTAAAATTGCTAAACAAAGAAGAAATGCAGATGATAAACGGGTATTCATTGGATAAATATATTATACTAGAACTGACATGTGATTACATTTTCACGCAATTCGGGTACATAGATCCTGAGAAATCAGTAACCAGAACAGCCAACCCTAGCCGTAATAACGGTCTTCATACGCCTGGGCATTGAGCTTGGATGGCGTGTGCAGGTACAGCTGCCCATTCAGCTTCAACACAATAACACAGTTCATCAAGAGTAGTGACTGGCGTATTGTGACGAGCCAGTTGCTCGGCCACCATTGACCACACGTTTTCAATTGATGAGAGATCTGGAGAATGTGCTAGCCAGGGCGGCAGTCGAACATTTTCTGTATCCAGAAAGGCCGGTACAGAACCTGCAACATGCGGCCGTGCATTATCCTGCTGAAATGTACGATTTCGCAGTGATCGAATGAAGTGTAGAGCCACGGGTCGTAACACATCTGAAATGTAACGTCCACTTTTCAAAGTACCGTCAGTGCGAACAAGAGGTGATTGAGATGTGTAACCAATGGCACCCCATACCATCACGCCGGGTGATACGCCAGTATGACGATGACGAATACACGCTTCCAATGTGCGTTCTCCGCGATGTCGCCAAACACGGATGTGACCATCATGATGCAGTAAACAGAACCTGGATTCATCATAAACATTGACGTTTTGCCACTCGTGCACTCAGGTTCGTCGTTGAGTACATCATGGCAGGCGCTCCTGTCTGTGATGCAGCGTCTAGGGTGGCCGCATCCATGGTCGCCGAGCTGGTAGTCCATGCTGGTGCAAACGTCGTCGAACTGTTCGTACAGATGGTTATTGTCTTGCAAACGTCCCTATCTGTTGACTCAGGGATCGAGACGTGGCTGCACGACCCGTTACAGCCCTGCTGATAAGATGCCTGTCATCTCGACTGCTAGTGATACGAGGCCGTTCGGATCCAGCACGGCGTTCCGTATTACCCTCCTGAACCCATCGATTCCATATTCTGCTAACAGTCATTGGATCTCGACCAACGCGAGCAGCAATGTCGCGATACGATAAACCGCAATCGCGGTTGGCTACAATCCGACCTTTATCAAAGTCGGAAACGTGATGGTACGCGTTTCTCCTCCTTACACGAAGCATCACAACAACGTTTCACCAGGCAACGCTGGTCAACTGCTGTTTGTGTATGAGAAATCGGTTGGAAACTTTCCTCATGTCAGCACGTTGTAGGTGTTGCCACCGACGCCAGCCTTGTGTGAATGCTTTGAAAAGCTAATCATTTGCATATCACAGCATCTTCTTCCTGTCGGTTAAATTCCGCGTCTGTAACACGTCATCTTCGTGGTGTAGCAATTTTTATGGCGAGTAGTGTAGAATTCTCTGTTCAGTATTATTGAGAAAACCAATGAGGACAACGTCATGCAATGGGATGAAAAATATTGCAGCAAAATGCCACACACAGCAGTGTTTTGTCACACACGCTTATCACAGTTGCACAAACATGGTGGTATGAACACACACCTCAGGCGCGCTCATGGCACGTACTACTTTGCTTCAGTTCTTCCATTGGAAACCCACAGCGCTCAAAAGAAGTGTGTTATCCAGGCAGACTCAGGAGGGGTGAAGTATCTTGTCACGAATCTCACCGACAATCCAGACTTTACACAGCTACAATCATTGCTGTAGAATTGTCATAATGAGGAGTGTTTCCACTGATCCGTCTTTCATAAGCTGAGACACGGTGCGACACTTAATTTAGCGTCACAGTGTCACAGCATGATCTTTCTATTAGGCTGTGTGTGTGCATGTTAACCAAGATCAGTTCTCATGAGTGTCCAGACTACATGAAAGAAATTTACAAGATAGTTAGGTCACTACTTACACACTTTCTTTCTTTCTTCTTTCTTTCGCTACCGCCTTTATCCCGCATTGTGCGCAGGGTCGGCAGGATTAAGGTCGGATTTGGCATGGTTAATTTTAAGGGGTGGCCGGATGCCCTTCCTGCCGCCACCCCATACCCCCCAGGACGGAATTAGTTTACCCCAGGTGTCTGCGTCTAGTGTAAATCGTGAAATAGTGTCAATGTTTCAAATGACTGCGAATCGGGTAACTGAGGCGGACGTGGGGACCAGCCCAGTATTCACCTAGTAGGATGTGGGAAACCGCCTAATAACCACATCCAGGCTGGCCGGCACACCGGCCGCCGTCGTTAACCCGGCGGGCGTATTCGATCCGGGGCCGGCGCGCCGACCCGAGTCCAGGAAGCAGCGCGTTAGCGCTCTCGGCTATCCTGGCGGGTCGTAACTAGTTACACACATTTTAGTGAAAAAATGAATTGTCTTGAAAAATATGGTAATTTCCAGTGCATCTGCCTTATTCAAAAATCCATAGCTGATATATGCACTATAGATATGTTTGTTTTATAACATGAACATCACATAAATTTCATAAGGCTTGAATAGAAAACTTTATTAGATAACAATTAATGGCTGTCATGCGTCAGTCTACATCTACAACTATTGGAGCAAAAATCTTAGTTGTGACATCATCGCCGGCCGGAGTGGCCGAGCGGTTAAAGTCTGGAACCGTACGACCGCTACGGTCGCAGGTTCGAATCCTCCCTCGGGCATGCATGTGTGTGATGTCCTTAGGTTAGTTGGGTTTAAGTAGTTCTAAGTTCTAGGGGACTGATGACCACAGCAGTTAAGTCCCATAGTGCTCAGAGCCATTTTGTAACATCATCTTAGCATTTGTCAGATTTACTGGAATCATTACGACTACAAACTGTTGTCATTCCTAGTAACAAAAGAGTATCATGTTAATTAAATTTTCAGTAACAAGCTGCAAGTTCCTGAAAATTCAGGTATCAGCTGTCAACCACAAAGTAGCTCTGTTCTCTGTTGACTGGATTCCTCATAAAGACATACATAAAGAGCACAGTTCTGAACAAAAAAATGTTCATGTTCAACGTATTCTGATTCTTGTTTTCCCTCCTACACAGTGTACTTATAAAGTTAACATTAAAACACGTACAATATCATTACTGAGACAAAAATATTCCTTTACCCTTCATTGGGTACTTGAAATAATAACCCATAAAAACATCCACATTCATCGTCACTACTGAAGTAACATCATCTTCTACTCCTCACTGGCTTCCTGAGATACTTCTTCTTAAGATAATCTCTTCACCTAGATAACCATCATAATTCAATTCAAATCATTCCTTCATTACTGCTCAGCAAAAGTACCATTTACATTACTGTATAATATCAACATCTTATTTCACGCAGGCCGGTGTGGCCGTTCGGTCCTAGGCGCTTCAGTCTGGAACCGCGTGACCGCTACGGACGCAGGTTCGAATCCTGCCTCGGGCATGGATGTGTGTGCTGTCCTTAGGTTAGTTAGGTTTAATTAGTTCTAAGTTCTAGGGGACTGATGACCACAGATGTTAAGTCCCATAGTGCTCAGAGCCATTTGAACCATTTGAACCATCTTATTTCATCACGCAAATACAACTGCAGCATAAGCACATCATTTCTTCCGTTTTGATCTCAATATTTATCACATAAATGTCATACTATACCGTTTCTGTGTCATTCTCTGCACTGTGTCCAGTTTCTCACAATATGCATGTTCAGCTGGAATTTGTCAATTAATATCTCTGTATTACGAATAGTCAATAGCTGACGAGTCTTACCTTCACAAAACTATTCTTAAATATCTCAAAATTCCAGAATGAGATTTTCACTCTGCAGCGGAGTGTGCGCTGATATGAAACTTCCTGGCAGATTAAAACTGTGTGCCCGACCGAGACTCGAACTCGGGACCTTTGCCTTTCGCGGGCAAGCGCTCTACCAACTGAGCTACCGAAGCACGACTCACGCCCGGTACTCACAGCTTTACTTCTGCCAGTACCTCGTCTCCTACCTTCCAAACTTTACAGAAGCTCTCCTGCGAAACTTGCAGAACTAGCACTCCTGAAAGAAAGGATATTGCGGAGACATGGCCTAGCCACAGCCTGGGGGATGTTTCCAGAATGAGAATTTCCACTCTGCAGCGGAGTGTGCGCTGATATGAAACTTCCTGGCTCATTCTGGAAACATCCCCCAGGCTGTGGCTAGGCCATGTCTCCGCAATATCCTTTCTTTCAGGAGTGCTAGTTCTGCAAGTTTCGCAGGAGAGCTTCTGTAAAGTTTGGAAGGTAGGAGACGAGGTACTGGCAGAAGTAAAGCTGTGAGTACCGGGCGTGAGTCGTGCTTCGGTAGCTCAGTTGGTAGAGCGCTTGCCCGCGAAAGGCAAAGGTCCCGAGTTCGAGTCTCGGTCGGGCACACAGTTTTAATCTGCCAGGAAGTTTCATCTCAAAATTGCTCCCGTACAGTAGATATCTGAAGCACACTTCACAAATTACCAGAAGCTCGTAGTAAATTACTTTTATCATCAGTTAGGAAAATAATTTCATCTAATGGGAAGTCAACCAGGCTTAAAATTTACTTTACTATTCAGTATTTACAGTAGGATAGTACAAGAGAGTTATTTACACTTATTACCTGGTAGACCATTAGAAGAAATGCAATGCACCATGAAATAAGAGAAGCAATGCAAACACGCAGCTCGAGGAGGCATCAGCTGCCAGCTGATTTACCCATGGTAGAGAGCTGGATCCTGTGCCTACTTTGCTAATTAAATACCTTGACATTAGATACATGATGAACATGTTATGATTTACGTGTCCCCAGTGTTTCCACTTCGACAGCTTTTTCGTGAGAAATGCGATGCATCCGAAATGTTCCATAGTTCTCATGTGAGAAAGATGATGAGAACTCACCCATACCTGTTGGCCCACATACAACTTTTTGATATTTACACATTGTTGCAACTTCTTCTTGTTTAAAGCCGCTCTCTTAATGTTGGCTAAGGCTAAATCAGTCACTTCGTGATGATGCAGACACCTCTGTTTGGGTAATGGCACAATTTCTCTGGCTCAGTCACGTGGCTGCTTATTCTTTAACACTAGAAGAGAGACCAAAGATGTAGAATCATTTGGTAGCTCATTCAGTATATTTTGAAATAAATGAAGATATATATCCCAAGTCCTGTGTTTTCAATGACAATACAATCAGTAGAGTTTTCCAGGCTCCTTCAGTAAGCGTTAACGAAGGTCTGAAGATACATGATGCAAGAAGATAAAGACAGGTTTAGTTTTCCTACGGTGTTAATGTACGCAAATAACATTGGGATTGGAGCTCAGTTGCACTGTCTGATATTACTTTGTCTATGTGGCCAACATCCTTCGCATAGTGTTTAACAAATGCTACATGTACAGATTTTGCTTTTGCTCTATCTAGTGGGGTAAATGACACAGATTTCGACGTAAGTTCCACAGCGACAAAAGCAAAAGTGTGACCACTGATTGCTGGGAAGATGTCCAAAGAAATTAACAGCTGCAAGTTGTCTTAATTCTGTAGGGATTATGGAAAACAGTGGAGCAGAATGGGATGTAGTAGGATGTTTTGCCTTCTGACATATTTTACACTTTTAAAGCACCTTATGAATTATTTTCTCTAGTTGTGAAAATAACATGTGTCATGTAGCTTGTAAAAACATTTTTGGGCCCCAAACTTGGTGTAGCTAAAGTGTATGCACCACACAAGCTTATTCACTAAGTCATCAGGAATACCACCCACAGTTCACAATTCCATTAGAAAAGAATATTGTTTCCTATCAGATAAAACTGTCTCATAGCTACATTGTCCCTGTCATTCCATTTCTCTTTGATTTCCCTCCACATAGAAAATTACCTTGTTCCTTAGTGATGTCTGTAAGAGTTAATCAAATGTAATTCTCGAATGCAACTTTTTGAATGAATAAGGTACTAAACTTATTTTCCTGACAATCTTCTTCAGTAGCTTTGAGAAGGCCAACAGATGAACGATACAAAGTGTCAGCTACCTTGTTTTGTGTTCCCGGTATATAAACAGAGGTAAAATGGAAGTTAACGCCCAACGTTTAACACGATCATGATTTCACTTACGACTCATCGAAACTAAAGGGTATAATGCTCAGTATATACCTGTATGCCTGCCATACGAGAAATAACGGAATTTATCAAAAGCCAAAACCGCAGCCAATACCTCAATTTCTGTTACAGAGTAATTACGTTGTGATTAAGATAAAAAGTGACCAGCAAATCAATAGTCCTTTAGATAATGACACTTTTTTCCTCAAATTCTTGAAAAACGAACACGTCAAGTCCAAATTTCGAGCTGTCAGTCGCGTGACAGATCTGGATGATATAATATAGGTGCAACGAGAAACGCATCGTTCAAACTTTGAAATTGATTCTGAGCTACCTCGTCCCAGTGCAACACAATATTCTTATTAGTCAACGTCTACAACCTGGGAATGGTCAAGGTTTTCACATTAATGAAGTGACAGTAGAGATTAATGAGCCCTAAAACCCTCTGAATTGACGTTTAGTCGTAGGTACAGGCATTTTTGCAGTGGCTTCCAACTTTCCTGGATCAGGTTGAACTCCTTCATTAGATATGAAATGACCAACAAATTTAATTTGCCATTTGCCCAACTGTGAGTTTTCTAAATTAACTGTGTTGCCAAATTCAGCAAATACTTGTAGCATTGAATTAAGAAGGCTGTTATAACATAACATTCTAACCATGAATTTTCCACAATGAGGATATCATCAACATAGGATGTAATTCTTCCCTTCAAGTGTTCAGGAAGGATAGAGTTTAATCCACGAATAAAGGCAAAAGATGAAATGTTAAGTGCAAAGGGTAATTTACAGACTGGTAAAAGCTACCAAAGCAAAGAAAACCTGTATATTTCTTACAAGCAGGGTGCAATAGTGTTTGCATAAAACTGGATCTGAGATCTAAAGTAGATAACACCTTTACGCCATGAAATTTCTCCATCGTCTGAGGTCTAGCTGGTTCAGAAAGAATAATAGTATTGATTTGTATATAATAGATTTCAGCTATCAGTCGTCCTTTGGAATTTTTATTGGCACATCTAGATTTCAGCTAGAAACTAGCCATTCTCAATGCACTATCCTTTTTTGGTCAAAGCATGTAACGCCTGTTGGTCTGGCTTTGTACACAGTTCATTGAATACTCAATATTGAGTATTCAATGAACTGTGTACAAAGCCAGACCAACATGCATTGACCAGAACAGGATAGTGCATTGAGAATGGCTAGTTTCTAGCTGAAATCTAGATCTGCCAATAAAAATTCTAAAGGACGACTGATAGCTGAAATCTATTATTTACAAATCAAAATAACGGTCGCTGCGTGCTACAGCCTCTGAATAGAGGGCAACTTGATAATAGTATTGGTTTGTCAGGAATCTTAACACCAAACGTATTGCCCCATCTTTTCTTTCAACAACATTAAGTGGACTGTTCTAAGAGCTCACAGCAGATTCAATGTCACCTTACCCTAACATGAAATAGGTCTCATTCTGTACACTTTCCTTGTATATCTATGGAATACCATAACGTGGAACAAAAATCTTCGTATGATACTCGACTTTAAATTCGTACAGAAATTTCGTATGGTACCAGGTTTGTTGTCAAATATTTCAAAGAATGACTGTAAGATATCGAATAACTCTTCCCCCTCTTCTTTATCATGTGTAATTACAGAGATATCTGAAGATTGTTCCACTTCCTGAGAAGTACCCGATTTATGACCAATAGATTCAGTGCAAGGTTGTGATTTTGAACAAGATAAAAAATTTTAACAGTTGATGACTTGTTCCTCCTTTGAAATCCTATACTCGAACTGCAAATAGTCTAACTTGCCGTCGACTTCAGCTTTCGCCTTAACAACATTAATGTTTAGTATAGGCTTGTAGTCAGTCAAGAAAACAACGCCTAGTATCATTTGTGTAGTAAGAAGGAGCACAGTTAAGACGATGGCAGAGAACTGATGACCTTGACAAATAAAATCTAATCGCGCCTGCTCCCTAAACTGCACAGCTATCTAGTAAATTCGCCCATAATTTTGTTTTGTTGCAAGGAAAGTGTTGGACAAGCAGTTGACCCTTGACGTTTACTGAAAGCGGCCTCACTGATAACTGAAATAGGACTATCTGAGTCAAATACCGCCGATAAAGAAACTTTTCCACTAGAAACTGACACTACAGGATGATTAAGATGTTCTGATTGTCTGCCTTCTCTTTGACAAAGGTGTCCCTAATATCATCACATTGAAGAAAAGTTATTCGTCTCTGCTCTGAATACATGTCACAAAATATTTTTCCCAAGAAATTGTCACCAGTATTCACTGCCATATCGTTAGTTATGTTCCCTACTACTTGTAGATGTGCACCTGTTTAACATTCACTGTCATCATCTGACAAAGACATGTAACGCAGTTGCGGTAACACAGCAAACAAAAAGGAAATTTCTCACAAACAGAAGATCAAAACTATATAGAAAACTACTAAAATGTTAACAAGAAAAGAAAATATTTAAATTACCACTGACAGAATTCAAGGAATTAATGAAAATCCAAGCTTCTGTAATATCACTGTGCAATGAAATACCTACACTCCAGTAAAGGACACAAAGTGGTATATACCTTAAAAAAAGTCACTTTCTGGCTAACCATATAACACTTCAAGATTCAATAAACAAGAACACTTTTAGCTGCGAGTATATCATTAATAGCAGCAAAGATCAATAGCAAAATTACTTATTCTAAGCACAGCATAACGCTACAATACATAAAATGAAAGAATCTTACTTGCCTTACATTCTGTAGTATTTCAAAAGTTCGCATCTGAGAATAAAACTCTTTTCACAATAATGGTGTTCAAAGAATAAACAATAATTCTATTCCTACACAAGCAAACTTTAACTCAACTCTAGAACATTTGTCTATATTGTTGTCTTTTAATAAATATGTATAACAAACTGCATTGCTTTAATGGCATACAGTGTATTCTTACTTCAATTGTTGCATCGCAGATCCTGAAAGTATGGTATCTGACAAGTCAAAGACTATAACCGAAATTTTAATATATCTGTGGTTGCCGCCGTAATTAACGTATACAATACATAGAAAAACTGCGCTGTCCAAAGCTGGCACCAATGTAACTGTAGTGCACCATGGGCCATAGAAGATAACGCTTAACGAAAGCTGCAGAGATGTGTACGGGCGAATAGACGTGCAGCTGTTGAACAACTGACCAACCAGATGTACCAAGGTAAGTGGATCAACTTTTTTTTTTTTTTTTTTTTTTTGAGATAGGCAATTAGGAAAGGAAGATAAGGAATTTAGATTTATTTTCTGCAATACAACGTACAGTCACCAACCACTTTTATTGTACAGTGTTCAAAAAATGTTCAAAAGTCTATGAAATCTTATGGGACTTAACTGCTAAGGTCATCAATCCCTAAGCTTACAAACTACTTAACCTAAGTTATCCTAAGGACAAACACACACACCCATGCCCGAGGGAGGACTCGAACCTCCGCCGGGACCAGCCGCACAGTTTTTCAGTTTCCTTTGCCGACTTTGACCCAAATAAACTGGTACTCATCGGCATTCAACTTCTTCCTTCTTGTAGACAGTACAAAGGGCTTATTTGGAACCAAAGTACCATATGGGACCTTAGCAAGTATGCCTGAAGTCTCTGTTCATTTCTTCCACGACAGAATATTAGCATCAGGGAAGACTTCAAGGCCACTGTAGTCCGCATGGTTACCCCACACAACAGCCAAGGTCAGCCATCCTCCAAACACAGTAGAAACGTCACACGTGGACTGCAGTGTCAGTCCCCGAAACACATTTGGACCTCCAATAAGCTGCTGCTTATTGAACTGCCCAGCCAAGTCAACGTTTGTGCCTGTACACAGACACCATGCGCCGCCAACGGTGACTGTAATAACGTCGCCTAGGCCCTGCAGAGGTTCGTTGAGACAAGTGGTCTTCTCGACCACCGTTCAGCGAACGTTGCTGCATGCGGTCCTCCGCAGCAGACGCCTGGTTCATTCGCCCAAGCCGACTGCTGTTCGTCAGCTGGAATTTACACGCCAGTACCGCTAGTGGACGTCTGCTGAATAGCGACAGGTGGACTTTTCAGATGAATCTCGTTTTATGCTCCATCGAACAGTTGGCCGTTGGCGTGCACGCTGTGAAACGTCTGAAAGCAAAGGCCCTGCAACAACCGTCGGACATATTCAGATTGGAGGAGGGACCGTTCTCGTCTGGGAAGTGTTTTCGTAGCATTCCCTAGATAATTAATTCTGGAAGTCACAATGGATCAAGACAAGTATGCATCTATACATATGGACGATGACCACACCTACATGCAGTTTGTTTTCCATCGGCACGATGGCAAGAACCAGTAGGTTAATGCAATGGACCACACATCACACAGTGTACGTGCGTGTTTCGAAGAGCACCAGAATGAGTTTACCATAGTGAAAGGGTCCTGTAGCCACCTTTCATTGACAACTCTCGTAGTGGTCAAGTCGGCAAAGAGGTTTCCGCTACTTGTGAGAAATCCACCTGCGTTAGGTTGGTGGCGGAAATGACATCCTGGGGTTTTCCGGTCCACGCGGAACGTGGAAGAGGCTGGAGAAGCGGGAGGCAGTCTGCCGGTGGTACGGGAAGCGTACACAGCTGTGCTCCAGTCGAAGAAGGGTGAGTTGGACTGACCGCGTGGCGCGTTGTCACATAGAGAGGGGAGCCTTTAGCTTTTGGTCTCGAATTTCGTCTTATAAAGATTTACTTGCTGGGTTGCAGCAGGGAATGCAAGGCTTTTGTAGACTTTCAGTTTGATTCCCAATGCAGTCTTGACTTTGATCCGTGAGAGGAACACAGCACATAGGAGTTGCATATGTTGAAGTGCCCTCGGTTCAGTGTGAATGTTTATGTGCCTACAACTGTGTGTGTATGCTTCTAATCTTTTCCGGATCTTGGTAATTTTTGTGTATTTGTGGATTTTCTTTGTCTCATGTGATTAAAATTTGGCCACGGTCCATAGAAGTTGTCTCCGCGGACCGAGTGGGCACGCGAGTCTGTTATGAAACGTATAGTATTTCACAAGCAATTGTACATAGTTAGCATGCAACAGCAGTCTATAGATGCACTACATCAACGTTTTAAGGAATAAATAATTTTGCCTTCAATCTTATCTTGTGTACCGATGTTACGTCGCCGTTACCTTCGCCATTTACCTCGTAGTTTTCCTTGTTGGCCCACCTATAGCGTTTCCATGTGCACAGGTGTAGTGATTAGTGTCCCTTTTTTTATCTGAAACAAATGCTCTGGAATAGATCGTGTTTTCACGAATCTTGCTGCAGGCTGCACTTACGCATGGTGTTCACGACCTATTTACTTTACTCAATATTTGATTCACGGGAAGAATGCCTGGATCATATTAATAACTACATCCCATTCTTTATCAATGACTTTACAATGAATGTTCTTTTGTGAGTTTTTCTTATTAATAAATTAAGTAATTTTCCGACTCGGTGCTACCTCTTGTTTTTCGTGTGGCTAGAGTTGGTGGCGACCCTATCTTTCATAATGATTTCAGTGTCAAATAGCATTTCCTTATTCAAAGTGCGCGTGGGTCTTTTAGCTATCAGGATACATTCAAGGGGCGCTTCATGCTTCTTGGACATAGCGTCCTTTTATTCACGCTACTTACAATAGTCCTCTGAACAGCAAACTCGCCGGATTCAAACCCAATGCAGAATCTGTGGGGTGTGCTGCGCTATTGTCCGTCCTAGTCGAGGGAAAGTGAAATTTTATCAAAATTCAATGCAGGCACGGTTGGACGAGAAAATCTGGGGCCGCTGGCAGAGTGTCGTGAAGGTCGACAGCCAGCAGGTCTGGCAAGGTAAACATGGCACTCGCGGGTGCGGAGCTGCGACTTCGGTATTGCGCGCACGATTTGTTGTGAGTGGAGCAACAGCGAGGCAGGAAACTGCGACGTTGCTCTAAGGTATTGCGACGTATGAGGCGGGGCACTAAACCCAGAGCCAAGAGTGACGATTTGTTAGTGGCTGACATGTGGGAATTTACCCGTGCCAAAGTTTCTGTCTCTCTCTGACACTACATCGGAAGTGAGGGAAAATCCAGTATAAATAGACAGGCAGTTTTAGTTTGGGGCAGAGTGTGCCAGGTCAGTCGAGCGTCGAGACGGACCTGTACTGGTCTACGCTTATAGGGGCCAGTCTGGCAGAAGTGTTATAAGTATTCTGCATAAACTTGTATTCTGTTTTCTATGTACTTTTTCGGGCTATATTCTGCCTCCGGGGACACAACACCGGGGCGGGACGGGACGGCAGCTTGGGACTCGGATATCGCACGGTCTGCCTGAAAGAGGACAGTGACAGCAGTCAGCAGCGGGTCCAGGAGGGACTCAGTTCTACTCCAGTCTACGGGCCACATTTACTTCCCACCTGGTGTACTGGGGTCGGGGCGAGGCGTACGCTGCGGGAGGCGCAGCGGCGCTTCAGCATCGCCAGAGACTCCGGCGTGTGTTGCCATCTGGCAAGCACCACTAGCAGCAAGTTGTGGCACAGCATCCAGGAGGGCGCGGGTCGAGTCCAGTCCTTTCCTAGGGTCAACGACAGCCCGAGGGCCACGGGTGACCAGAACATCCACCTTCGTACCATGGTCGGACAGAGCAGGCCAAACGGGGTGTAGGGTGGCGAGGTCCAAGGACTGTAGCAGTCTAAAGAATCCCGAGCAGTGGAGCGATGCCAGTCACAACGCCCTGGCGGGCAGCGACTGGGAGAGCGCGGCCAACTTCCATCAGCAGGTGAACTTGATGACGGCAGTAGCGGCGTCGGCATACCAGGAGTTGGCTGAGCCAGCTGGACTCGCGAGACATCGGCGGGCGGCACGCTGACCCTACGCTTCACCCATGGAGTACTGTAAATTAACTGAATAAACAAATGTTTATCATTCTGCACTGCCCCTTGACGCTCTGGAACTTGCTTGGCCTCTTGGCAAAATACAGCGCGGTGGGTCCCGGCTTCAGCTCTGCCAACTGGAGTCTCGGGTTCGACCCGCCGACCCCGCAACAGATCACTTGGATCAGACTGTTTGCGCCATGGATCCTCAATCGAGAATCCTAGAGCACCTGTTCACCTCACTGCACTCGACATCTTCCAGAATCTCACTGTCATGCTTTTGGCTGGTGGACTCGACAATGTCTGGCGCTGCAGTCCGGAACCGCGGGACTGCTACGGTCGCAGGTTCGTATCCTGCCTCGGGCATGGGTGTGTGTGATGTCCTTAGGTTAGTTAGGTTTAAGTAGTTCTAAGTTCTAGGGGAATTATGACCTAAGATGTTGAGTCCCATAGTGCTCAGAGCCATTTTTTTGACTCGACAATGCATTTCTAGTACACAACTTGCCTTGCTGATGTAATTCCAATTTGTATTACATTTCGATTCTGCGTAAGGATATCCTGGTGCCTCCTTCCTGCATGCCATCTTTATTTAATTTGGTACCTCCTTCAGTCATAGCGTCACTTTTTAGTAACCAAATTCGTATTTCTATTGATGTTGTTTACTTGATAATTTCTAATTAACTTTTGTGCAGATCAAGAGTAAATGTAATTATGTTAAAAGCAGACTGGATTTTTATTTCAAGATCCTAAAATTGTCCCACAGCTATCCTGTTTAGAAGACAAATAAAAAATAAATGTAGCCACGTCTACTACCAAGCGGTACTTTGCTGTGTTGGCGTTGTCCTGGCGTACAGTGGCCCAGTACAAGCATAATTTATTTATTATTTTCAGACAGCAACAAGCATACTCGGCTTCTGTGGCACAACACTGCTCAACAGCAAAATTACAAACTTTCGGTACTACATCCTGCTTCGTGTGAAAGAATGCATTGTAATTTAATCAAAAATACGATTTGTCGTAATTAAATGCCATATGATGACGGAGAAGGCCTCCAGGACATTGCAAGACCAAAGACATATACTTTTCCAGATTTGTCAACTGAAGTGGAGGGCCTTGGAGTGAGAATTGAAGGGCTTCCAGTTCACGTCCCATTTACTGCAAATAATTTTTATTGGTCTCTTGCTGTCTGAAATATTCTGGGATTTTCTTATTTGCTTTACAGAAGTATGGTCTGGAATATTCTATCTTATGTATAAATAAGAAGGCTGTTCATTCAGAAGTGTGTTTTTCCATTTTGTGAACGCGACAGAGAACACGAATCAATGAATTCAAGATTCTTATCTGCTTCGCTGACTGATCCCTTGTAACCCGGTACCAACAGAGGAAACGTACAGATTTTCTGAAAGTATATTTCTGCAAAAATAAATAAATAAAATAAAAAAACACCGTACGTTTTTCCTACCAAACATAACCGACAACTGCCGCTGGAGAGCGCTGCGATCGCAAATGAAGTTGAAAAGAACGTTCTGCGTGATGCAATAGCTTGCTTCTGAGTTTGCGCCAACCACGATGGAAACCACACTCGACGTACTTCACCAGGAGGAACACGTTACGATTTCATTGTCTTGCTCTCGATCTACCCCAGTTTAATGATGTAAGGTTTCCTATGGGATCAAAGTCTTCGACGTACGGAGAACCTGGTTTTGTACTGTGCAGTTTTCTCTGTTATAGGTTTCACGATTCGCTCTACGTTTATACGTAAATGCTTAAGGAAACATAATGTTCCTGATTCATTAATTTAAAACATTCACGTACTTCATGAAGGTTGTCAAATCAGTGTACAAGTAGGAGGTGAATGATCGAAATAGCTTAAGCCAAAGTCAGGTGGTCGGCAAGACAGTTCATTTTCCCCGTTACTCTTCATTACACTGATGGACACAATCCTGAAAGAAAGAAGAAAATGTGCTTTGGCTTTTGCTGATGACATCGCCATTTCGGGTGAGACAGAAATGGAGGTTCAGAGGAGACTGAATTTCTGGAACAGAAAATTTAAAGAATTCAAGCTGGCAAAGAGTGAGAACAAAACAGTGGTAATGATGATGAGTACTACAACTACACCTTGTAACAGCATACTGGAAGGAGAAAAGTCTGAAAGTGGTTCAAATGGCTCTGAGCACTATGGGACTTAACATCTGAGGTCATCAGTCCCCTAGAACTTAGAACTACTTAAACCTAACTAACGTTAGTCGCAGATCACGCAGTTCCGGACTGAAGCGCCTACAACCGCTCGGCCACAACGGCCGGCGGTCTGAATGTGTGAAGAGTTTCAATTATGTAGAGTCGTGTCAAGTGACTGAAGTGCCGAACTAGAGGTTTTAATCAGAATAGCAAAATGATCCAGTGTCTTCCACCAAGCACGAAACCGTATTTGGGACAAGGGAGTCAGTTTAGGAGCTAAGCAGGCCATGTATAAAACCTATATCCTGCCAAACATTATGCGCAGTCTGGAGACCTTTGTCATCAACAAGAGAGAAGAGAGTCAGATGCAAGCACGTGAAACGAAGTTCCTTAGATCAGTTCTACAAAAACCAGGAGAGACGGAATAACGAACAAAGATCTAAGGAGAGCCCTGTAGGTGATCTTGACCACAGAGGAAAGAATGAGCGCTGCGAGATTGGAGTGGTTAGGTCGTGTAAAGCGAATGCGCACGACTAGAACTCCGCGTCGTTATTTGGAGAGGGAGGTACGAGGAAAAAGACCGAATGGGCGACCTAGGAATAGATGGGCAGGCGATGTTAATGAAGAGCTCGAGAGGAGAAGGGTAAGGTGGGAAGTAGTGGAGAGACAAAACGCACCAAGACAGAAATCAATGGAGGCACATCGTTCACGGAGTTTCTGCACGGCTCGCTGGAAGAAAATCCTGATGATGATTTTGCGTTTATGTACGAGAGATATTCGTATGGTTTTAATTATCACCTCAAAAAAAGCTTATGTAATGCATATTTTGTTATGTACGAGAGATATTCGTATGGTTTTAATTATCACCTCAAAAAAAGCTTATGTAATGCATATTTTGTTTGTTTTCTTCGACCACTGATAGAGCGGAGTATCGCTTGGTTATTCGTTTCCTGTACTTGAAGGACCCTCGGGGGAGCCTTAAACCCATACAGGGCGCATCCCCAGGAGAAGGATAGGGGAATGCTTTCCGGATGTGGCTGGTAGGAGAAAAGTGAAATACCTCCCTTGGACTAATAGGCGGTGCAGCAGCTGCAGATTATTTTCCCTGCATGACGCAGTCTCCATTTTATATTCAATAATTTGGCTTCCTCTCATGTTAAATCAGTATCCGGACTCCCTCCTATCATATCTGGGGAATATAGCTTGAAAGCAGGCGCAATATCAAAACAAGTACTGGTACCTTGGACGTCATAACACTGCTGCAAGCAGTAAGACTAGAAAACCTTAAAAGAGAGAGAGAAAGGATTAACTCCTGACTGTACGAGTACGTAGTGTACATCCTATAGTTGCATCTACGTCATGACTCTGCAATTCGCAATGAAGTGCCTGGCAGAGGGTTCGTAGAACCACCTTCAAGCTATTTCTCTACTGTTCCACTCTCGAACAGCGCGCTGGAAAAACGAACGCTCAAACGTCTCCATGCGAGTTCTGATTTACCTTATTTTGTAATTATGATCATTTTTCCGTATGGAAGTGGGCGCTAACAAGGTGTTTACACACTCTGAACAGAGAGTTCGCCATTAAAGTTCCGTGAGAAGATCCTGCCGCAACGAAAAAGGCTTTTGTTTTACTGATTGCCGCACCAATTCGCCTATCATATCCGTGGCACTCTGTCCTCTATTTCGTGATAATATAAAACCAGCTGCCCATCCTTGGAATTCCTCGGTGTCCCACGTAAGTCCTATCTTATGCGGGTCCGACACAGCACAGCAAGATTCCAGAACAGGGACGGCAAGCGTAGTGTAAGCAGTGTATTTAGTAGACCTCTTGTATTTTCTAAGTGTTCTGCGAATAAATCACAGTCTTTGGTTTCTCCACAGCATTATGTATGTGACCGTTCCAATTTAAATTATTCGTAATTGCAATCCCTACGTATTTAGCTGAGTTTACTTGTGTAACTTATCGTGTAACCGAAATTGAACGCATTCCGTTTATCACTCAAGTGGATACCTCCACACTTTTCTTATTTACAGTCAATAGCCATTTATCGCACCATAAAGGTATCTTGTCTAAACTATTTTGCAAACTGATTTTGATCATCTCATGACTTCAGAAGACGTAAAGTGATTGTATCATCCACAAACAGTCTAAGAGGGCTGCTCAGATTGTCTCCTAAATCGTTTATGGAGATCGGGAACAGCAAAGGCCTATAACACTTCATTGGGGAACGCTATAAATTACTTCTGTTTTACGCTATAACTTTACGTCGATTGCAACGAACTGACAAGAAATCACGAATCCAACGCACAACTGAGACAATACTCCATAGGCGCGCAATTTGATTATGAGTCGCTAGGGAGGAACGGTGTCAAAAGCCTTCTGAAAATCTAAAAATATGGATCGGTTTGACATCACCTACGATAGTAGTCATTACTTCGTGAGAATAAAGAGCTAGTTGTTACACAAAAATGATATTTTCTGAATCCTTGTTGGCTGTTTGTCAATAAATTTTTTTCTTTCACTACTTCTCAGGAGAACAAATAAAAGGAAGGACTGCAGTAAGGGAGGTTAAGACAAAGGAATAACTCTGTGTATGGAAAATGTAGACTGTGCAAGTGACAGCGTTATTAGTGTAAGGCTGAAAGGAATGCATACTGATTATTCTGGTGTATATGCCTACTGCAGAACATGATGTTCAACTTGAAAAGGAAGCATGCAACATTATGCAGAATATAGTGGACGATAATCAAGGATGCTCCAAAATAGCAATAGCAGTCAGGTCTTGGAAAGTGGAATGGCAGAGGTGAACGGCTTTTCGTTCTGTTGGGAAATACAGCTGGTAGTGACAAATACATGGTTCAAAAATCACAGAACGAAGATCTATACTTAGAAATCGCCAAGGCATAAATAAAGACACCAAATCGATTTTACACTGGTGAAAGAAAGGCACAGAAATGGAATCACGAAGTTGCATCCGTTACCACGTGCAGATATTAGTAACGGCCATAATTTACTTATAGTAGAAATAGAAATGAAAATTAAGAAAACTTAAGGTGGCTGTCGTGGGTAAGAGGCGGGACCTAGAGAAGGTAAGATCCTAGAATGAAACAATTATGGAGAGTCTATCAGTTGACCTACTAACTAACACATTAAGAGACAAAGAACCAACTGATAATGTCAGCGAGTATTGGAATGTCTTGAAAGAAGGAATCATGAAAGCAGGGCAGAAAAGTATGAGATATGTTAACGCGAAAAGGGCAAAAAAGCCGTCGGTTACGAAGAAAACGTTTTCGCAGATGTAGGTGAGAAGAAAATTCAAACACGAAAACAGTGAAGGTGAAAGAAGAATGTAGCGAACTCTGAGTAACGAACTGCGTAGAAAAAAAGAGTATACTAGAAAAACATGGGTGAACGAGGAGCGAGACTCAACTGAAGAACTGGACAACAACGAAAATAAAACAACATGGGATCAAAACAGATCAGGGAGTGTTACTACTTAAACTCTCAGTAAAGACGAAAATGTAGTGTACAAATATCGTGACGACATCCTGCAGAGATGTAAAGACTATTTAAGAGAGTTATACCTCAGGCATCACGAACCACTAACTCTGGAACATGAATCCGTGAGCAGCGTAAATGATGACGGAAAAGGACCAGCAGTCGCAATGGAAAAAGTTAACAGTGCAATAGCTTCATTGAAAAAGGGAAACCAGTGGGTACAGATGCAATATCAGGAGAAATGCTGAAATGTGTGAACCAAGAAGGAGTAAGAGAAATACTGAAGTTACGTAACAAAGTATGTGACAGTGGTGTATGCCCAGGGAATTTTCTGGCCACAAGAACTGAATGGAGAATTATTAGAACATTTTCAAAGCTTTAGATACCTTGGATGCAAGACAGAAACCGACTGAAAGAGTAGCGTAGAAACTGAAACCAGGATAGCAATGGCGGAAGAGTCATTTAATAAGAAAAGCAGAATTTTCTGCATAAATACGAACAAAGATTTGAGCAAAAGGCTAATAAAGTGTTTTGCATGGGGTATCGTCCTGTACAGTGCTGAAACGTGGACGCTGGGAAAGAAAGACAGAGCAAGGCTGGGGGCTTTTGAAATGTGGATATGGCGGAGGGTAGAAAGAATAATTGCGGAGCATGGAAAGAATAAGTTGAATGGGTGGAGCAAAAATTGAAGAGGTTCTCAGAAGAGTGGGATAGGAAAGACATTTACTGAATGTGGTTAAAAGAGAAAAAACGAAATAGTACTGAATACATATTACGAAAGGAGGAGGAGACTGTAAAAACAGTCCTAAAGGATGCGTGGAAGGAAAGATGAGACGAGGGAGAAAGAGATTTCAGAAGCTGGTTGATGTGATGGAAGGCAGCTCGTACAACAACATTAAGAAAGAAACGATGGATGGCAGAAAATGAAGACTCAAAGGACCTGATAATATAGCAGAAAAATGAGATGGCTTGAAGCGAAGCAAATGTAAAATGTAAATGTAAAGTTGCCACAACCCACGCTGTTCATCATGTATGAGGATTCCCAGAAAGTAATGCACAACTTTTTTTTCTCAGTAGAAAACAATGCTACGAATTCCAAACGTTACCTATGTATTATCTGAAGTCTCCTGAGTGAGTGCGCCAAGTTTCCGTCACTTCCAACAGACAGGGTAGCTGCAGAACGGTTTCAGAAGGGCGTCTGTGATGTACGTTACGAGCAACGTGGCTCATTGAATTTCTCGCTACAGAGAAATCAACTGTGGGGAATATTCACAATCGCTTGTGCAAAGTCCATGGAGCACCTTGCTGTCGACAGAAGTACAGTTTGTCGCTGGACACGGAGGGTGAGGTCATTAGAAGGCGGTTCGGCGGAGCTCCAAAATTTACAGCGGTCGGGGAGACAGTCCACGGCTGTCACACCTGACCGAGGCCTCTCGGCCTTGCATTTATTTGGGCCATTAAAGGATGCCATTCGTGGAAGACATTTTGAGGCCGATTAGGAGTTGATTCGATCAGAAAAGCACTGTCTCCGCCACCAGGCTTGGCTCTGAGCACTATGGGACTTAACTGCTGTGGTCACCAGTCCCCTAGAACTTAGAACTACTTAAACCTAACTAACCTAAGGACATCACACACATCCATGTCCGAGGCAGGATTCGAACCTGCGACCGTAGCACTCGCGTGGTTCCAGACTGTAGCGCCTAGAACCGCTCGGCCACTTCGGCCGGCCCGCCACCAGGACAAGGATTGTTACCGACAGAGCATACACGCCCTTGTTCCACGCTCGAGGAAGGCCGTAGAACGGGTTGGCGATAATACGTGGAAAAATAGGATTTCGAGTGTGTAATTCGCATTATGTTCAATAAAGGACTGTTGAAGAAAAAAATGCGGTGCCTTACTTTCTGGGCAACCCTTTTAGTTACAGCTTACCTTTTGTCCGTGTTTACTTCCTAATATATAACTGTAGATATATGTTTATGTCTTGAGCAAACACCATTTCTTCTTGTTTAACACCCAAAGATTTTTCGGTAAAATTTCACCCTCATCAGTGGGTTCATTTATTTTCTGACAAATAACTTGAAAAGAAATTACTCAAGCCGGTATTAATGTTTTGAACATGGCTGCACTACGGGAACGGTTACAGAACACCAGGTATAATAGACAGCCAACTAGTTGCAGTTTTACAATAACGTTTAACATTTTTTCGACGGTTTAATTGCGTCTTCCTCAGATCGACAAACCTACATAAAACGCGATAAGGTAACTCAAAATGAAAACGCCGTGGTCAGTATTATGTGTCAAACAGAAGCTAACCTCTACAAAACGTGTAGGAATATCATAAACGACATGCTGTATACCAACATAGGATAAGCGAAGTTTGTGGATACCACTTGTCCTATTTTGGTATACAGGGTGAGTCACCTAACGTTACCACTGGATATATTTCGTAAGCCACATCAAATACTGACGAACCGATTCCACAGACCGGACGTGAGGAGAGGGGCTAGTGTAATTGTTTAATACAACCATACAAAAATGCACGGAAGTATGTTTTTTAACACAAACCTACGTTTTTTTAAACGGAACCACGTTAGTTTTGTTAGCACATCTGAACATATAAACAAATACGTAATCAGTGCCGTTTGTTGCATTATAAAATGGTAATTACATCCGGAGATATTGTAACCTAAAGTTGACGCTTGAAACCTCCGACGTTCAGTTGCGTGTTGTAACAAACACTGGCCACGGTCGGCGAGCAGCATCTGCAGGGACATGTTTACGATGACGACCGTGTTTACGAGTGTGGCTGTAGTGCACTGTTGTGGTTTGGTCTAGCTGTCGCAGTGTCCGCATGTAGCGCTTGCTGCTATTGTTATTCTGCATTCGTCTCCACACGCAGACCAACTGTAGTACACCGTGTTACCAGACGTCTGTGATAGTGTAGTGTTGTAGGAACTGCGACCATGGTGTATTCGAACTCTGAAAAGGCAGAGATGATACTCATCTATGGCGAGTGTCGACGAAATGTAGCTGAAGCCTGCAGGGTGTATGCAGAACGGTACCCGGACAGAGAGCATCCAACGTGCCGCACATTGCAAAACATCTACCGCCAACTCAATGCAACAGGTATGGTCGTAGCACGCAAACGGGTCCGTAACAGGCCGGTCAAAGGAGAAGCGGGTGCAGTTGGTGTGTTAGTTGCTGTTGCCATGAACCCACACATGAGTACATGGGACATTGCGAGAGCCGGTGGACTGAGTCAAAGTAGTGTCACGCGCATACTGCATCGTCACCGCTTTCACCCGTTTCATGTGTAGCTACATCAGCAATTACATGGTGATGACTTTAATCATCGAGTGCAATTCTGTCAACGGGCGTTAACAGAGAATGCGTTGCAGTTCTAGCTGTTTACCGATGAAGCGGGTCTCACAAACCACGGGGCAGTGAATCTACGGAACATGCATTACTGGTCCGTGGACAATCCTCGCTGGCTCAGACAGGTAGAGCGACAGCGACCGTGGACTGTAAATGTATGGAACGGACTCATTGGCGACCACCTCATTTGTCCTCACTTCATTGCAGGGGCCCAAACAGCTGCAACATACATCGCGTTTCTACAGAATGATCTGCCAACGTTGCTCGAAAATGTCCCACTGGAAACTCGTCGACATATGTGGTATCAGCATGATGGTGCACCTGCACGTTCCGCAATTAACACTAGGCTGACCCTTGAGAGGATGTTCGACGGGCGTTTCATAGGACGTGGAGGACGCATAAATTGGCCAGCCCGTTCTGCTGATCTTACATCTCTTGACTTCTTTCTGTGGGGTACGTTAAAGGGGAATGTGTACCGGGATGTGCCTACAACCCCAGAGGATATGAAACAACGGATTGTGGCAGCCTTCGGCGACATTACACCAGATGTACTGCGGCGTGTACGACATTCATTACGCCAGAGATTGCAATTGTGTGCAGCAAATGATGGCCACCACATTGAACATCTATTGGCCAGACATGTCGGGACACACTCTATTCCACTCCGTAATTGAAAACGGAAACCGCGTGTGTACGTGTACCTCACCCCTCATGGTAATGTACATGTGCGTCAGTGAAAAAGACCAATAAAAAGGTGTTAGCATGTGGACGTAATGTGCTGTTCCAGTCTCTTCTGTACCTAAGGTCCATCGCCGTTCCCTTTGGATCCCTACGTAATTCGGTGCTCTCCGATACACACGATCGAACAGCGGAGGAGTGGTACTCAAGCGTCAACTTTAGGTTACAATATCTCCGTTTAAAAAAACGTAGGTTTGTGTTAAAAATCATACTTACGTGCGTTTTTTTATGGTTTGTATTAACCAATTACACTAGCTCCTCTCCTCACGTTCGGTCTGTGGAATCGATTCGTCAGTATTTGATGTGGTTTACGAAATGTATCCAGCGGTAATGCTAGGTGACTCACCCTGTATACCATGTCGTTCGTGATATTCCTACACGTTTTGTAGAGGTTAGTTTCTGTTTGACACATAATATTGGTCATGGCGTTGTCGCATTTTGTGCGGGTTTGTCCATCTGAGAAAGACGGGTTTAAATCTATCGAAACGTTGGTAAAGGTTATTTGAGAACGACCATTTATTGCAGCTGGTTGGCTGTCTATTATATCTACTGATGTTAATAGTTTGAGATTACGGTTTTACATTTATCACACTTTAAAAGAGCAATATATGAAGTGTGGAAAGGGAAAACGTTATAAGTGCCAAACCTGACATTTGTCAGGAGAATGAAGTAACAATGTACCTCTGTTATTACATAACTGATTTCAATCCACCGAAGGCAGAAGGTATTTAATACCAGAGAGTAATGCTGCTCACAATATCATCGCAAAAGATAATAAGACAATTAGACAAACAGTATTTTATTAGAAACGTTCATAGTGACTTATCAGCAACCAGACTGATTCTAAATACCAGGGAGAAAGTTTACATAGCGTCCATGGAGAGAGTTTGTTTTGGTAATGCGGGATACCACTCTTTACTTCTGCCTAAAGACGAACGAGCAGAGACATCTCTGCATGAAGGCAGAATAGCTGTAGCGAATCAGTGAACCGTTAAGACACCAGTAAACCATTATCAGACTCCAGTTTTTTATTGACAATGTTTACAAGTCGTCATTCTTCCTCACCAGGCTCCACTGCTGCTCGTTCAGCTGAGTGCTGGATTCTAGCTGACGTCCGTCGAGTCAGCACTGCATTTGCACGCCCAGGAGAACCCGTCAGCGACGGTGGTGCCGCGACGCACAGCCGGCGAGCAGGCGGGGACGTTTGCTGGAGTGTACTAAGACACACTCCGAATTCCACGATGGCCCTTGATGACGCATCCATGATTTACCTGATGTCTGTAGTCAGGTGGAGGTTTGATCTTCTCCGTACCATTGGTAGGATTCAGCAGCTGAGGACGCCTGAGTGTCGAACAGGAATGTGGACGTCAAGAGATTCTGTTGCTGGCTTCCGCATTTACGTCCAGTAGTGGCAGCACTCTGCGACGTGGTGTTGCCGGAGGACAGTCAGTTTCTCTATCAGGAGACAGTAGGTGGTGAGCAGTATGAAGTGCAACAGACGAAGGCCATCATCTTGAGTACATTTTCAGCTAATTCATAGACTGTGCTGGAGCATCTAGGACATAGCTTGACAACACTATCGTAATCGTGGAATCGGGTGTTATTACTGTGAAACCCATCGATCCCAGTGATCAACTCATGACGAAAGCTGGAGAGCTGGAGTATTTAAAGGGAGCTAGCGCGAGGCTCTGACGCAAAGCTCGGTTCGTAATGACCGAGTACGGTCTCCTTATTCTGCTGCATTCACTTGACAGGCAGTTAACTGCTGTTTTGGTCCCTCGTTGTGTGTTCTTACGAAAGAGATACAGTTTCTTGCAACACGCTTTACGAGCCGACGAATATGCATATCTCGCTTCCTTTGTTTTCCGTCGCTGTTTCCTTTCGTGCTGACTGCTTATCCTTGCTCGACAGACACTGTTATTGACCTGACCCACTTGCAAGATACTGCCTTGCCTCCTTGCTTCCGCGTCTGTCTCTGGCATGACTTTAAACTGCCTGTAGCAATGTGAGAGGTTTAATATTTTTTTTTTTTTTAGTTTTTGCCACACGGTAGTTTGTGTCATAACATATCTGTCAGGTAATACCGTAGGTGAGAGAACCACGCTCCAGCTACACCACTATAGAACTATGTGCCAGGAGATTTGACTCTATCTAATTAACATTTTGGCCCTAAAGGTGAGGCTGAAGTGGACGTTATGTAACAGTTTCTCAAGTACTCTCAGTACCTCCCACGTATCTTCCCACCAATCCTCTCTATACTGCGACATCAAACAGGCGCTCTCCATTAAATGCCTTAACGTCACAGTAAGATCGGCAATGAAGACACAGATTTACCACTCAAGCGGGTTCACTGGCGAGGGAGCAAATATGTTAACCCCCCCCCCCCCCCCCGCCAAAAATTAAAAAGTGCAACTTACAACGCCACTGTGGTGGACGTCAAACCACCCCGATTTGTTATGGCGACCTTAGCGAATTTTTTTCTTTCACAAACCCACACAGTGTTCTCATGAAGGTACCCAGAAAAACCTTCGTCAGGCCTACCTGTCAAAGCTGAGGCACGCTCTCTCCTCAGTAGGGATCAACTGCGAGAACCCCATGCAGACGTGATCTGGCGAAGGAGCCACAAAACTGAGGTGCTTGTCTTTGCACAGAAATGCCTCGTGTCCTGATAAACTGAAGTCCCTACGGGATCCAGGTAAAACCCTTGCTGCTAAGGCCTTCCCGCCACCGTTCCTCCCACACTACGACTCCTCGTTCACCGCCCCAATGAACCTGAGATCAGTCCTTCGCAGTCTCTAAATCTTCAGCGATAAAGCGGCTGTTCTGCTACCCCTGGTCGTGGCGGCTACCGCATCCAACAGCAACCTCACCTGTCCGTGTGGATGAATCACTTTCAGCATGAGCACAATTCCTGCAGGCAAAACTACTTTGCAATCAACACCATGCCTGATCACTGTCAATCCTCTATACCGGTCAGCGAGCTGCTCTGTCTCTCCTTAACCCAAAATGAGTGGCCTAGTCCGTATAGGTCCATAATAAAGAACAATTACGTGAAAGAGAGGCAACCCCAAAGGACCAGCCACGTTTCAAGTCTATACAAGTTGGTCCTTGCCAAGAAGAAAACAGCAACCAACCATCGTTAAAAATGTTGTTTATATATACAAATAACTCTGTTACTTGTTTCGAAACGACTGATTCATCTTCAGGCAGATGTTCTCATTTAAATTACATTTGATGTTGTTTTTGTTCATAAATAACCTTTTTGCTACAAATCACGACTTTTTTTATTCATATTTTACACGGCGCGTTTCGGGATATGATTCCCAATTTCAAGTGCGTTTTCTCTTTATACTATGCCATTTTTAAGTAATATTATCGATGTGTAAGGCTCTTCTTTGTTTTGTTGACTTTACTGTTTATTATAAAAAACGCGCAATTTTTAGTTAGTTATTGATTTTTATATGTAGTTGGCGAAATTTGGAAGATCTTGCACTTAAGTTTTCTTATGATCCATTTGTGCAGAGTCTCACACACAATTTTTAGTGAAAATATACGTCTAGAATAACTTACATAAACAACCAGCTATAATGGTGTTTTTAGATGTAGCTGAGAGAGATAATGTTACATGTCTTGCGCAGATTATGGTATGTTTTTCTACAGAGGGTATTTATCTTCATAATATGGATCATAATTTACTTATATTTGATTTACAATGGTGTTTTTTTTCTAGTGTATTGTGAAAGCGTCAGAAAAAACCCACTTATTCACTTTAAAGTTTTTCGTTTAACATTTTATCTCCATATTTTTTGTAATGTGAATGTATAATGGAAAACAATCTGAACATTTGGTGTTGCTTCCAGCACTTGTCGGCTGTTTTTCTAACAAGCTAACGTGAACAACAAATTTTAACAGTGTCTGAATATGAAACTTTTGGTAGAAACCTGTAACAGCTCTATTTGTGTAAATAAATAGTATCTTTAGCAGTGAGTGGTTGCTGTTCTCATCTTTGCATGAATCAACTCAAAAAACTAAATTTTTGTTCCAAGTGCCATTGCTGCTGAGGCACTATATTTTATTTGTGATAACACCAGTACAGAAACACATTATTAAGTTTTTAACTGATGAAATTTAGTCGACTTAATCCACTTCCCATGTCTTCTAAATTTTGTGACTCCAGTGTGAGGGACAGCTTGGCACAAAGATCATGCAACATCTATTGAAACATATTGTAACCTCCCCGCAGAAATAGTTTCAATAAAAAACGAAAATGAGCCAGGCGTAGCCTCGCCACAAAAAATAATAATTGAATGAATTTTAAATATTTTGACCTCTGAACAAAATTGGCTCCCATTTATTGTCTGTGTGCAGAAATGCATTCACACTTAAAATTCCCACAAAATTCTTTCCTCATTTAATGTCAAGTTCGAAACAGAAAAATTCCTAAACACCAAAAATAATAAAAAAGTTTTGTAACCTGATGAATTTATAAGGACAGCAGCGCTGACCTTCGGCCCTGTATTCTGAATAACAAAAGCAAAAATTCTTACCTCAATAAAACTGCAATTATATCTGCTCTTAATTAGTCATTTTTCGACACAGCTTCATGCAATGCTGGCGTACATTTTTTTTTTTTTTTTTTTTTTGATTCTTGGAAGCAATGATAATGTATTGGAAAAATTCTTTAATTGAAATGAATGCTTTTCTTTATAAGAGTTACTTTATATTATAAAAATTATTATTGGGGCATTTCTTTTGAACAAATTAAATTACAATTAACATACATTATTAAATATGCGCAAGGCTGCTTCTTTACCTCCTACAACAATACTCATCCTCCAGAGTCCTGACCAGAGTCGCGACCAGAGCACACAGCCGACGCATGCCGACTCCCGCCGACTCACGCAGACTACGCCAGACTACTGCTGACTCGCTACTAACTCGTTACTACTACTGTCGACTCGCGCAGACTACACCAGACTACTACCGACTCGCTAATAAAGCCGACCGAGTACTACTGACGACTCGCGCAGTCAAGCGCAGACTAGCGACAAGCAACAACTAACGGTAAACTACTCTCTGGTCAGAGATTCTGTCATGCCTCGCCCATCGCCGGCGAAGCATACGTCTTACATAACCCTCCACTGGGGTTGCAAAAATTTGGCAGCGATGGTGAGTCAATTGGACTTGCCATGAGCAACAAATTTTTCTTAATTAACTAAGTTTACAATCACAGAATATATACATATATATAGGTGCAGAACATGAAGTAAAATATAGTGCACACGCACTGAGTACAGAACATATCAGGCAATGACAAAATGTATGCACAATGAGTAGAAAACATATTAACAAATGGCAAAAGTGCACAGGCACTGTAAAACTCTTTAGCATTTTTACAACAAATAAACATAATAAGTACAAATCATATTGACAAATGACAAAAGTACACACGCACTGTTGTTCAGAACGTATCACAAAATGTATACATAATGAGTACAAATCATATTAACAAAATGACGAAAGTGCACACGCACTGTAGTACAAAACATATCTGGGAATCACAAAATGTATACGTAATGAGTACAAATGGCACATTAACAAATGGCATAAAGTGCACACGCACTGTAGTACAGAACATATCACAAAATGTATACGTAATGAGTACAAATGGCATAAAGTGCACACGCACTATAAAACTCTCTAGCATTTTTACAACAAATAAACATATCAAGGAATGAAATAAAGTGCACACGCACTGTATATGTCTTTATCATTTTACAGGAATTAGGAAAGGAATGGGAAGGATTGCGTCATGGTTGTAGCACTTTAGGTTGCACGCAGCTGCACTGAAAGTCCATATCTTTCTATAGAAGCACAACACCAAGTGAGACAATCTCAAGTTCTTTTCCTTGAAGTATTAATCAGTGTAGGCAAGACGCTGAAATGTCGTAATAATATTCCCTGCTATCATTTTGGTAGTACACTAGGTACACCAAACAGTGGGACCATAATAACATCTCCATCGCTCAAGGTGGTGGACAGCATGTCGTGTCAACACCACGTTCTTGTAAAGTAGACCAACGGAGAATTAGTGCAAAAACCAAATATAGTGCTCCATGATCATGAGGATAGACAGGACAAATGGATATTGCAGTAATTTCTGGTAATTAGGTCAGAAGGTGAAGGACATTAAGTCACATAGTAGTCTTCATTCAGAATTACACTAGTCTAACAACTGATTTGAGTAATTGGTGGCACTCATCGCCCCGTTACTGAACATTTCTGTACCGTGTATGTAGTATTACAGAATAATGTTCATAAATTATCTGAATATAGTAATTATTGGCACTCATTGGCCATATACAAAGCATTGTTTTATGCATTATTCAGAAGTCATCATTCAAAATGAGTTAATTATAGGCATAGCATTTATATATAATTATCTAATTATAGTAATCATTGGCATCATAGGTCATCTTATTACAATAAACAGTGACATTCATTGGCCAGTTACAAAGCATTTTTTTATGCATTATTCAGAAGTGATCATTCAAAATGAGTTAATTATTGGCATAGCATTTATGCATAATTAATCGAACTATAGTACTCATTGGCATCATAGGTCATCTTATTACAGTAATCAGTGGCATTCATTGGCCAGTTACAAAGTTTTTTTTTTTTTCTTTTTTTTTTTTTTTTTTTTTTGCTTGCTATGCATTGTGTTTGGGATCGATTATTAATCACTGGGGGATAACAATATTTGCTTTTGAGTTATTGCTGCAAATGAAGACGTGTAACGTCATTCGTCATGAGTCAGCTGTAGCAAGGTTATGAAACAAGTAGAGTATATGTGATCACATTCGTAAATGACATAGGTTTAATGAACAACTGCTTATAGCACATTAATTTCATCAATAATTTCTCCTGCAAAATATACAAAATGGATTATTAAACTGAAAGAAGAAACGCATATTATGCTGAAAAGTAGTTAACTTCGAATTAACAGGTAGTGAAATGTGTATAAAAAATATAAATGTTCTCTAGTTGTCCTTTCCAAAACCTTCAGTCATCATAGCATGCGATATAAGACATACTGTCAAAACGAACTGCAACAAATGCTTAAATAACTACATAGCATTTCTTAACTAACAGTAAATATATAAACTTCATCATTATCCTCATCTGTAAAGAAAAACTTCATTATTCATATTACCATAACTCCATTATTATCATCACCTGTAAAGAAAAACTTCATTATCCATATTATCAAAACTCCATTATTATTATCATATTCTTCATCATTATTCATCACCATCCATTATCATCTGCAAAAAAAGTCACTTCATTATTCATTATACAACTATTCCTTATTTCTAGCATATTTCATCACTAAAACTAAGATGTGTAGTTCTGTCTGACAGCCTGCATCAATCGCCGCGTATTCTGAAAGAAAAAATTAGTTAAGACTGCTATCATACGATGTGTATAGTATATTCTTGTTAATGCTTGTTAATTCTGATCCATTCACTCTCCGTCACGAGGTATTGCAGTTTCTTTCGTTCATTCCGAAGGTGAAATTCACATTTCTGTTTAATTTATTTCTTTTACACGTTATTTCTTTCTGAAAATGATGAACAATGATTAATGTCTTGCATTTAATTCATATACCCATTAAATAAAAACTGGTTTATAGTAACATAATTGAGCATACAGCATAGCATGACAGAAAACGTAATGTGTCAAAAACATCGACAGTGTTCAGAAGCAAAAATGTACACAGTGTATCACAAAATGTAGCAGCAAAAAAAAAAAAAAAGTAGTCACGATGTTGAGATATCATAAGGCAAAATGTTAAAGTCAACTGCTGTTTGTTATATCTTAACTATTTCATAGTACATACACACAAAACAGGAAAACAATCATACATACATAAAAAATGGAAAATATGCACGGTCTTATGTGTAACGACAAGAAAAGCGACCTGCTAACCTTACCTTGCCGGGCACTTGCCAAGAAAAAATACGACACTCATCATTAAGTAGTCACGTAAATATAATTGCATAAGTGGTCATAAAATGTGTAAGTTCATCTGGAAAAATATGCACGGTCTGGTGTGCAACGACAAGAAAAGCGACCTGCTAACCTTACCTTGCCAGGCACTTGCCAAGAAAAAATACGACACTCATCAGTAAGTAGTCACGTAAATATAATTGCATAAGTGGTCAAAAAATGTGTAAGTTCATCTGGAAAAATGTGCATGGTCCGATGTGTAACGACAAGAAGAGCGACCTGCTAACCTTACCTTGCCGGGCACTTGCCAAGAAGAAATACAATAATCATCAGTAAGTGTTCATGTGGATATAATTGCATAAGTGGTCATAAAAAAATTAGGAAATGGCATTACACTGTGATAAATCATAAAGTATGTTCATTCAATAAAAGGTTTGATGTTAGACATGTGGTGGTTCCCTTTGGTTTTTCTGGTTCTCAAAGTTTCGACGTGTACTACATTGGGGTGAGGAATGCTGCGAATCCGATACGGACCTGCCTATAGAAGTTCAAATTTACTACACCTACCTTTTCCTCTGTCCAATGTGAAAGTCACGGCGTGTACAAACCTGTTTTTGCTGTCTTCTCCGGCGCTCTGCGGCACGTTTTATGTTGTTCAGCGCAATGTCAATTATTTCATGGTGTCGTAGTCGACGAGATGTAGGAAAGGTTACTAATTCTTTAATTTTGTTAGGTGGTTCAACATTTTTCAGTATAACAGACGGAGATAGCATAATAGATTCATTTGGTATGGAATTAATTACATCTTGGAATGAGAGTCTGTGTGTGTCCCAATCAATATGTTTTTTTATGGCAGTATATTCTACACAGTTTACCAATTTCTTTCATTAATCGTTCACAAGGGTTCGAAGAAGCATGGTACCTGGATATATAGATCAGAGAAATGTTTCTAGCTCGTAACATACGTGTCCATATAGCAGATCGAAACTGTGATCCATTGTCGGAAATTACTTTCATCACATGGCCTACATGAAATAGAAAATGTTTTACAAATGCTTTCGAAAGAGTTTTAGCAGTAGCTTTGCGAAACGGAGTGAAGGTAACAAATTTTGAAGTGAGTTCAACAGCGACAAAGATGTAACAAAAACCTCTATTAGTTCTGGGGATCGGACCAAAAATGTCTACAGCGGCCATATGTCTCAATTTAACAGGTACAATGGGATGTAATCGAGGAATGTGTGAAGTCGTGTCTGATTTAGCTTTCTGGCAGATTTTACATGACGCTAAAACTCGTCGAATACGTTTCTCCATGTTGGTAAAATAACAGTTCTGTCTCAGTATAAGAAAACATTTTCTGGCTCCGTAATGTGCGTAACTTAAATGAGTATACCAGATTAATTTGTTAACAAGTTCGTCAGGAACGCATAATAACCAATTGTTGCTGTCAGGATGAGAGCGGCGAAACAGAATGTCATTGCGTACAGTGTAACGGTTTCTAATGGTAACATTATTCCTATCTTGCCAAAGGTGTTTAATTTCTTTCCACACGTTGTCTTTGCTCTGCTCTTGTCCTATGTCTTGTAATGACGACGAAATGAAATTTTCAAATGCAACTTGTTGAATGTACATGACGCTGAAATTTGCTTTGCAAAACTTGGTCGCGATGTCTTGCTGATTGTTGTTAAGAGAACGGGATAGTGCGTCTGCTACAATATTTTGTGTACCAGGAATGTGAACAATTGTAAAATTAAATTCCTGCAAATAAAGTTTCCATCTACTTAATCTGTCGTGTGTAAATTTAGCCGAAAGTAAGAATTGTATCGCTCTATGATCTGTGTAAACGGTAGTGTGTCTTCCATAAAGAAAATGCCTAAATCTGGTAAAAACCCATACACCACATATGTTTCAAGTTCTGTAACAGAATAATTTCGTTCAGCAGGTGACAGAATGCGACTTGCAAAAGCGATGTTTTTAATTACTGTACAACCATCTTCTTCAATTTCCTGAAAAATATGTACGCCTAAAGCGGTGTTAGAACTGTCGGTGGCAATGGAAAAATTTCTGGTAAGATCTGGGTACGATAAAAGCGGTGCATTCAACAAGGCTTCTTTCAGGTTCACAAATTCAGAATGTGCTTGCATGTCCCAGGTCCAAATAGTGTTTTTACCTGTTAATTGACATAATCTAGGGGCGTCTAAAGCAGAGTAATGAATAAATTTACGAAAACCCAAAAAACTGCGTAGTTGTTTCTTCGTCGTAGGAACTGTAATGTCACGTAAAGCTTGAAGTTTTTCCGGGTCGGGCGTAATGCCCTCTGCTGAAATTACATGTCCAAGAAATTTTGTAGAAGTTTTGCCAAAGTGCGATTTACTGAGATTAACTGTGAGTCCTTGTGCACGAAAAGTTTGCAACAGTTGTTCAAGAATCAGATTGTGTTCAGACCAGTTAGCTTCTGCAATAAGAATGTCATCTACGTACGTTGTGAAGAAATTGCTAAACCGAACGGTAATTTACAAAATTGATAACAATCACCAAAACAGAGAAATGCTGTGTACTTTCTGCAGTTCGGATGGAGCTGAATTTGCCAAAATCCCGATTTCAAATCTAATGTGGAATAAATAGCAGTACTATGAAATTTCTGTAGAAGTACTTCTAGTGTCTGTGGGCGATCTGTTTCATTAATAATAATGTCGTTGATGTGACGCGAATCCAGTACGAGGCGAAGTGAACCATCTTTTTTCTTAACAATATGGAGCGGGTTTATGTACGGACTAACTGCCGGTTCAATAATTCCTTGGTCAAGCATAGCTTGCAATTCTTTCTTAACTTGTTCTCTGTGAATATACGGAATGGGATAATGTTTGGCTTTAAATGTGTCGTGCTGTTTAACTTGAAATTCATTCATAAAACCGGACATAGTACCAGGAACGTTGTCAAAAACTGGAGCTTGCTGTAAAAGAATATTGCGTAGTTGAGTACGTTCGTCGTCTGTATTTGCACTGCTCTGTTTAACTTCATCAGAAATCATCTGTATAACGTCATAGTCGGCTTCGTCTGGAGTATTATGGTTGTGTACGTACGTATCTGTTAACAATGTGGAATTACAGTCTATGTTACGTGATACGGCTCTGGCTCTGAGCACTATGGGACTCAACTGCTGAGGTCATTAGTCCACTAGAACTTAGAACTAGTTAAACCTAACTAACCTAAGGACATCACAAACATCCATGCCCGAGGCAGGATTCGAACCTGCGACCGTAGCGGTCTTGCGGTTCCAGACTCCAGCGCCTTAAACCGCACGGCCACTTCGGCCGTCTACGTGATACGGAAATGACCTCTGTACGATTAATTGTTTGTTCTTCTGCAGATAAAGAGTGCTGAAATTCTAAAGCCAGTTGTACATGTAGTGTCGGTAGCTGGACCGACACCGTGATGTTGATTGCTGAATGCTAAACTAACGCTGTGGCCGATAGTGCACGCACGGCAATAAGCATACGGGCGTGAAGTCTGGAACATAAAAACTTATGAATGAATAAGAAGAAAAGTATGTAGATGCTTTTTACTTAACTTTTATTGATTCCTTGGAATACATCTCTCTTGAATACTCGAAGCTATAGGCACTGATACAAATGGCTCCTTGTTAGTTCGTAGCCATTAACTTCTGATGGCTATTCTGTCTCTCGGCTAATGAGAGAGAAAGGCTTCGTACAACTGGGCGATAGCTAGGTTCGCGTACAACTGGGCGGTAGCTTGGTTCTCGTACAACTGGGGTCGAGTCCACTCTCGTATCACGAGACCTGCCTTGGTGGTGGCGCTAGGTCTGCGATCACAGTGGCGACACGCGGGTCCGACATGTACTACATGGACCGCGGCCGATTTAAACTACCACCTAGCAAGTGTGGTGTCTGGCGGTGACACCACAGTACATTTTCATCCTTCAACACTAAATAGGAATTTTGAAAGTCAATAATGGCATCGTGTTGTACCAGAAAATTCGTACCTAAAATAATGTCTGTCGTCTATAACGGAACAATCCAAAAATTTGAGTGAAATGTATAACCTGCAATACAAAATGATAAATGTGTCTGTAATTTAACATCTACTCCTTTACTCGATACTGCTCCTTTTACTTTCGTTTTGCCTAAAGATAACTTAGGATAGGTATTCTCTTTGTTACACTCGTTGAAAGTTTCTTCATTTATAACTGACATAGGTGATCCAGAATCGATTACTGCTGAAAATTTCGATGATCCAATTTTAACTTCGATGACAGGGTGTGAATTGGTTTTTTGAACAACTGGTATTTCCTGCAAAAGAGTGTCTCGGATGTCGTCAAAAGTAATAACATTTTCATGAACAACATTCTGTGTATCTGAAGTATTGCTTACGTTGCTGGAAGATGCAACCTGTACTGTATCTAGTCAAATTCTATCTGACGTGTTATTATTTTCAGGAGGATGCTGTGGCATTTCGACTATTTGAACTGTGCTGTTATTTCTTCCAGACGTACTACGTTCTGGATGATACCTACTGTCTGGTTCATTCATGATAATATGTTGTTGCTGATCTTCTTGCTGCTCATAAGATCGACTGTTATTAAATGTACGCTGAAAATTGTGCTCATTATTTTTTCGTCTGTCATGATAGTCATTTCTATACGGCGCATTGCGAAAGGAATTGAAGTAGTGTGTTTTCTGTACGTAGTTATTTCCTTGTTGCTGTGCGTTATTTGTTGGGGCTGATGCTATACGCGTACGCGGCGAAACATTAAAGCGTGGTTGACCTTGTACTTTACATTGTTGGTTAGGTATGCTAACCCGTTGGTTTTGTTGCTGTTGTTGGGAAAAACGTCTATTGTTACAAAAATGTGGTTCCTGTTGCTGATAATTTTGACGATACTGATAATTACAATTTTGTCTGTTATTAAAGTTCTGGATGAAAAAATTTTGTTTATAAAGGAATAATCCGATTTCTGCACTTCCAAAAGCTGTAACAGATCTCTGAATGCCGAAATATTTTCTTTCTGCTGACCCGTCAAAAGTGACACTCTTAATGATCGTGGTAATTTAGAAATACATAATTGAATAAGTGCAGATTCACTGTATGGTTCACTTAAGTACTGCTTTTGTTGGACCACGTGCTCAAAAAATTGCGTGACAGTGGGAAAATTTGAGTTCTCATAATTTGGTAAACTAATTAGTTGATCCTTAATTCCGCGCTGTGTCGTCTTCGACCAGTACGCTGACAGAAAAGCATTCTGAAATTCTTCTGCCGCGTAGCATTGTCTCGCGATCGGTCTCATACGAGTTGCCGGTTCGCCTTCCAAAAAACTGCAAATAAATTCAAGTTTGTGCGTTACAGGCCGATTCGGTGGAAAAGCAAAGGTAAATTGTTGTATCCAATCCAAGGGGTGAATCTGTGTTCTGTCATTTTTAAATACTTTTAAATTTTCTCACTGATGGAAAATGTTTATAATCAAAATTATCGTCTCTGTACGTCGGAACAGGTTCACGATTGTATGAGAATCTATTTGTCTGTGACTGTTCGAAATCTAGGTCACGTACTCTCTGTAGATTACCTGAATTATACTGGCTGTGTGAGTCTGACAAATGTTCGCAAAGTGGCGTCTGCTGTGATGTATTAAACACTGAAACATTTTTCATCACTGTTACCTCTTGCTGTAAAGTTGACAATTTTCTACGTAATGTATTATTAGACGAATCTATCTCACTGATTGTCTGCTGTAGATTGTTGACAATTTTCTACGTAATGTATTATTAGACGAATCTATCTCACTGATTGTCTGCTGTAGATTTTGGAATTCAGGTGTTTGATTTAACGAAATCGGTGAAGTATCGTCTGATTTGCTGTTATTATTACTTTCAATAACGTCAATACGACTCGCCAATTCGTCATATTTTTCAGTCAGTATTTTTACCTGTTCATCGTTTTTAGTGTCAGAAGTATTAATTTGTTTTTGTATTTTATGTGTGGTTTCGTTCAATTTTTTAACGTCAGCTTTGATGACATCGGAATCCTGTGTTAGTTCTAATTGTTCGAGTCTGTCTGTCACTGTCTGAAAGTCTACTGTGTGTGTATCTGTTTTTGATTTTAGATCGGAAATTTCATCACGCAAATCGGTGTTCAACTGCTTGATGGTATTAATTTCGTCTGATACTGTAGCAATATTGTTGTCTACGTATGTTTTTGCTTTCGTAAACAATTTACGTTTATCTTCCTGTCTCTGTGCGGTAATTGTTTCCATTACTTGTCGCTTTACTTTATTCTGCTCCTGTATAAATTTACGGAAATGCGGTTCACTGTTTTGCAGGTGATGATTAAAACGTTCGTCAATTTGACTGTTCTGTTGGTCGAATTTCGCGTCTACTTTTGCATCCAGTGTGCGCGAAAGTTCTGCTGTCATTAATTTAAACTCGTCGCGTAACTGTGTTGCTTTTCAGAGCATTGTTTACCGACTGCACTAATTTCGTCTCTAAGTGATTCTGTTGCAGCTGTTTGCATATCCCTTAATTCTTGAGCAACAGATCTAATTTCTTCACTACTTTTCCTAGCAAAAGCCTCAATTTCCTCACGTAATTGTTCTTTAGTATCATACATTGCGCGGCAACGGCTGTAATCTGTTCACTAAGCTTTTTGGAATTGTTATCTAGTTTTTCATTAAGTTGTTTGTTCTGTTCACTAAGTTGTTTGAAATTTTCATTAAACTGTTTGTTATTATAGTCTTGTCTTTCATTCTGTTGTATAGAATTTTCATTAAGTTGTTGTTTGAAATTTTCACTAAGTTGTTTGGAATTGTTGTCTAATTTTTCATTAAGGTTGTCATATTTTTCACTCTGTTGTTTGAAATTTTCACTAAATTCTTGTCTGAGATTCTCGTTAAGTTGTTCGAAATATGCAGTATGTTGTAGCAATACTGCCATAATTTGATCCAAGCCAATACTACCTACTCTATTCTCTGTGCTGTTTGATGGCGTACCTGCAATTGTCACGTTTTGTGTAACCATTTGGTTATTCTGTGATTCTTGAAAATGTTTGCCAATCGGATGTGCACTGTTAATCACTACACCGGAATCTAATAAATCTGTCGTATTTTGAGCACACTGTTCATTTTCGTTAGAAATAATTATCTGTTTGCTACGTAAATTTTGTAAATCGGGCGTGTCGAACTGGGCAGCGTTCATTGTAACAGAACGTCCCACGTCATCAATTGTCGTCAAATTAGCAGAGGACACAATTGAATTTGTTTGTTCCTCATTAGGATCAAAATCATTACTAGTAGTCAGTACACACTCATTGTCTGTAAATGGAGGACTGCCATTAAGACACTGAGTGTCGCAAGTACTATCGGTCAAGTTATTTGAGTCGGCTATTTCACTCATTGTACATTGCGATGTACTGTTAACAGTTTTTCGCGGCATTTTTCACAAATCAAAATTATTGACAAATGAAACAAGAACAATGCAAAGAGCAACAAACGCAAATACAACAAAGAGCAACAAATTGCCGATGATCTGTGAAAGAAAGAGCAACAAATTAGTAAATGCGTTGCGCCAGATGCAAACTACATTTAAGTAAATAAGAGCAGATATATGACTACTTCTCAGAAGATTCACAAAGAAATATGATCCTGACAGGGTCGCCAAGTGTAACCTCCCCGCAGAAATAATTTTAATAAAAAACGAAAATGAGCCAAGCGTAGCCTCGCCACAAAAAATAATAATTAAATGAATTTTAAATATTTTGACCTCTGAACAAAATTGGCTCCCATTTATTGTCTGTGTGCAGAAATGCATTCTCACTTAATATTCCCACAAAATTCTTTCCTCATTTAATGTCAAGTTTGAAACAGAAAAATTCCTAAACACCAAAAATAATAAAAAAGTTTTGTAACCTGATGAATTTATAAGGACAGCGGCGCTGACCTTCGGCCCTGTATTCTGAATAACAAAAGCAAAAATTCTTACCTCAATAAAACTGCAATTATATCTGCTCTTAATTAGTCATTTTTCGACACAGCTTCGTGCAATGCTGGCGTATATTTTTTTTGATTCTTGGAAGCAATGATAATGCATTGGAAAAATTCTTTAATTGAAATGAATGCTTTTCTTTAAAAGAGTTACTTTATATTATAAAAATTATTATTAGGGCATTTCTTTTGAACAAATTAAATTACAATTAACATACATTATTAAATATGCGCAAGGCTGCTTCTTTACCTCCTACAACAATACTCATCCTCCAGAGTCCTGACCAGAGTCGCGACCAGAGCGCACAGTCGACGCATGCCGACTCCCGCTGACTCACGCAGACTACGCCAGACTACTGCTGACTCGCTACTAACTCGTTACTACTACTGTCGACTCGCGCAGACTACACCAGACTACTACTGACTCGCTAATATAGCCGACCGAGTACTACTGACGACTCGCGCAGTCAAGTGCAGACTAGCGACAAGCAACAACTAACGATTAACTACTCTCTGGTCAGAGATTCTGTCATGCCTCGCCCATCGCCGGCGAAGCATACGTCTTACAATATTTAAAAGACTTTCTCCCTTGTTTGGCACCTGGATGAAGTCTACCGACATGAAACAGAGTATCAAGAACACAATAGCACTGAAACTGCGTTTTGTGAAAAAAGTGGCACTCAGAATATTTCCCACCTCTATCCTTCACAAACCTTAGTATCACATACTGATGTTTACGTGGCTGTGTAAAATTTGCATCATACTTAATATTTTGCTCCTGTTTGTGATCTGCAATTAGTCACGATGACTCAAAACTATGCGTCGTATATTTACCGAAATGATAAGAATAAAATGATATTTTTTTTGTTTTGTTTTACTTCGTTAATGTTCGATGGCTCATTACCTGATACTCTGCTGTCAGTACATCAGTAGCTTATGTTCTGCTATCGACACTGATGTGTAACGTTATTCTTTAACTATCGTTTATTAGGTTGAAGGAATAGTTTTCGGAAATGTGACCATCCGTTAATTATGAACGGATTTTGTGAATTTGTGAGTAGGGGGCAGGGACCGCTGTGTATGTGTACTTAAAGTTTGTTAATTCTGTCTTTTATACCTCTATAGAAAAAAAACCTTACAATCAACCCACCCCTATCTCTGCCTAAAATACAAGACACTTTCATTTTTTGCACTAACTCACATACACGTGCAAGCGAATTAAAAAATAAGGTAGTTTCATAGGTTGATAACACTCACAACGTGAACAAAAAGAAACGAACAGACGTAAACACTGTAATAGCATGCAGAGTGAGAAACATACGTAACTCCAGTTCAGTTTACAAAACTGAAGGGTAAAGAACCCAAATGCAGCTCAAGAAATACTGCCGAACGACAGAAACTTTCAAGTGCATATGTGAGACGGAGTCTTCAATCGCTGCTAGCAAGAAAGGAAGAAGCAGTTCTTTGGAGAATATGTAAAGAAGGACGGTAAGTAACTTGCACTCCAACCTTATAAACAAAACGCTGTTTCTAACCTGAAACAACCAAAAAGTGCAAACATACGTACCCACTTTGCAGAATAACCACGGAAAATACTTTATAAACTGCTGTAAGCTCAAGACGGAAAACCAATAATAATTAAATGAACTGTGCTTTCTGACATGTTGTGTGTTACTGTTAATCAGATAGTCAAATATACCGACTTCTTATTTCAAGCGCTCAGGGCGGGAATTTCGAGTTTTGTGAAGACGCCAGGCTCAGAGGCGTGTGTGTGTGTGTGTGTGTGTGTGTGTGTGTGTGTGTGCCTGAGGGGCGGGGGGGGGGAGGAGGAGGAGGGGCTAATAATATTGTCTTTCCAAATTTCTCCTTTGTTTCCTTTAAGCTGCGTAATAATTTGGGGATGTATGAAGTGGAATATCATATTGGCTCAGTTACCCGTCAGTAAGTGGCAGATTCCGGTTCGTCGGTAGGATACTGGGAAAATGGAGCCAGAGCACAAAGCAGATTGCTCACAAATCACGCGTGCGGTCCATCCTAGAGTAGTGATCTGGTGTGTGGGACCCATACCAAACCGAAGGGCAGCAAGACCTGCTACAGGTGTGCTCGATACGTGGTATACCATCACACAAATCCAGAAAGCCTAAACTGGCGTTCCAAGTGAGCCTACATACCAAGTTCAAAAACCAGTATTAAGCGAAAAACATTGGCCAAGTGTGAACGGGGGTCGCACTCTTATCGTTTCGTACAAACTTAATTACGTATGTAGGTAGTTCATCCATCCCGGGAATAGGGAATCTCGACGATTTTAGACTGTTGTCGATATCGGTACTGGCAAGATACCGATCCAGGGAATTCCAAGCCTTTCAAGAATGTTTTTATACTGTGACGTAATTACAGATTACCAGTTTTCGTGTTGTTTCCTTTTCTTGTACAGTAAAATGTTACTTCTTGCCAAGTTTCATGATTCTGGGTCAAAGCTTTAATGAATAAGTTTTCGAGTTTCAGAATATGTTACATAAATGGTCGTATCTTTTGAGTGCATTGACTTAGAAGCTCAAGTTTTCTACACTACCGAGGAAGCGTCAGACTTAGTATATCACGTACATTTCAACACGTTATGTCTTCACATTATTGAGGAAAATGGGTCTTAACAGATGGACAGACAGACAGCCGGGTAACACATAAAAATTACTTTTTGTGTGATATAATTTCAAATTAACGATTTTAGGATTTTTTCCCCTTGCTTGTGCTACAAAATATTACTGCTCTCCAAACTTCATGATTGCAGATCAATGAGAAGTAACCTATAAGTTTTGGTCACTGTGTTTGTAATATCAAAACATGTGACATAAATGGCCTTCTTTTCGGGTTTCATTAACTTAAAACCGTAAATGTTTTACACTGCCAAGGATCAATAGGACTTAGTATGAGAAATAAATTTCAACTTGATACGCCTACTTGTTCCTAAGAGGAAAATGTCTTAACGAACGGATAACAAATGAGTAAAAATATTTTTCGTGTGATGTAACAACAAAATAAACAATATATTTGTACCCTGGAAAATAGATGCTTCAGGAATTTCATGATTTTAGGTCAACGGGACGTACTCTTTTGGTTTTGATGAGTGAATTTGCGAGTTTAAAAATATTTATTTTGCATGATTTCCCTTAAAGATTAATAAATCTATCACCTTTTACTGAAGATATAGGGATGTTGTTGTTGTTGTGGTCTTCTGTCCAGAGACTGGTTGATGCAGCTCTCCATGCTACTCTATCCTGTGCAAAGTGTGCCACAAATTTCTCTTGTCCCTAATTCTGTTCAATACCTCCTCGGTAGTTATGTGATCTACCGATCTAATCATCAGCATTCTTCTGTAGCACCACATTTCGAGGGCTTCTATTCTCTTCTTCTCCAAACTATTTATCGTCCACGTTTCACTTCCATACATGGCCACACTCCATAGAAATACTTTCAGGAACTACTTCCTGACACTTAAATCTATACTCGAAGTTAACAAATTTCTCTTCTTCAGAAACGCTGTCCCTGCCATTGCCAGTCTATATCTTATATCCTCTCTACTTCGACCATCATCAGTATTTTTTCTCCCCAAATATCAAAACTCATTTATTACCTTCAGCGTCTCATTTCCTAATATAATACCCTCAGCATCACCCGGTTTAATTCGACTACATTCCATTATCCTCGTTTTGCTTCTGTTGATGTTCATCTTATATCCTCCTTTCAAGACACTATCCATTCCGTTCAACTGCTCTTCCAAGTCCTCTGCTGTCTCTGACAGAATTACAATGTCGCCGGTGAACCTCAAAGTTTTTATTTCTTCTCCATGAATTTTAATTCCTACTCCAAAGTTTTCTTTTGTTTCCTTTACTGTTTGATCAATACATAGATTGAGTAACATCGAAGATAGGCTACAACCCTGTCTCACTCCTTTCTCGGCCACTGCTTCCCTTTCGTGGCCCTCGACTTTTACAATTGCTATCTGGATTCTGTAAAAATTTTAAATAGCCTTTCGCTCCCTGTATTTTACCCCTGCCACCATCAGAATTTGAAAGAAAGTATTCCAGTCAATATTGTGAAAAGCTTCCTCTAAGTGTACAATTGTTAGAAACGTATGTTTGCCTTTCCTTAATCTATCTTCTAATATAAGTCGTAGGTCAGTATTGCTTCACGTGTTCCAACAGTTCTACGGAATCCGAGCTAATCTTCCCCGAGGTCGGCTTCTACCAGCTTTTCCATTCGTCTGTAAAGAATTCGTGTTAGTATTTTGCAGCCGTGACTTATTAAACTGATAGTTCGGTAATTTACACATCTGTCAACACATGCTTTCTTTGGGATTGGAATTATTGTATTCTTCTTGAAGTCTTAAGGTATTTCGCCTGTCTCATACATCTTGCTCACCAGATGGTAGAGTTTTGTCAGGGCTGGCTCTCCCAAGGATATCAGTAGTTCTAATGGAATGTTGTCTACCCCTGGGGCCATGTTTCGACTTAGATCTTTCAGTACTCTGTCAAACTCTTCACGCAGTATCGTATTCCCATTTCATCTTCATCTACATCCTCTTCCATTTCTATAATAATGTCTTCAAGTACATCGCCTTGTATAGACCCTCTATATACTCCTTCGACATATAGGGATATGTGCTATAAGTGGTCGTATCCTTTGATTGCATTGACTTCGAAGCTTAAATTTTTTACGCCGCCAAAGGACTGTTAGCCCTAGTATACGATAGACGTGTCAACTTGATAGGTCTACTCATTCCTGAGATAAAGGATCCTCAACAGTCGGACAGACTGTTCCGCTTTTATCTACTGAGGCACGGAAAGAGATATTACTTCAGCCTCGCACGTATGCTTCCGCAGGGGTCTCGAAGACAAGAGTAGAGTAATTACAGCATGTACACGTGCTCCATAAGCGAATGGAACGGGAAGAAACTCCAGTGATAAGTACTCTCTGCCGTACACTTCACAACGGTACAGCAAAGTGTTGATGTAGACGCAAAATAGTAGACAGATGTACAGTGCCAGTCTATAGTTAAACGCAGTGCTCCCGTCAGCCTGTAACAACAGGTAGTGTGGGATGGCGACGTGGGCGCGCCTGGCGCAATCGATGCGCATGCGCAGTGCGCCTCCCAGGCCTACCCCACGCGGCGACACCCCAGCGCCCAGCGGCGGCCGGAAGCGGGCTGAATGGGCCACACTGCCGCCCTTTGTGCCTCCCCGCCGCCCACGCGCATTCACGCATCCGCTTGTCCGGCTCTGCTGCAACTTTATCTCCGCTTTGGGGCAGGAAGAGCGCGAGTAGGAGGCGCGAGATGTCTTCACAGCGGCCGTGGGCCACCAGAGGACGTCTTTGTGCGGCTCCTATACCACATTCTTCTGTTGCGACTGCTACACATACTGGCCCCTGCTTCCGGCCCCTCTCGTTTCCGTAGCTAATGCACAGTTACGCAGTATGGCAGTGTACCGAGAGGAATCTGGTTCTTAGTGATGCTAGTGGTGGAAGATAGCTTCAAAACTAGTCAAAGTTGAAATATAAACTCCCTTCTTTCTCCGTTACACCCAGTTAGAGAGCGCATTTGAACTTGGCAGCTTGGTCTGACAGTTCATTTTGTGTTTCTCTTCCCAAAATCTGATCTTGAGTTCGCTGCGTTGCTTCTTGCGTTCTTCTGTCTACTGATTTCCAATGGTTTCTTTAGCTTTCTCTGCGAGTGTGTGATTTGCTAATAGAAATCCAAAGAGTTTGCCTCCTCTGACGGTATCTTGTATGGCATTTATTTGTCCTAAAGTCCTGCTAATGTTCTTTTTACCTGTGGTGTCACCGCCAGACACCACACTTGCTATGTGGTAGCCTTTAAATCGGCCGCGGTCCGGTAGTATACGTCGGACCCGCGTGTCGCCACTATCAGTGATTGCAGACCGAGCGCCACCACACGGCAGGTCTAGAGAGACTTCCTAGCACTCGCCCCAGTTGTACAGCCGACTTTGCTAGCGATGGTTCACTGACAAATTACGCTCTCATTTGCCGAGACGATAGTTAACATAGCCTTTAGCTACGTCATTTGCTACGACCTAGCAAGGCGCCATTATCATTTTCTATTTATCTTGTGTTGCATGTACAGTCAGACCGATGTTTACCAATTATGGATTAAAGTTAAGTATTCCAGAAGCTATGTACTTTTTTTACTAGACTCAACTCCTTTAACTGTTCCAGACCTCACGCCAGCCTGCGTGAGCTTAAACGCGTGCCTTTCGGCTATCTCATAGTGGCTTGGCTGTCTTGCCAAGTCACAACATTGCCTTTTATCAATTTATTATTAGTCTATGACCCTTCTACATATTACATCAGTGAACTTGTCTAGTGCTGTGTATAGGTCCGTACTTTTAATCCATATGCCATGTGTATTAGTGGGGACACCAATTTTTATTTAAATTTTTCTAAAGTTTGGTGGCTCTTTCTAAATTAGGTTTCCTGTCTAGCCCAGATGTTACTATGATTTCTCCGAGATACGTGAAATTGATCCCTATTTTGTTTGTAATGGGGTCTTCTGATATCTTGATGTGAATTTTCTATTAAATAAGCCTTCTCATGTGAAAGGTGAAGGCCTGTGTTTGAAGGCGCCTCGTATAACTTCTATACGGCGTATTTGGGTTCCTCACTACGCTATGTAATGCAAAAATGATTTCACAATGAAAAAGCACTAAAACTGACACGCTTAGAAGGAGTAAACCTTCATTGAAATCATATTAGAAGAATCTTATAAGATAAAACAACGTTTTGTACACCTTAGAAGAGCTCAGAGTGGACGGCAAGACTAGGGAATTAATCTGCCAGACTCTCACAGATACAAAATGAAGTTACTTGGTGAAGTATCTTAACCTTTTCAAATACGTACAGGAGTTCGACAATGGGGGCCTCTCCTTGATTCTATTTAACGTAATGTTAAAGTCATCAGAGAATGGGGGAAAGAAATCAAGGGTATGCACATCAGTATCTCGGTACACATAATCGAAGTGCCCAGCTTTTGATGATGATCTAGCTATCCCCACTAGGGCTGGTGGAAAAACCGAGTATGCCTAGAGAAGTTACTCGATATAGCACTGAAGACATGCCTGCAAGTATTATATGAGAAGACTCATCTACTGGAAAATTTACATCGAAATATCAGAAGATCATCATTACAGACGAAAAAGAGATATGTGTCTTCTGTTAAATATCTCGGAGAAATCATGGACTAGGGGAAAGTCAATTTAGAGATAGCCAACAAACTCAAGAAAGCTACAGAATAACATAGAATCACTATTACAAACTAGTGGTATCCCGTAATGCGAAACTTTGGTTTCAGAAGAATTTCTATCTGATACATGCCTCAGAAAGTATATTTCTAAGAGGCCACTAAAAATTGATGAAACTGTAAAGGGAGAGCGAGAAATCCTCAAAAAAAGTTTATGGTCACGTTATTAAAAAGGCATATAGATTAAAAGAAAAACTAAAAACTTATGCAAAGCAATAGACAAGGTCACTGATGCAATACCCAGAAGCTGGAAGTTCTAGGGTGACATCTGCAAAATGGATAATAATAAATTAGGTAAGGAATTACAAGCAAAAATCACTTGATTAGAAAAAATTATAGAGAATTTACGATAAGTGAATGCTACAGGAGATACCACAGAGAACGCAAAGCCTTTGGAATTATAGCAGCAAATCACACATCTGCAGAGAAATCTAAAAAGACCACTAGAAAACAGTGGGGAGACACTAGGTAACGAATTCATTAAGAGATTGTGAAAAGAGAAGAAGAAAAAGAAACTGTCAGACGAGGCTATCATGTTCAAACGTGCACTTTAATTGGGCAAACGAACAAAGAAGAAGGAAGAACAAAATACTAAACATTAAATTAACTGAGCTTACACCTGAACACTGATTTCAACAATTATAACCTCGTATCTACCATGGAAAAAACAAAATTTCAACACTATTTTTTGTGTGGGTGGATTAGGGGTGAAGTCAAGTAGTCAAGTTCTTCTCACAGGACACGTCGCCAACGCCTGAGACAAATTCCAGACTTCAACTTGTCTCTTGGACTAAGGTCATGGGATATTGTTAATAGTGACTGTTGCTTCTAGTTAACGATAAATCTATTAATTAGGAATGTGATATGTGAGGCAGGTCGGACACCCATCACCGTGTTACGAGTTGCTTGTGTGCATGCAGTGCACGAATACTGTACAAACCACACTTACAAACATCCAAATCAACAGATACTCATAGCAATATCCACAGTTGACTGGCACGGGGGTACCTAATTACGTTTACACCGTGTAAGTGGGATCCCGAGTTTACACAGAATACGTGAGAACGGCGTACACTCAGAACATATCACATAAAACAATACCTAATTACTGGGAAATATAGTACTCAGGCAGACAAGTGCACATATTTAACTATACGTGGTATGATGTAGCCAAAAAACGCTGTACAATCACAACAACGCCATAAGACATCATTACATGTCCAAGAAGATAGCAAAACGTTCAAGAATTTCATCTGTGACTATATGTGCCGAAGCTTTCTCAAACAAAACCCAATAGCGCCTCTTCCAAAAATCAACGCAGCATAAAACGACTTTTACTGTCGTGACACTTGACACATATTAAACACAGACTATACTACAAATATAGCACCATTCTTATCCAACATCTATCAGAGATCATTGGAACGGCGGAAAGTTCCACGGGACGGGAAGAAGGCCCAGGTCATAGCAATCTATAAAAACGGTAGAAAATCGGATACACATAATTACCGGCCAATTTCACTGACAGCGATTTGTTGTAGAATCATGAAACATATTTTGTGTTCAAACATAATGGCCTTTCTTGACTCTGAGAAGCTCATCTGCAGAAACCAGCACGGTTTTAGAAAACAGCGGTCTTGCGAGACACAGCTGGCCCTCTTCGTGCACGACATACAACAGACTCTGGATACCGGCTCCCAGGTTGATGCCATACTCCTCGACTTTCGAAAGGCGGTCGACTCAGTTCCGCACTGTCGCTTGCTCCAAAAAGTGCGCGCTTACGGTCTATCCAAGGACATGTGCGATTGGATAGAAAGTTTTCTAACAGACAGAGAGCAGTATGTCGTCCTGAATGGGGAGACTTCAACAGAAACAAGCGTAACATCAGGTGTGCCCCAGGGCAGCGTAATAGGTCGGCTGCTTTTTACGATTTACATAAACTGGTTGATGGTACTGACAGTGGCAAAAAATGGTTCAAATGGCTCTGAGCACTATGGAACTTAACTTCTGAGGTCATCAGTCCCCTAGAACTTAGAACTACTTAAACCTAACTAACCTAAGGACATCACATACATCCATGCCCGAGGCAGGATTCGAACCTGCGACCGTAGCGGTCGTTCGGTTCCAGACTGTAGCGCTAGAACTGCTCGGCCACCCCAGCCGGCACTGACAGTGGCATTAGAGTGTTTGCCGTTGATGCTGTAGTCTATATGAAAGTAGTATCACACTAAAGTTGTGAACAAATCAATGAGGATTTGCAGAAAATAAATGCGTGGTGTAATGACTGGCAGTTATCTCTCAATATTAATAAGTGTAACCTACTGCGTATAACAAAGCGAAAATCCCCATTAATATAAGAGTACCGTATAAATGCCCAGTCTTTGGAAGCGGTAACATACGTCAAGTATCTGGGTGTGGCAATTCGAAATGATCTCAAATGCAACGATCAGGTTACACAAGTAACGGGTAAGGCGAACTCTAATTTGCGGTTTATTGGTAGAATCCTGAAGCGATGCGGCCGTTCAACAAAAGAATTTGCTTACAATACTTTAGTTCGTCCAGTCTTAGAGTACTGTTCGTCTATATGGATCCGTTACCAGTTGGGTGTGATTCAAGATATTGAGATGGTACAAAGAAGAGCGGGAAGATTCGTGACTGGTACATTTAGCCATTGTGATAGCGTTACAAATCCTATAGAAAGTATGAAGTGGGACACATTTGCAGATAGACGACGCGCTAAACGGAAAGGACTGCTCCCTAAATTCCAAAATCCGATCTTCGCCGAGGATGTAGAGCATATATTATTACTACCAATTTTCATATCGCGCAATGATCACCATTCAAAGATATGGACAATTAGAGCTCGTACTGAGGCGTTCAGAGGTTCTTCCCTCGCGCGATCCGCGAGTGGAACAGAGGGGGGGCGGGGGGGGGGGGGATATGACTTTGACACGAATAGTGCCCTCCGCCACACACCGCTTGATGGGTAGCGGAGTATATATGTAGATGTAGAGGTGGAGGTGGAGAGGTTGATAGCGGATGTGATAATGTTAGCAATAACTATTATATTATTATATGGTACACTGTACTTCATATTTTCTAGCGTTTAAAAGGTACAACAAATTACACAATCAGATATGAGCTTTAAGAGAAAATTAGAAAACTCTTACACAAATGTTGATGCTCACAGTGTCGGAAGTATGCCGTATACGGTGTTCGTGTGGAAAAGTCTATGTTGGAATCCATCAATACCCGGATGATCTATCACAAACGGCATCGTAGGTTGGAACGGATGGAAAACTGGCCACGGCGGGGACCACCATCTGTTCGTTGTGGAGAAGAGTAGACACTATTTAGGAAAGCCATATAAATTCACAAGCACAACAATCATTTCAACAAGAAAGAGAAAAGTCTCTAGATAAATGGAGTCTGGTTCACCCCACTGCAGCGAATGATCGGACAAGTACACACAACCTCCGGCCGCGGGATCGACACCAGCAATAAAAACTGAATCTTTGCCAAAGCCACCCGCTCCAGTTGGCAGAAAGTCAAGAAGACCACTAAACGACCGTCGCCAGAATATTCCGAAACGAACGCAAACAGGTAACACGTAGGCCTGTGTCGCTAAGTCTCAGTTTCCACCACTTTACAGATTACTGATCCTTCATCAGTCATTGTTTCATAACAGCCAGCAACTCTGTTTAATACTTTTGCACTTCTGATCTCTCTTCCAAGGAATCCTAAACTTAACACTATCATCTAGTTCGTTGTAGTAATGGACTGAGCGAACTGTTGATAACTGGAGGACGTTTTATTTATTTATTTAACGCGGTAGCATTAGGGCCTTCAGGTCCTCCCTTAGTTTGACCAGGCATTATACATACCAGGTCGAGTCACATTAATTTAACGACAGCGTAGCTCCACCATCAACATGCAATAATGACTCACCGACAGCAGGTGGAAACACTAGCAACGGAGAATTTATACAAATCATGTCGGGGTGACCCAGGAAACAGTGCAGTTCTTGTCGTAATGGGTAAATATAAAGTAATCGTGCGTGGCAAACTGCCACTATCGAAAACTGGCGCTGAGGCAACCGTGGTGCACCACCTGTCCAACTTGAAGGGGATGAACGACGGCTGCGGAGATGTATAAAAGCGAATAGGAGTGCAGTTGTTCAGCAAGTGATCGCCCAGATAAATCAAGCAGCTACCAACAGCGTCTCCTCAACTGCCGTTCAGCGACCGTTGCTGCGTACGGTCCTCTGTACCAGATGCCTGGTTCATGCAACCATGCTGACTGCTGCTTATCGGCGACAAAACCTGGAATTTGGTCGCCAATACCTCAACTGGGCGTCTACTGAGTGGCGACAGAGAGTCTTTTCAGATGACGAATGGCTGTTGGCGTGTATGGCGTGAAACTTCTGAAAGCAAACCACACTGCAACAATCGTCGGAAGGAGACAGGCTGGAGGAGGGAGCGCTATGGACTGCGCAATCTTTCCGTGGCATTCTGTTGGTGATCTAGTCATTTTAGAACGCACATAGGATCAGTAAAAATACTCGTCTATCCTTGGGCACCGTGTCCTCCCCTACATGCAATTTGTTTTTTCCTTGGCATGACGGCATCTACCAGTAGGACAATGCAATGTGTCACACAGCTCGCAGTGATCGTGCATGGTTCGAAGAGCACCAGGACGAGTTTACCATTCTCAAATGGTTCAAATGGCTCTGAGCACTATTGGACTTAACAGCTGAGGTCATCAGTCCCCTAGAACTTAGAACTACTTAAAACTAACTTAAACATCACACACATCCATGCCCGAGGCAGGATTCGAACCTGCGACCGTAGCGGTCGCACGGCTCCAGACTGAAGCGCCTAAAACCGCTCGGCCACACCAGCCGGCTTACCATTCTTCCCAGAGCACGAAACACCCTGGATGTAAAACTAATCAAGAATCTGTCCGAGTCATGGATTCTCATTCGAGAAACCTAGCACAGCAGGCCACGGCAATGGAGTCGGCATGACTCTACATCCCTCCCTGCCAGTGCCTTCCAGAACCTAAATGACTCTCTTCCTGCACGTTCTGCCGTGCGGAGTAGCCGCGTGATCTATGGAACCTTGTCATGGTTCACAGCGGCTCTCCCCATCGGAGGTTCGAGTCCTCCCTTGGGCATCGGTGTGTGTGTTGTCGTTAGTGTAAGTTAGTTTTAATTAGATTGAGTAGCTTGTAAGACTAGGGACCGATGACCTCAGCAGTTTGGTCCCATAGGAACTTACCTACCTACCACTTCCTGCACGTCGACGCTGCTAAAGGTGGTTATTCATACCTTTTATTCCAGCTTCATTTGCCTGGAGCTTGTATTTTGCATGACATATAATACGATAAGCATGTTATAAGTTACATCTAACATACAATATTATAAAACATTTGACAACTACTATAGTGCAGAGCCTGCCCGGTTGGCCGTGCAGTCTAACGCACGGCTTTCCAGGCAGGAAGGAGCACGAATCCACCCGGCGGATTTGTGTCGAGGTCCGGTGAACCGACCAGTCTGTGGATGGTTTTTAGGCGGTTTTCCATCTGCCTCGGCGAATGCGGGCTGGTTCCCCTTATTCCGCCTCAGTTACACTATGTCCACGATTGCTGCGCAAACAAGTTCTCCACATACGGGTACACCACCATTACTCTACCACGCAAACATAGGGGTTACACACGTCTGGTGCGAGACGTTCCCTGAGGGGGGGGGGTCCACCGGTGGCCGAACCTCACAATAACCCTGGGTTCGTTGTGGGGTGGCGGAGGGGTGGACTGCGGTAGTCGTCGTGGGGTTGTAGATCACTACGGCTGCGGCTGGGACGGAGCCTCTCCGTCGTTTCTAGGTCCCCGGTTAACATACAATACAATACTACAGTGCAGAAAATGAAAAAAATAACACAGTTTACATTAGTTCATGAGAAGCATTACAATTGTTGTGGCGTAACAAGACAGCTACGCCACACTGAAGTAGCCGAAAGGCACGCGTAATCTCACTTAGGCTAGAGAGAGATCTGAAACAGGATACGTAATAAATGGTAGCAAGAAAAGTACGTAGCTGCTATTATACTTAACTTTTAATCCGTCCTTGGTTTACAACGTTCGTGATGAGACATTTCATACGATAACTATCAAACTATGTAAGGCTAATGGCGCCTTGCTAGGTCGTATCCATTGACTTAGCTGAAGGCTATTCTAACTGTCTCTCGGCAAATGAGAGAAAGGCTTCGTCAGTGTAGTCGCTAGCAAAGTCGTCGTCCAACTGGGGCGAGTGCTATTCCGTATCTCGAGACCTGCCTTGTGGTGGCGCTCGGTCTACGATCACACAGTGGCGACACGCGGGTCCGACATGTACTAAATGGACCGCGGCCGATTTAAAGTTACCACCTAGCAAGTGTGGTGTCTGGCGGTGACACCACAACAATAATGACAAGTTACAGCAAGGTAGGCAATGGGCCTTGGGGAAGTAACGGAATGGAATGAAAAAGAGGAATGCGACAAAAGATAACGCAGACAGGAGAAAACAAAGTGACGTGACTGTTTGCGAAATGTACAGAGGAAGAAGCGTAAGTAGAAGAAGACTGGAGAATTTGCTTTGCTGTTTCACAAAGGGAAGGCTGGCCATGTTAGCACAGAGCGTACGACGATGCGAACTACAGTGACATTTGGCTACTACAAATAACCAACCTGCGTTATTTGGGCATTGGATACTGTTGTTATTTTATCACTGCATTTCAACCACATACTGTCATCACGAGGGTAAATTACTTTAATGTACCGATCTCCTGCTACCTAATAGCAAATGTCGTCAACAACAAGATAAACAACTCGCTAATTAAAACCGCTGACTCACGCTTTTACAACATATCACTTGGAAAAAGGACATGCTCATCCCAAATAAGATGTTCACAATATAGTCTAATTATTCTCTTTCTGCATAGCTATGCTATTCTTCCACACACAACTTCCATACACATTGAAACTTCCCCATTGAATATGAAGAATGACTGTTCTGGTAAAACTTCTACGTTACTTGATTTTTAAACTCCAGAGTGAAACTGAACGTAATGAGACTTTTTTCTCTTTACTTATTCTGATCATTTCTAAACTGACACACAATATTTTAGCTCAATACAATGTGACTTTCAATAACCCCTACAAAAGAATAGCCCTGATCAACAATAACCTATACCCTTCATGACGCACTTGCCTCACAAGAATCTTCGTTACTCGAATTACTGCAATACAGCGAGTGCCAATACTGCCAGCTAAATAAAAGATTCTAACTACTGAAGGCACTAAGTACTGGTAAGCATATAGTTAGCAAATGAAAGATATCTGTAGAGAACGAACAATGTATTTACCTTAATAGTGTTCAAAAGTCATAATATATCAAAAGTCATAATATATACATAAATTCGTGACATCCAGTTTACAGATTTCCTTTTTCTGACGGACACACGTCCAGACCGTCCGCTCATATTAACATCTCAAAACTCTGACATCTCTCTCCCCACATCCACCACTGCTGGTGGCTCACCTCCAAGTGTCCAACGCTACGCGCTGTTCACATCCAACTGCCCAATAATACACTAACGAATAACTTCCAACAACGAGTCCAGCCAGCCACAGACTGCACACAGCGCAGTCAGCGATTTTCATAGAGAGTGCTACGTGGCGTTACCAACATAAATACCTAAACAGCCTACTTACTACGTCCATTAATTCCCTTCTTCTCTGAACAGAAATGTATTCACTTATCAATAGACTGCCATTTTCTTACAATTTTGGTGCTGCCTAACGCGATAATGACATAGCTGGTGCCAACCTAATGTTCCTCAAGAGAACTCTCCAGCATTCATGAATATTCTGTTGTTTTTGTCAAGTAATGTGTTGTAGTTTGCTGATACCGTACCTGTAGAAATGTTTAACGTCGATGACGGAGCCGCAGCATCACCTCTGCTTGCACCACTTCATCACTATCAAAGTGAATTCGTTGAAGGTGTTTTCTACGGTTTGTAATCAGTTGAAAATCGGATGGAGGCAACTCGGGACTGCGTGGAGAATGATCGAGAACCTGAGGCGTTGGATTGTTTCTGTTGTCGCAGCGCTCGTGACTGGTCTGCCGTTGTCAAGCTGAGGGAAGAGTGCGCGATGAGTGAACGAGCTTTTCAAATTCGAAAGTCGACTACAGCATGCTGTTCCTCAAGCACCGATATGGTCACGTAACACATAACCATGTCACACGCTACACTTCGGAATCCTTTACTGGCAGACGGCTACAAATGTGTAGTCATGAAGAAGAAAGATGTAGAATGGTAACAGCATTTGTTTTATTTATAAAACCTTAACAGTTGTCACATAAAAAATTCGGACCAATTACTTTTCAGCACGCCATCACAGGGTGTCCCAAAACGAATGACCCGATTTGAAATAGAATTATTTATTAGGAAGAAGGACTTAATGTTGTGTCTAGACAAGACAGCCTAGACACAATGAGAGGAAGCCGAAAGGCACGCGCCAAGCTAAAGCAGGATGGCGTGAGGTCTGAAACAGGATACGTAATGAATGCTATAAAGAAAAGTACGTAGCTTCTGGAATACTTAACTTTAATCCATCCTTTGGTACATCGCTATTGACGATATAAGTGAGACTCCATAGATACATGCAATGTTACTAATGGCGCCTTGCTAGGTCGTAGCCATTGACTTAGCTGAAGGCTATTCTAACTATCTGCTCTGCAAATGAGCGAGACTTCGTCAGTGTAGCATCGCTAGCTACGTCGTCCGTACAACTGGGCCGAGTGCTAGTCCGTATCTCGAGACCTGCCTTGTGGTGGCGCTCGGTCTGCGATCCCTGACAGTGGCGACATGCGGGTCCGGCATGTACTAATGGACCGCGGCCGATTTAAAGCTACCACCTAGCAAGTGTGGTGTCTGGCGGTGACACCGCACTTAACACCAACAAATTGTATACTAAATTACTCATAAAAGACAGAAGTTTATAAAAGTCCATCATAAATGTTCAATGTGTCCTCCAAGCTGATAGCCAAATTCATCCCAAACTGAGTGTAAGGTGTCTTCTCTCACTGAAGCTACAGCAGCTGATAGTCTGGTTTTTAGTTCATCAATGTCACGAGGTAAGGGAGGAACGTCAACACGTTGTTTAACATATCCGCACAGGAAGAAACCACGTGGTGTTAAGTCAGGGAACCTAGGAGGCCAAGAGTGTAAACCCTGGTCTCGCGGTCCTGTACACCCTATCCAAGCTTGAGGCACGATGGCATTAATCAAACTGCGCACGTTGTTGTGCCAGTGCGGTGGTGCTCCATCTTACAGATAGCTGAAATTGTCAGAGTCAGCAGGCCGGTGTGGCTGAGCGGTTCTAGGCGCTTCAGTCTGGAACCGCGCGACCTCTACGGTCGCAGGATCGAATCCTGCCTCGGGAATGAATGTGTGAGATGTCCTTAGGTCAGTTAGGTTTAAGTAGTTCTAAGTTCTAGGGGACTGATGACCTCAGATGTTAAGTCCCATAGTGCCCAGAGCCATTTGTCAGAGTCAAGTTGTGGGAATAACCAGTTCTGCAGCATTGCAAGATATAATTGTCCTGTTACGGTTTCCTCCTCAAAAAGTAGGGTCCATAAACTTTGCTTTGCGAAACAGCACAAAAAACATTCATTTTTGGTGAATCACGTTCGTGTTCAACTGTTTCATGAGGATTTTCGAGCCCCCATATACGCACATTACGGCGGTAAACCTTACCGCTAATATGGAAAGTTAATTGAATATCAACTGTGACATAAAAGTGTCACTTTCCATGTCCTCTAGAACAGCATTGGTAAAGTCCACTCGCTTCACTTCGTCAACCTCGAAGAAATTGTTCCAGTTGTAATCGGTATGGTTTGAGAGCTAAACGACGCCGTAGCACACGCCACACTGTAATGCGCGATAGTGCAAGTTCTCGGTTAGCGCGAGTGGTAGACTTGCGGGGGCTCTGCTTAATTGCTCGTCGGATTTGTTCCACTGTTCGTTCACAACGCGTTGCTGGCCAGAACTTTTGCCTTTACAGAGGCACCCTGTTTCTTCAAACTGTTTATACCGCAGTCGAATGTTCTTTGGTGATGGTGGCTTAGCACGAAATCGAATACGAAACGCCCGCTGAACTGCGATCACTGATTGAGTATGACTAAATTCAATAACACAATACGCCTTCTGTTGCGTTGACGCCATATTGCGCGAGACTGGCTGCACGCTCCAGGTCAGCGCTCGTAGCGGCATTTAGCGGATTTTTTATGAAACTGTAGACCATGCCGATTACATCTAGCGCTGTTTCAGTAACCTAGTGACATTTGTCTCAATACTATTATAAGTTAAAATCGGGTCATTCTTTTTGGGACAGACTGTATTTTTCCCACGTACGGGGATGTTCAGTTAGTAATGAAACACATTTTATATCTGAAACAATTTCGGCTGAAAAAAATGCGGAATATTTTGTGAGGCCGTGAAATATTCCCGCTTCGGTCCCAATAGTTTCATGAAGCTCCGATAGTGGCTGCAGTGTCCACACCCCTCACAATGACATCTGTCACCGAGGTGCATTCAAGCAGAAAGGTATTATTGTTTCTTTTGGCGGAAAACCATATCGTCGCAGATATTCACAGGCAGAGGTGTCTACGGAGACCTGGCAGTTGAGCTAACTGTCTCTCATCGTCGCAAAAGGCTCGCGCAAATATGTCCGATATCCCACGTACCGGCTGGCCGCGCACAGCTGTGACTCCAGCAGTGTTGGAAGGTGCATTCGACGTGATCGACGCATCACAATCAAACACATCGCTGCCTAACTCTGTGCATCCTAGGTCAGCTGACGAAACATGTTTGGATAGCTCGCCCTCATCCATCCTACAGCCTGGATCTCGCAACTTACGACTTCCATGTGTTTGGCACAGCGTAGGACTCACTGAGCGGGAAGCGGTACTTGGATGATGGGGAGTTTGCTGATACAGCAGTAAGCAGCAGTAAGGACGTCGTACTGAAAGGAAATTACAGGGCTATTACAAATGATTGAAGCGATTTCATAAATTCACTGTAGCTCCATTCATTGACATATGGTCACGACACACTACAAATACGTAGAAAAATTCATAAAGTTTTGTTCGGCTGAAGCCGCACTTCTGGTTTCTGCCGCCAGAGCGCTCGAGAGCGCAGTGAGACAAAATGGCGACAGGAGCCGAAAAAGCGTATGTGGTGCTTGAAATGCACTCACATCAGTTAGTCATAACAGCGCAACGACACTTCAGGACGAAGTTCAACAAAGATCCGCCAACCGCTAACTCCATTCGGCGATGGTATGCGCAGTTTAAAGCTTCTGGATGCCTCTGTAAGGGGAAATCAACGGGTCGGCCTGCAGTGAGCGAAGAAACGGTTGAACGCATGTGGGCAAGTTTCACGCGTAGCCCGCGGAAGTCGACGAATAAAGCAAGCAGGGAGCTAAACGTACCACAGCCGACGGTTTGGAAAATCTTACGGAAGAGGCTAAAGCAGAAGCCTTACCGTTTACAATTGCTACAAGCCCTGACACCCGATGACAAAGTCAAACGCTTTGAATTTTCGGCGCGGTTGCAACAGCTCATGGAAGAGGATGCGTTCAGTGCGAAACTTGTTTTCAGTGATGAAGCAACATTTTTTCTTAATGGTGAAGTGAACAGACACAATGTGCGAATCTGGGCGATAGAGAATCCTCACGCATTCGTGCGGCAAATTCGCAATTCACCAAAAGTTAACGTGTTTTGTGCAATCTCACGGTTTAAAGTTTACGGCCCCTTTTTCTTCTGCGAAAAAAACATTACAGGACACGTGTATCTGGACATGCTGGAAAATTGGCTCATGCCACAACTGGAGACCGACAGCGCCGACTTCATCTTTCAACAGAATGGTGCTCCACCGCACTTCCATCATGATGTTCGGCATTTCTTAAACAGGAGATTGGAAAACCGATGGATCGGTCGTGGTGGAGATAATGATCAGCAATTCATGTCGTGGCCTCCACGCTCTCCCGACTTAACCCCGTGCGATTTCTTTCTGTGGGGTTACGTGAAAGATTCAGTGTTTAAACCTCCTCTACCAAGAAACGTGCCAGAACTGCGAGCTCGCATCAACGATGCTTTCGAACTCATTGATGGGGACATGCTGCGCCGAGTGTGGGAGGAACTTGATTATCGGCTTGATGTCTGCCGAATCACTAAAGGGGCACATATCGAACATTTGTGAATGCCTAAAAAAACTTTTTGAGTTTTTGTATGTGTGTGCAAAGCATTGTGAAAATATCTCAAATAATAAAGTTATTGTAGAGCTGTGAAATCGCTTCAATCATTTGTAATAACCCTGTACTTGGAAAAACAGCTTTTTACAGCCAAAACAGTGGGGAATAATATGGTCTATTGGGATTCTGAATAAAACCAACCTGCGTTCACAAAAAAAGTGTTGCATTATTTATTGAACACCCCTTGTAAAACTACACAATTCCTGTATATGAGTTATAAACAATCAATACGTAACAACCACTGTTCTGTCACAAACACAATGACGATACCGTAATGCTATGGTAAAATGCAATAAAACTGACGTTTCTCCAATTAGACTAATTATGCCCTTCGTGGGATTACATAAACGTGAACGCTTAAACCGGAACCGGTAATATCTGTGCTTCGATTAATATCAATGACCTATATTTTCGTTTAAATTTTCGTCTTGCCCGTGAGTACTGTATCTTGACGTGACGGTAAGCTTTGCCCTCTTCCTAATGAGTTTCACGAAATACTGATTTTTACCCTTTCTTTTATTCCCGCATGATTTAAGACAAAGATCTACGAACTCTCTAAGGAGTAACGCTATTATGTCAATGATCAATTGCTTATTATACCTTCGCGACCAATTCCTTTTAAGACCTGCTGTAAAAATGTGATTCTATTTTACGAGACTTATTATTTCATTGAATTCGACGTTATTTTCTTTCTTCGAAGTGTAGCGCCTGAATTGAGATGTGACTGCATTTCACTACTATTTCTGACTGAAAATTTATTTGCAAAATACAATCTGTCTTTACTCTTTCGTTTCTTTTCTATGGATTTATGTTTCCCCTTTGTTAAATTCATATCACTCTTTCTTTGAAAATACTCTTTTCCTTTCTTCGAGTGCCAATAAGGCTTTATTAAATAGACACAATGGCTACTAAATCAATAGATCAGTGAAAGACTCCTGTACATATTTGAAAGGTTCCTGTTAAGGGGAAGTTTCGTTTCATGGAAATATCTTTGTTAATGGAACAGGCAGAAAGATTCCTGGTCATGTGGAGGGTTAATAAAAGATTTCTCCTTTAAAGCTTCTAGCTTATTTATCGTTCTCTCTTTCTCTGATAAATACTTCTCTGATTTCCATTATCACTATGAATACGGGATTCTATTTTAATTGTTTGGAATAAAAGCAAACCAGTGAATTAAACATTAATTTATTTTACTGGCTGAAACATTTAACATCTCGATAATAAAGTCAATCTCATGGGTGCCTTTACAATTACACGCTAACGGATAATTTAGTCAGGTAATAGATGGGGACTGGATGTATTCTCATTTATGCTAGTACCGGTGTGCTAGAGTCATACATTTACTGCACACCGGATTTTATTTCATGCATCACGATTAGTATGGTGCAACAAGTTACAAGTAATGCAGCACAGTCGAACGCTACCTGGACTTGGTTATGAAATTCCGAGCTAAGGTGCATTTCGCGATTCTAAATTGGCAGAGGTCTGGCCGAAAGCTCCGCAAAATAACGAGCCGCTACACATTGCTTAGAGGGCCCCTTTATGCTCGCCTCCAAGATGGCGGATTACACCAGAGCGACCAGAATTCGGCCCAGCGGAGCCTCTGTTCCTTCTGCACAACGCGGTACCTTACCTCGCAGCCCAATTCCTTTCAGACTCGAACGCTAAGAGGGTTCCTTAAGCAAACTGCCGAGTAGGGTCTGTTCAAGTGTGAAGCTGCATGTGTAGCTTAACTAAGAGAAACTGTCCAAGAATGGACTATTGCTCTCGCTACTCACAACGCTAATAAGACACGCTATTTCACGTAAGGCTGGTGACATTCCCTGGACTATAAGATCCAACCCACATGTTACATGGAACCTTCATGAACATTACCCACATCATAATTATTAAAATCTCCCTACAGTATGTTAATTGACAACTTAAATAACAAGAAGAAACTCTCTAGCATCCTATCTAACTGACGGTATTAAGCTAATGGTGGATCTACACATTGCCTACCAAGTGGCCACCAAGTCCACGTGTTAGCCTGCTATTGAGAGTAAATCTTCGGATCATGATTACTGTTCCTTCTTTCACGAAACACAAATTCCCAGAACAAATAACAATTTCACAAAACATGGAAACACATTGCACATACCTTGTTCTCGCCAGTGGGATGCTCTTGCACAGTGAATCTACACTCCTGGAAATGGAAAAAAGAACACATTGACACCGGTGTGTCAGACCCACCATACTTGCTCCGGACACTGCGAGAGGGCTGTACAAGCAATGATCACACGCACGGCACAGCGGACACACCAGGAACCGCGGTGTTGGCCGTCGAATGGCGCTAGCTGCGCAGCATTTGTGCACCGCCGCCGTCAGTGTCAGCCAGTTTGCCGTGGCATACGGAGCTCCATCGCAGTCTTTAACACTGGTAGCATGCCGCGACAGCGTGGACGTGAACCGTATGTGCAGTTGACGGACTTTGAGCGAGGGCGTATAGTGGGCATGCGGGAGGCCGGGTGGACGTACCGCCGAATTGCTCAACACGTGGGGCGTGAGGTCTCCACAGTACATCGATGTTGTCGCCAGTGGTCGGCGGAAGGTGCACGTGCCCGTCGACCTGGGACCGGACCGCAGCGACGCACGGATGCACGCCAAGACCGTAGGATCCTACGCAGTGCCGTAGGGGACCGCACCGCCACTTCCCAGCAAATTAGGGACACTGTTGCTCCTGGGGTATCGGCGAGGACCATTCGCAACCGTCTCCATGAAGCTGGGCTACGGTCCCGCACACCGTTAGGCCGTCTTCCGCTCACGCCCCAACATCGTGCAGCCCGCCTCCAGTGGTGTCGCGACAGGCGTGAATGGAGGGACGAATGGAGACGTGTCGTCTTCAGCGATGAGAGTCGCTTCTGCCTTGGTGCCAATGATGGTCGTATGCGTGTTTGGCGCCGTGCAGGTGAGCGCCACAATCAGGACTGCATACGACCGAGGCACACAGGGCCAACACCCGGCATCATGGTGTGGGGAGCGATCTCCTACACTGGCCGTACACCACTGGTGATCGTCGAGGGGACACTGAATAGTGCACGGTACATCCAAACCGTCATCGAACCCATCGTTCTACCATTCCTAGACCGGCAAGGGAACTTGCTGTTCCAACAGGACAATGCACGTCCGCATGTATCCCGTGCTCTAGAAGGTGTAAGTCAACTACCCTGGCCAGCAAGATCTCCGGATCTGTCCCCCATTGAGCATGTTTGGGACTGGATGAAGCGTCGTCTCACGCAGTCTGCACGTCCAGCACGAACGCTGGTCCAACTGAGGCGCCAGGTGGAAATGGCATGGCAAGCCGTTCCACAGGACTACATCCAGCATCTCTACGATCGTCTCCATGGGAGAATAGCAGCCTGCATTGCTGCGAAAGGTGCATATACACTGTACTAGTGCCGACATTGTGCATGCTCTGTTGCCTGTGTCTATGTGCCTGTGGTTCTGTCAGTGTGATCATGTGATGTATCTGACCCCAGGAATGTGTCAATAAAGTTTCCCCTTCCTGGGACAATGAATTCACGGTGTTCTTATTTCAATTTCCAGGAGTGTATAAGTCACACGTGCTGTTCTATCCAATCTCAAAACATGAATGGTATCTTAATTTTAGATATATCCTGACCTTACGCTTTACCAGGTGTGTCTTACCATTTCATCTTGCTCTTGTGCAACATGAGTCAGAGATTTGCCATTACAAATTATCTTAAATTATCTTAAAATGTTCAACATATTCTTAAATATATCACATACGCATCTTCATTTAAAACCTATTGTGAGTTCCTAATGCTGAAATAAAAGAGTTAGTATCGTTATAGCTCACTTAAGCTGAACTCACCAACCATGCTACGCTTTCTTAGAGGAGTTACCCAACACGTCCACTCACCATGAAGTCTGTTGCCAGAGTCCTTTAGAACAGCACATCACCCAGCATGGTTTGTTCCCCCATGAAGTCCTCCACAGTATCTTAAAAGAAGCTCCCGTCTTGCTGCCAACCTTACTCATCCCTGCTTGATCAAGACCTGAAGTTTCGACTAGCTGTTGCTCTCTTTGGAGCACCCTTAAATCTCTGTCCAACAGAAGCTATCGAGTGCTACAATACTGAAATTGTGCAAATACCTTTCTCTCACACACCCACACACAACATGGGATATTGATTTAGGGAATTATACAGGTTTTACAAGGTGTAACATTAATAAATGACCATTGGTTTTGCCTTCCTTGAGTTTGTTATTACATTTTCTGTTCTGGGTTTATTTTATGATTGTCGTTACATTTTCTACTCAACTCAGTTTATTTATATGAGAGGGTACAAGCAGGGACCTCTCGTCAAAACTGTAATTTCAGCTCTTTAATGCAGCCGTATTTTATTCTCACTTTACTTATTTGCACGTGCCGAAATCGGGCTCCAGTTGTAGAACAAAAACCTATCTTGTCTACAAAGCATACTTACTGTTTGTTGCCTGTGCCACTTGATCCCTAACAATTAACATTTTTAAACAAAAAATCTTCACTGCTTCAGTCGTTGGCTTGCAACACATTTCCCATAATTCGTTGCTATAAAGATGGGTACTCGATTCTGCTTCTGGTTAAGCGGTTATTAACTCCGGAGCTCTTCCTTTCAGTGGTTACTTACAGCCTGACAAAACAGTTAATGAATTCAAGCAATTATAAATTTAGTTTGAGGTTAAATGTGGTCTACTAACAACTCAGACTTCCTGTGTTCGACAATAGTATCTACTAGAACAATATTTTTGCTCTTTAGTCTGTCATGAGTGCACTAGCCAACTCCAGAAATCCTTCCAACAAATAACGACAGAAACTACTTTGCATTGGAAATTAATCGTAACTTACACAGATCAAAATCCTCTATTCTACACTGTACTAGTATCTGAATTTGTCACGTGCCAAATTATCAGTTCATAAACATTCCTCCTAATCTCAAGCTAATTGCTTCCCTCGTACAGGGCCCTCAGACTGTCAAACGGAACCAGTTCAGTTCATCTCCGAACTCAAACTGGGGGCCAAACGGCACAATAATCCTATGTTCGGTGTAGGGCGACGATGGTGTGAGTGTACTGCTGCAGCCTGTTGTGGGGTTGTGTACCACTGAGGTCTACGGTGGGGTAAAGGCCTCTCTGTCGTTTCTAGGTCCCCTAGTTCCATACATAACAATGTCTGAAGTAGCACAGAGGGAATTGACACCATGAATGCTGCAGAGCTGTCCATAAAACCGTGAGAGTACGAGGGGGTAGAGCGAGCACGTTCCAAGGCATCCCAGATATGCTCAATAATGTTCATGTCTGGAGAGTTCGGTGGTCAGCGGAAGTATTTTAAGTCAGAAGAGTGTTCCTGGAGCCACTCAGTGGTAATTCTGGACGTGTGGGCTTCCGCATTGTCCTGCCGGAATTGCCAAGTCTGTCGGAATGCACAATGGACATGAATGGATGCACATGATCAGACATGATGCTTACGTACGTGTCACCTGTCAGAGTCATATCTACACGTATCAGGGGTTCCATATCACTCCAATTGCACACGCCTCGCACCATCACAGAGCCTCCACCAGCTTGAACAGTCCCCTGCTGACATGCAGGGCCCATGGATTCATGAGGTTGTCTCCGCACCTCTGTACGTCCATCTGCTCGATAGAATTTGAAATGAGACTCTTCCGACCAGGCAACGTGTTTCCTGTCATCAACAGTCCGATGTCGGTGTTTATGAGTCCAGGCGAGGTGTAAAGCTTCGTGTCGTGCAGTCATCAAAGGTACACGATTGGGCCTTTGGCTCCGAAAGCCCATATTAATGATGTTTGGTTGAATGGTTCGCACGCTGATACTAGTTGATGGCTCAGCATTGAACTCTGCAGCAGTTTGCGGAAGGGCTACACTTCCGCCACATCGAACGATTCTCTTGAGTTGTCGTTGGTGCCGTTCTTGCAGGGTCTTTTTCCGGTAGCAACGCTGTCTGAAATTTATTGTATTACACTCGTGAAATGGTCGTACGGGAAAATACCCACTCCATCGCTACCTGCTGTGTCCCATTGTTCGTGAGCCGACTATAACACCACGTTCAAACTAACTCAAATCTTGATAACGTGCCATTGTAGCAGCAGCAACCGATCAAACAACTGCACTAGGACACTTGTTGTCTTATATAGGCATTGCCGACCACAGCGCTATACTCTGCCCGTTTGCATATCTGTGTATATTTGAATGCGCGTGCCTATACCAGTTTCTTTGGCGCTTCAGTGTAGAACAGTTTAACTACCTACCTAATAGCCTGTATGTCCACTCTTGGCACTGATGTCAGTGGTGACGCATCGTGGCATGGTGGCAATGAGGCCTTGGTAGGTCGCTAAAGAGAGTTGGCATCACATCTGTATGCACACGTTCCCTTGTTTCTGTAACTTCAGGAAATAGAGCCGATGAGCTCTGACGCCACGTTCATTCACATCACAGATGCATTCGATCGGTTTCAGATCTAGGGGGTGGGAGGGGGGGGGGCAACACATCAATCGAAACTCGCCATTGTGTTCCTCCAACCACTCCATCACACTTCTTGCCTTGAGAGAAGGCGGCTAATCTTGCTGAAAAATGCCACTGCCGTCGGTAAGGATGATCGTCTTGAAGGGATGTACATGGTCTGCAACCAGTGTACGAAACTCCTTGGCCGTCATGATATGTTGCACGATCTCCACTGGAGCTATGGATGCCAACGTGAATGTACCACAGAGCATAATGGAGCCACTGCCACAGAACAGGTGTCAAAGAGCTGTTTCCCTGCAAGACGACGGATTCTCACCTTCCAGTCGGCGTGATAAAGAATATATCGAGGTTCGTCAGACCACGTAACGCTCTGCCACTGCGCCAACGCCCGGTGTCGATGACCACGTGCCCATTCAGTCGTAGTTGCCGATGTCATGGTATTTGGCACATGCCTGTATCATCGGCTGCGGAGACCCAGAATTAGGAGTGTATGGTGCACTGTGTGTTCAGATACACATGTACTATACCTACCATTAAAGCCTGTTCTGTATTAGCAGTCTACAACGTCTGACATCGGTAATAAGGGGTGGCTGTCCAAACCCACGACCATGACGTCTTTTTCACCTTGGTTCGCCACATGTTGACGACACTGCAGCCCTCCTAGAACACCCGACAAGTCGTGCAGTTTTCGAAAGTCTCATTGCGAACCTCCAGGCCATCACAGTCTGCCATCAGTCAAACCCAGCGAGATCGCGCACTTTCTCCATTCTATACAGAGACAGCACGCTCACAGATACTACGCTCACTATGTGTGTGTCTGAATAGCAGTCAATTCTCGCCAGGAAACCGTGCTACTGCCTGGACCGATCTTTACCGATAGTAGGTGGTTGGTCATTTTTGTGTCACATCGTTGTCACTGTAGGCTTGTACCGTGGTAAACAAGAAGAAGATGTCATTTTATGGCCGATATCCTTTTTCTATAACATAACTGCACGCATGTATTAATATGCTCTTTATCAAGTTAAACAGGAAGCCACTTAAGGTAGTCAAGGTGTTATGGTACAAGCTCTTCCGTAATAGTCCACGTTAGCCTCACTCTTGGTGAAGTACAAGTCCCGCTATTTACACTACTCTGGTCGCTAGGTAATGACTGACTCTGAGCTAAAGGCTGAGCTCACTGCGACTGCGACTCCCACTGGGCAGCGACTGATGACTCGACTTGTTGACCCACTGGATGAATGACCGACTGGGCCCTCGGGCGCCCCGAGGGGGCGATCTAAATACTAGCGGTCGAGAGGACGTTGGCGGCGCGTTTCTTGCTACTTTGTCCTTGGCCTCTCTCCTGACAGGCTCGCTTGCTCCTGTGCTTACTATCGACTTCCTCACAGCCTGTTTGTTGCCCTGTGTGCTGGCGACAGCTTACACCAGCACATTCCTCCCCCCCCCCCTCCTCCTCCACCTCCGAAATGCCGCATCGTTATCGCGTAGGGAGGCTGCGAACGACAACAGGGAGGGAGGCAGGACACTGGGCGTAGAGATGAGTCGGGAGCCGTGACTGTGGAGGACGGCGTACTCCTAAGCGTGCCCTACCATCTGGGTTGCGGGGCAATAGGAGCATCCTCCAGAAAACTGCTGCCAGGGCACACGTGCAGGCCTGAGGGCGTGTTCTGGGGCGATGACAGCGACGGCGATGGCGGATCCAGGTCCATAGGTTCGGCGAGCAGGGACAGCGGGGCGAAGGCTTACGCCAGCACAGTCATAATGTTTTGGCTGATCAGTGTAAATTGGTGGCAGCGCGATCGTTGTGGAGTTTGTCACAAATGCCACTTCTCGAAACTTTCTCAACAACGCTTTGCGAAAAGAACGTCATCTTGCCTTCAGGGATTCCCATTTGAGTTCCCGGAACATTTCTGCAACACTCACGGGTTGATCGAGCCTACCAGTAACAAACATAGCAGCACGGCCCTTGCTTCGGTGCCTTCCTTTAATCCGACCCGGTGGGAATCCCAGACACTCGAGTATTTCTCAAGGATGGGTTATGCGCAAGTATTCTGTACGTAGTTTCCTTTGTAGACGAGTTACGCTTTCGTAGAACTCTCCCAAAATACCGAAATCGACCATTTGCTTTCCCTACAACCTGTCTTGCATGCATATCGTGTTGCTTTGCGACGCTATGGCTACGTATTTAACAGATGTCACAGTGCGAAGCAGCTAGCAGCTAACAAGTAACAATGCATTTGGACATTACAGAATCGTTTTTCCCACTCATGTCCATGAACTAGTATTTTCCTGCATTTGGAGAAGGCTGCCATTCATCACACCAAACAGAAATTCTGTCAAAGTCATCCTTAGAGGTACTTAAAGTTGAGACTTTCCCCTATACTACAGCCTCATCAGCAAACAGTCGCAGACTTCTGCTCACCCTATCTGTCATATAGTTTTTGGATATGTGGAAACAGAGTTGTCCTATCACCTGGTGCCCTCCTGACGAAATCTTTGTGTCCGAGGAACGTTCGTCGTCCGTGGCAACTTACTGGGTTCTCTTTAAAGTCAGACAGTTGTTTATTTGCAGTGTTACATTTACATTTACACTATCATGATTTCGGCTTATTAACAAGTGTACCATCTTGAGATAGTACACTTGGTGAAACAAAACAGTAGGCTTGATGAGAAATATCGACCCTTAGACAATGTGTCTAATGGTGTATTTTAAATACGAGAGTATGCCATCTTAGGCACTGTATAGCACTTAAAACACTTGATAATGGCACATTGAAGCCATAATCATGATGGTGTAAATGTAAATGTAACACAGCAAATAAACAAGTCTAATGGCGGTACTGACTTTAAAGAAATATATTATGACTGTGGCCCCGCATTATGAAAAAAATACTACTGGGTTCTGTTACTTAAAAATTTTGGAGGCACTCGCGTATGTGAATAGCCGTTTCGTATGCACGGACCATGGTTAGTCTCCAGCGTGTGGCTATACGTATGTCAAACGCTATCTGGGAATATGACACTATGGATTCTGCGTGTTGCCAGTTCCCCATGATGCTGCTGGCACGGATACTGCAGAATCGCGTTCAGCCGTACGCACTTCGGCAGACGCGCTCTGGCAAGCACAGTGTTTAGGAAGCCGCGTAAGCCTGGCCGCAGGGAGGATTGGTCCTGCCCTCGAGCCCTGGGGAGCGGCTCGCTAAATCAGCTTAGCCCGGCCCGCCGCTTCGGCCCCGTGTTTGCCGATTGCTGCGAGGCCCCTGGCCCCCGGCTCCCCAGAGAGCTGACAGGCAGTCGTCACGCGGCCGTCAGCGGCGCAGCAGAGCGCGCGCTTCGGGCCTCCCCCGTGGGCCGCGGATTACCTCGGCACCAAAACAATCTGCCTCGACGTCCATCGCCGGCCGTCACTTGTTGCCGGTATGGCGCGACTCGCTGCGCTCTACGTGGAGGAAGGCTACGATCTGCAGTTATCATCTTTGATGTTTCATTGATAAACTAGTTTAGTGTCACAAACTTGTTGACGCTAACGTGCATACACTTTACGCTGACGCAGTCACTATTTATGTCGAATTTAGATACGCTTTGTAATTCATTCATAACAAAGCTGTTACATATTGCGTTTTAATAAGCTTCATTTTGCTTTTATGAGGATTGAGTCTCGTGTGTAATTTTTCTACAGCTTTTGCTTCCGCCGTTTTTTCTCGAAGTTCGGGGCTTTATCGTGAAAGACTTACAAAAAATTATGATTCATAGTATTGCGCATCGCTGGCCAGTACATTGTCCCATCTTTCGGATAGCATACGAATCCCGTGGCAGAAATACTGGGCATCTTTTGTGGAGATCCATGAATCGATTGAATTTTGCACTTGTTCATATAACCGGAAGTGCTGGTCAGCCATACTGTATGCCACTGATCGAAAAAGGTGGTGTCAGAGAGAGGGTGTTCGCAGTAGGAGCCTCAAAGAGGTCAGGTGTCTGACTAACATCATTTATTTGCAATCAGACTAACTACTTCATTGAAGTTTAATTCAAGACATTAAAAAACGCAAAGGATGCAACTGATTGCTCAACAGAAGTCACTATCTGAGTTCATAGGGTGAGAGCTAATAGAGGTACCAATCACTAGCAGCGGTAGTACGAACTTTGAGAGCAGCACTGAAAGTCAGAAAAATAGAATTGTCTGGGACTAGCCAAGACTAGCGACAGGCGCCGCGGAGTTGACGCCCCCACAGTCTGACAGGGGAGTTTGAATACAAAACGTTTCCATGTATATTTTGAAGGGTTTTGCTACATGGGGTCGAGCACTGACCTGCTGCAAAATTACCTTTACGTGTTTATCGCTGTATTATGGCCGTTTGTGTTTCAGTGCTGGGCTCGAACGAATCAATTGCTTTCTATAATGATGTCCTGTCACTGTCTTCGTCTGTTCCAGTAGCTACGAAAACATTCTATCTTTCACCGCCATGCCGGTCTTCGACACCAAAATCACCGTTCTTAAGGCGTTGAAAACATTGGCTGCTCGTTCTTCCACTAATAGTTCCCTCACCATTGGTCTTGCCCAGCATTTTAAGAGCCACAGCAGCAGATTTTTTTCATGTTAAAGCAGAAAATTAATACTTCCCACAAATGGCGAAAGCATTTGCCGTTAAGCTCATCAAACCTTCATGGTTGAAGGCACAACACTGAATATAGTTTGGGTCCTTTGCGTCACGTGACTTACGCTGCTTCGACCATACATACTGGGTGATTCAGCTGCCCCTACCTATTGCTTTTATGCAACCCGCAACTTCTTCAAATACAATGTGCACGTATTTCATATACTTTCACACGCTACATGCAAACTATTAGTCCTGCAGAAAAAAATCAAGAGGAGCTTTATGTAGGAAATTTAATGTAGTTAAATTTTGTACTAGGATACGTTTTTGCTGGAGACCATGCTTTTCAAGTAATTCAAGAAAAACCCGTTTCAGGGTCATTTTGCACGTTTCTCTTGAATACTTCGGAAACTACGGCCTCTAGCAAAAATGTATCTCAGTACAAACTACAACTACAGTAATTTTCCTACAAAAACAACGTCCTGTTCGTTTTTTCTGGAAGACAAATAGTATGCAAGTAGCAAGCAAGTGAATATGAAAATCGTGCATGTGGTATTTGGAGATGTTGCGAGTTGGATAAAAGTCAGTAGGTAAGGGCAGTTGAATCAGCCAGTATGGTCGAATTTCTGAGTTTATTAGTTAACTTATGTTAAACCTTTAAGACTACATTTGTCAATGAAAAGTCCGCAGCTCGTGGTCTAGTGGCTTGCATTGCTGCTTCTGGATCACGGGGTCCCAGGTTCGATTCCCGACCGGGTTGGGGATTTTGTCTGCTTGGGACTGTGTGTTTGTGTTGTCACCATCATTTCATCATCATCATCATTCATGGAAGTGGCTAACATCGGACTGTGTAAAGGTTGGGATTTCGTACGGGCGCTGATGACAGCGCAGTTGAGCATCCCCCGCAATCCAAACATCATCATCATTATCATCTTAAAATGAAAAGAGTATAATGGCATTTTAAATTACTAAAATCGGTCATTAATTACATGAATTAGTGAAAATGAAATTTCACCTGCCCTGTAAGCCATTAGACGTGTAAACAGCAATGAGGACCGACTGACCGTTCAAGGCGATTAGTAATGCAGATTGGTTTCTCGTTTCATTGAAAGACGTTGGGAAGAAAGGGAATATATATGTCAATTAGGTCCTTTGATCATTATGTAATATTTATGAAAAACATTATACATCGGCAAAAATATGAGGGCATTGTCTCCGACATTTTAATGCGAAACTTGTGAAGCTTTTGGAATAAAACAAACTTTATTAATATTCTACATCTTTATTATTCATGTCTGCGTATTTAGCTCTCAACATAGTCACTCTGGCGACGAGGACATTTCTCCCAAGGAGAGACCAGTTTGTTAATACTGTCGAAGGTGATCTTTAAGTTTTGCAGCCATATGAAATTCGTTTGGGGCCACGTCTGGACTGTATAGAGGATGATGGACGACAATGAACATAAGGCGTTGGATTATTATACATGTCTCAGCGCTCGTGTGTGGTCTGACATTATCATGGTGAAGGAGAGGATGCTCCATGTGTGGGCGAACTCCTCGAATTCGTTCTTTCAGTTTTCTGAGGGATCACAGCACGCTGTTTTTCACGCACCGACATGGCTACGTTGCACACCGCCACGTTACACACTAGCCCTCTAGCGGCAGAGGGTTGCAACTTCCTTCAGCAAAGCGGGAAAGTCGACCAAGTAATACGTGTGACATGCAACACCTCAACCGATGTTAAGAACGGAAAGAAAAATTCAGAGACATTGGCTTTCTGCACGCCTTCGTAACTGGACTACATCTGAAGTCACAGTGATGGAAAAATCGTAATAATTTTTTTCGAATTAACTGTCTATAAGTTCGTTGTACGAGCAATGAGAAAAATGTTACAGAGAGAAAGAGAGAGAACCACTGTATCTGCCAGCAAATGTCACAACGAGAAGACCCTAAGTCTTGTAGTTATCTTTGAATTGATGCTGCCTTATTCGTAATATAGTGCAGATCCCTTCAGAAGAGAGAATTGCTGTGGTTGGAAAAGATCACAAGTTACACCGACGCCTTCTAAAGAAAATATGAAATACGCGACCAGGTTTGCCACTGAATCAAAAATTTCCTTACATGCAATTCACAGTACCTCATTCTAGATGGTGAGTGATCTGTAGACGCTTACCGTGCCCTCTAGCCACAAACTTGCGGGATTTAAACCCAGTTGGCAATCCGTTGGTTCACCTCAATCGGGCTGAATGAGCCATGGATCCTCAGAAACCTAAAACAGCTGGCCACAGCACTGGAGTCGGTGTAGCTCCACATCCCTGTCGGTACCTTCCAGGACCTCACTGTCTCTCTTCCTGCACATCCGCGCTGCAAAATGTGGTTATTCAGGCTTTTCATCTACTGTCATATTAACGTGATTGGACAGTACTCAAGCTCTTCGCAAATGATCCATTTACCTACGTAGAAATTCTGTCCACTAAAAGTTACTGTAGTATACAGTCTACCCTCGACAAAATAGCAGACTGGTGGAAACATTGGCTACTGTCTCTTACTACGGATAAATGCAGAGTTGCGCACCTCACAAAACGTAAAAGCCTGGTATCTTTCGACCATGGGATTAAAAGTCACATCTAGAATCATTCATGTGGCCGTGATCCTCGGGTGTCGTCGTGAAACTTCACTGACATCCGACGTCTCTCCCGAGAACCATATCTACAACCAGTGCGTCCGGAAAGCCTCATGCAGCAGAATCATTCATAGCAAAGAGTTATTTGAAAGTAATGAAGTATAGAGACATGAAGTGGGATGATCACACTGGTTCATTTCTGGACAAAACATATGGCAATTGTACGACTCATTGGTAGGGTGCCGAGACATGACACTGTGTTTGCGAAAGTCTTGTACGCCCCATTTTCGAATATTCGTACTGTCCAAGTTTACAGGACCCCCATCAAGACATCAAGCGTATACTAACAAGACCGGTATGAACGCTCACAGAGTTGTTTTACTGGCGAGAAAGTATAATAGTAACGTTAACAAGTCTTAACTGACAAAGCCTCGAAGAAAGACGCCTTCTTTCAGAGTGGACACTACCAAGCCTCTTCAGCACACCACTTACCTACCCCGTAGAGAGTCGTGCAAATAAAATCATGCAGTCAACAATTCACGAAGAGGTGTCAAGCAGTCACTGTTCGAACAATTCTTCCGTAAAATGTTCGAGATGAAATTTGGTACCGTAAAAAGTATCTTCTGGCACACGATTCACAGTGTTTTACTGAGTGCAGATGCAGCTGCATAGAATAAATCCATCGCCAACAAGGGTTCTGTAAATTATGACGATGTGATATTTTGAGATATCTACACTTTTCATGTGAAATGTCTATATGATCCTTATAGTGTTAGTCGGTCGAACTTCCTTGTGTGACAATACACCGTCAGATTTCAATCGTTAACAACTACGAGACTAATAATGCGTAAACAGTGTTTGGGTCCACAACCGTAGATCATGTCTGTACGCTTTTGCCGCATAGTATTTGTTTTGCCTGTGACGTCATCGTACCAGTGGATGCGTATGTGTTTGTTGGTTACGAATTAGTTTTATGTAAGGTGTAGCGTAGTAAAGCGTTTAGATAGAGCATTGATTCGGGTGCCGTTGCCAAAAGCTTGTGGTACACTACTGGGACCAATAATGAGAGAAGAAAAATATTCGCTGGAATGTAAGTGAAACTCGGAATTAAATCGAAAATGACAAAATTAGAAAATTGCATCTTTTTATATGCTCTTAAATATGCTCGGAATTGTAGAAGATGCAAGTCGTAGAAAAGCTGGCCTCGAAAGAAATCCAAATAGCCTAGAAATTCCGTAGCCGAATGCGTACGCGTCGAAAAGAAAATGGAAAAATTGTGCAAAGCGATTACGTACCTGTCCTATCGGGAAATGCTGCAGCTCCCACCGACTTTTTAAAAGCCGATTATCACGTGTAGGCGTTGTTGGAAGGCGCTACAAGGAACAGTTATAATACAGACGTAGATGTCAACGTCACAGCGTCAGTCACCAAGTATCGCGATCACTAAATATTGCCGTGTTGTCAGCCGAAGCCACATGCGATAAACTTGTGAGTTACCTATTCTGTAACCATTATACTGCTCTGTGTAACCATTCCGTTATAAAGACTGACAAACAAATATCAATCATGTTATGATTTTATCCCGACATTTTCACCAAAAAATCTATGGCACGGACCCGCACTGCGCACACAGATTTTTTTTTCCTTGCTACAACTCCCGTTTATACTGTCCGAGTAACACTGCAGTTGAGTGAAACAGAATTCCAGAATTTATTCGGTATCTCCCTTCAGTGGTTCTAGACGATTCTGCCAAACTAGACCACGCAAGGTGTCGTGCTAGAATAGCTTATTGCATTCGATTGTATTCACAGATGATGTAATACACTCCTTAAGGACTTTCCAGTTAAGCGACGGGGCTCAACTCCTCATCCGCATACTTCGGGTACTTCCCTAGCGCACGTTACTGACAGGCAAAGTGGTCTGGCATATGTCTCATCCGCACCTGCATGCAACCCACAATTTGTGGCCTTTTGTACTGCGCACCTGTGAGCACCTCCTGAAATAGACGTCGAAGCGCAGCTGTCTATGTACTGATGGCTCTCGGCATGGAGACTTCAGCATTAGGGCGCGCATTTCCTGTCCTCAATTTTGTGTACCTCCATAATGTTCAATTTTTACCGCAAAAGCGACAGCGATTTGAGAGACTCTCAAATTTGGTCGTCATACGGAGCTTCGGAATCTGCTGATAATATCACACTGAAAACAGTATTTTCAATCTACTGAACACCCAAAACGAGCATTCAAATTCTGGACAGTATACGAGAATTACTACGACGGGACCCAGCTCATGTAAGATTGGTCTACAATGACAAGGTCCATCAGTTGGCGAAGGGGGCCAGTGTTTCTGGCCCAGTACACAACGTCATTCCACCATCCTCCAATTTACGGGTACAGAACTAGCCGAGAAAGAACGAGGAGGCTTTCAGACCACCACAAAGATCATTGCAATGTCACAGTCCTACCACTTACTGAAATCTCCACCTGGTTTCGAAAACTTAAGGTGATCGGAAAGTTGAAAACCTCCTAGGATCGAAAGCGTTATAACCACCGTTCAACTGCTTCCCGGTTACATCGGATATGCATCAATGACAATCTCTTCTGCGACCGCCAAAAGAAAGAAGAAGAAGATGCAAACCACTTACTGCTTTCCTGCAGTTCCTTGGGAGCACAGCAAAACCGCTTGCTGCAAAATCTTATGAAAGTGAAGGTCCCCTTCCTCCAAGTGCTCCTGATTTATTACGTCATGAAGATTCTCAAATACACAAAGCACTTTTCTGTTTTATAAGAGGCAGTTACACTTACGAACGAAATTTGGTGTAAAATATGCGGTTGCATAAGCCCCATAATCTCCAGATGTATGCTTCCAGTCTAAGTACAGATATCGTAAAATAATCTTAAATCATTGCTTATACTGTGATTTCTATGTACACATAATTTTATAGTTGTAGTAATCTCTTGGCCGTAGGGTTCAATAAAAGGAAGCCATTTAAAAAAACTGCAGCTTTCTGAGCGTACCACCTGGAGTTGATCGTATTTCGTTTCTGGCACAACTACAGCTCGGCCACCACAGAGACTCAACAGAATGTAAGCAAAAATTTACTATCTGATCAAAAGTATACGGACACATCCAAAAACATACGTTTCTCATATTACGTGCACTGTGCAGCCACCTGCTGCCAGATACTCCATACCAGCTGCCTCAGTAGTCATTAGACATCGTGAGAGAGCAGAATGGGGAGCTCCACTGTTTCACGGACTTCGAACGTCGTCAGGTGATTGGGTGCCACTTGTGACATACATCTGTACGCGAAATTTCCACCCTCCTAAACATCCCTAGGTCCACTGTTTCCGATGCGATAGTGGAAACCTGAAGGGACACATACAGCACGAAAGCGTAGAGGCCCACCTCGTCTGTTGACTGACAGACGGTTCAAATGGCTCTGAGCACTATGGGATCAACATCTGAGGTCATCAGTCCCCTAGAACTTAGAACTACTTAAACCTAACTCACCTAAGGACGTCACACACATCCATGCCCGAGGCAGGATTCGAACTTGCGACCGTAGCGGGCGCGCGGTTTCAGACTGAAACGCTTAGAACCGCTCGATCACCGCGGCCGACAGTTGAAGAGGGTCGAAATGCGTAAGAGGCAGACATCTATCCAGACCATCACACAGGAATTCCAAACTACATCTGGATCCACTGCAAGTACTATGACAGTTAGGCGGGAGGTGAGAAAACTTGGCCGGCCCGTGTGGCCGCGCGGTTCTAGGCGCTTCAGTCTGGAGCCGCGTGACCGCTACGGTCGTAGGTTCGAATCCTGCCTCGGACATGAATGTGTGTGATGTCCTTAGGTTAGTTAGGTTTAAGTAGTTCTACGTTCTAGGGGACTGATGACCTCCGATGTTAAGACCCATAGTGCTCAGAGCCCTTTGAACCAACCATTTTTGAGAAAACTTGGATTTCGTGCCGAGCGGCTGCTCATAAGCCACACATCACGCCAGTAAATGCCAAACAATGCCTCGCTTGGTGTAAGGAACGTAAACATAGGACGACTGAACAGTGGAAAACCGTTGTGTGAAGTGACGAATCACGGTACACAACGCGGCAATCCGATGGCAGGGCGTGGGTATGGCGAATGCCTGGTGAGTTTCATCTGCCAGCGTCTGTAGTGCCAACAGTAAAATTCGGAGGCGATGATGTTATGGTGTGGTCGTGTTGTACATGGAGGGAGCTTGCACCCCTTCTTGTTTTGAGTGGCGCTATCAAAGCAGAGGCCAACACTGATGTTTTAAGCACCTTCTTGCTTCCCATTGTTGAAGAGCAATTCGGGGATGGCGACTGCATCTTTCAACGCGATCCACCACCTGTTCATAAAGCACGGCCTGTGGCAGAGTGATGACGCGACAGTAACATCCGTATAATGGAGTGGCCTGCAAAGAGTCCTGATCTGAACCCTATAGGACACCCTTGAGATGTTTTGGAACGCCAACTTCGTGCCAGACCTCACCGACCGACATAGATACCTCTCCTCAGTGCAGCACTCCGTGAAGAATGGGCTGCCATTCCACAAGGACCTGACTGAAAGTATGCCTGCGAAAGTGGAAGCCGTCATCAAGGTTGAATTGTTACAGCGTTTTGAAGCTGAGGGGAAGGCTTTCTTGTCCCTCGTTGTGACAGGTGATGAAATCTGGGTTCACCATTGCAATCGCAAATTAGCTGCTTTCACCGGTAAGATCAAGATGACTGTGTTTTGGGACTGTAAGAGTGTGAGTGTGATAGAGTGATGCCAGGAGGCAGAAATATTAAATCGAAGCTATCGTGTACACATTAATCACACTCAAGAAGATTTTCCAGCGACTTGGCCGTCATAACAACCCACGGGATGTTTTGATTCAATACGACTTCGCTCAGCCTCAGACAAGTTCGAGGACTTCTAATCACGAAACTGGGCTCGACAGTATTACTCTATCCCGCTCAACCCTGACCTAGCTCACTCAGATTACAGCTTGTTTGGGGCATTAAAGGACAGCTCTTATGGAAGACACTTTTAAGGGTGACAAGGAGGTTATTCGCGCAGTGAAGAAATGGCAGCGTAGCTAGAAGAGGCGTTGGTACCCGCAAGAGATATCCTTGAGTCTCGCTGGAGGAAGGTCACAGAACTGGGAAAGTCGGGTTTGTAAATAAAACATCATTCTTTCACGTGTGTGGAACAAATAAATGTTGAAGGAAAAGAAAGCTCTCAGCTGGGGACGCTTGCAGTGTGCTGTGTTCCAAGCAGAGCTCAGTTGATAGCCGCCATCTCTGTTTCCGAAGCCATCGTTAGACCTAATTTCGAAGGCTTCCTTTTTACCCGAGTAAAGAGAAACTTTAGAGAAGTTTGTGGAAGAAATAGTAACAATGAACATTTCAGATGTTTTCCCTAAGTAAGTAAAAAGTAAATACTATGCAAATTATGTGAAAGCTTTCGTAAAGCACAAAATTACGAATATTTTGTTATACTGTAGGACCAGAAAAAATGAAATTCTGCGAGATAATTATCCTCCAGTTTCACGACAGGCAGAGAGGGTGAAATAAACCGCTTATTCTAAAAGTGTGGTTAGTTGCAATCAGATCTGACTAATTGTAAGAAAGGTAGTACACCAGATTTTACATTCCAATCTCTGTTTTGTAACATTGTAGATGTGCATCACGGTTTCGGAGTCGTTTACACTGATGGCTCCAAACAAGGTAATTCCCTTGTCTGCTCTGTAGTGTTCCCTGACAATGTCACCAGGACTCGCCTTCCTCACGAGTATATCGTTTTCGCAGCGGAGCTCCACCCAACTCTGAAGGCACTGGAGCAGATGCGTCGCATTCGGATCAAACGGTTTCTCATCAGGTCCGATTCCATTAGTGCCTTACAGTCGTTACAGAACCTGTACCCAACCGAGGAGTTGGTCCGGCTGATATATGTGTCTGGACTCTGGCCTAAACTTTTAGGCTCGAGGTTTTAGTGTGTTGCAGAGTGGCTGGTTTCTCCTCTCTTTTCTTCCTTGCGGTCAACCAGCCACATCCATCTGCTGTATTTTTTTAGCTTCTTACACCACTTTCTTCCCGTGTCGTTAATGTTTTACCACTGACGCACTACTTCGTTCCGTGCTACTATGTGGGTACGCACATAGTTTTCCAACTTTTGTTATGTGTGTTTTACGTGCTGTTTTAGCTTTCTGTTTTTTTATGTTTTACTGACACTCGTGTCAATCTGTTTTCGCGCGGGCGCTACAGATCTTGATGTCGTGCGCCCATGCGAACACCTCCTCCCATCCACCCATGGCTACAGTTTTATTCTTCAGAGGATAAAATATTATTAAAGAAGAGGGCTAGATACTTTTCCAACAGTCCTCGTACCAATTGATGACATTTTCTTCATACTTGTTCCATCTTTCAGTATCCCCGATTTAGCTCAATCTCTTCGTTAAACTTTCCTGTCACACTAACACTACTCCCCGCCTCACGGCCGAGCTTTTTATTGGCTCCCGATTCGGAAATAGCCATTTAGAATTATGGTAGTGGAACAAATTTTCACTCCTAGTTTTTGGCCGTCAAGCGGCTTTGGCGTGCAGTATCTGATGACCACACTTCGAGCCAACGTCCTGCATTGATTAGCACTACGATCGTCTAAAAAGATAAGATGATTTCTTTTACTTACTAGTTTCTCCATGTGTGGATGATGCTGCTGATACCGTAACTGTTGTTCAATTAATGAAACATCGTTTATTAGGTTCTCTGACCGGTTTCGGTCTTTATATTACGCCATTATCAAATGTATCTGGAACTGCTAAATGTTAGTAGATAATATGACCAGCATACAGACGTTTTTGGTTTTTAAGCTCCTGGAAATGGAAAAAAGAACACACTGACACCGGTGTGTCAGACCCACCATACTTGCTCCGGACACTGCGAGAGGTCTGTACAAGCAATGATCACACGCACGGCGCAGCGGACACACCAGGAACCGCGGTGTTGGCCGTCGAATGGCGCTAGCTGCGCAGCATTTGTGCACCGCCGCCGTCAGTGTCAGCCAGTCTTTAACACTGGTAGCATGCCGCGACAGCGTGGACGTGAACCGTATGTGCAGTTGACGGACTTTGAGCGAGGGCGTATAGTGGGCATGCGGGAGGCCGGGTGGACGTACCGCCGAATTGCTCAACACGTGGGGCGTGAGGTCTCCACAGTACATCGATGTTGTCGCCAGTGGTCGGCGGAAGGTGCACGTGCCCGTCGACCTGGGACCGGACCGCAGCGACGCACGGATGCACGCCAAGACCGTAGGATCCTACGCAGTGCCGTAGGGGACCGCACCGCCACTTCCCAGCAAATTAGGGACACTGTTGCTCCTGGGGTATCGGCGAGGACCATTCGCAACCGTCTCCATGAAGCTGGGCTACGGTCCCGCACACCGTTAGGCCGTCTTCCGCTCACGCCCCAACATCGTGCAGCCCGCCTCCAGTGGTGTCGCGACAGGCGTGAATGGAGGGACGAATGGAGACGTGTCGTCTTCAGCGATGAGAGTCGCTTCTGCCTTGGTGCCAATGATGGTCGTATGCGTGTTTGGCGCCGTGCAGGTGAGCGCCACAATCAGGACTGCATACGACCGAGGCACACAGGGCCAACACCCGGCATCATGGTGTGGGGAGCGATCTCCTACACTGGCCGTACACCACTGGTGATCGTCGAGGGGACACTGAATAGTGCACGGTACATCCAAACCGTCATCGAACCCATCGTTCTACCATTCCTAGACCGGCAAGGGAACTTGCTGTTCCAACAGGACAATGCACGTCCGCATGTATCCCGTGCCACCCAACGTGCCCTAGAAGGTGTAAGTCAACTACCCTGGCCAGCAAGATCTCCGGATCTGTCCCCCATTGAGCATGTTTGGGACTGGATGAAGCGTCGTCTCACGCGGTCTGCACGTCCAGCACGAACGCTGGTCCAACTGAGGCGCCAGGTGGAAATGGCATGGCAAGCCGTTCCACAGGACTACATCCAGCATCTCTACGATCGTCTCCATGGGAGAATAGCAGCCTGCATTGCTGCGAAAGGTGGATATACACTGTACTAGTGCCGACATTGTGCATGCTCTGTTGCCTGTGTCTATGTGCCTGTGGTTCTGTCAGTGTGATCATGTGATGTATCTGACCCCAGGAATGTGTCAATAAAGTTTCCCCTTCCTGGGACAATGAATTCACGGTGTTCTTATTTCAATTTCCAGGAGTGTATAATAGGAGACATTGCTTATATATGCACAGTACAAGTGCAGAAATACTATAAATAATATACAGCTTACGTTACGCTGTAGAAAAGCGACGTCAAATGACACAAATAGTAGAAGTCAGCTGGATTTAAAAAATTATAGCGTCTGATGACGTCTTCAGAAAAATGGGCGTGTTGTAATTATAAAAACTGTACAATCCCATACTTCAAATGTGTTAACATGGTTTAGCTTAAAAAGAGCTATCCGACTTGTTTCAAAATAACACTGCATGTTTTTCGGGTAAAATACTGTAAGTAAACGATAGAACCGAAACGTCAAGTAGATTTTAAAAAGCTTTGAACCCAATGACGTCATGAGTAAATGGGCACATCGTGATTATAAAAACGTATGATCCGAGAAACTGTTCGCATGCTTTTGCTTAAAAGAGTTGTAGTCTGACCTAAAGCTACCCCCTTCAACCAATAAATCAGTCAATCGACGTCAAGCAATGCGAGGATCCTCAACACTTCCCGGTGGTTCTAATTTTGCTCGTTAGAGGTCGTATAATTACGCTCGACTTGGACACCTCGTTCACTGGAACTGTTTTACACTTTAATCAGTTCCAAATAATCACTTTCGGCCTTCATTTTTAAAAAAAACGTGGAACTGCAGCTCTGAAATAGGTCAGGATATAACTGTTTTAAGCTAAAGCATGTAAACAGTTTTTGATTTGTGCCTTTTTATAATTACGATACGCCAGTTTTCTCATGACGTCATTGGGCTTAAAACGTTTTTAAATCTACGTGACTTTGCTGTTCTGTAGTTTACTTTTAGCATTTTATCTGACAAACGTGCAAAGTAATTTTGAAAAACTTTTTAATGTAAACCATGTAACAATATTAAAGTATCTGATTGTGCAGGTTTTATAATTACGAGACGCTCATTTTTCTCATGACGTCATTAGGTGCGGTAATGTTTAAAATCCACGTGACTTCTAGTTGTTTTATCATTTCCGTTGCTTCTCTACGGGATAACGTAAGTTATATGTCATTCTGCACCTGTTTTGTGTGTGTGTGTGTGTGTGTGTGTGTGTGTGTGCGTGTGTGTGTTTGTGTGTGCTCATTTCCTGTTATAAAAAACAAAAATATCTATATGCTCATCATATTATGTATTAACACTAAGTAGTTTCAGATACGCTTGACAAATGCCTAATGCTGTGAGGTAGTCATGTCATGTTAATTTTTGTAAGTTATCGATGTGTACGTCAGAGAGAGAGAGAGAGAAAGTTAAGTTACTGTTAAACAATCTTTGCTCTTGTTGTGGCACAGTCTTTGCCTCTCCGTAGTTTGATACATTCTTAGTTGAAATGTGGCAGGTGATGGACGTATTCAGTGGTACTGCGTTTACTTGTGATTGTATCTGTTAGATGAAGAAAGATTTACTGTAAAGAACAGCGAGGATGAATATGACATACACACTAGAGGGTGAAAAGAATATAAATTTTGAATTATGTTGGTATTTCTGAAGACAAGAAGAATGAGGTAAGACTGCAGCACTGCACAGATATTTTTTCGGAACGATTAGTGTAAACTAGTTAACTTGCTCAGAGCTGAGAGAAAGACCACAACACTTCCCTGAGTCATGCATCAACATATCAACTGATTAGGCTGTTTAGTTTTCATAAAAATTTTCTGTTAATATTGAACCCTTTTCACATCATTGTTCACTTTGTTAAGCATAGTATTGATCAGACCAGTGTTATGTGTGAAGAGCACGGGAAGTTTTACTCTCTCCTTTTGAATGCATACTACATTCTAAAATCGTTTCTTGGAATATTGTTTCATAGGAATATTTACTCTCCACATCCCACTGCTTAAAAAAGGTTTATAATTACCCATTATCACACAGTTTGAATACTGTTTCGAAATTTTATTCAAAAGTAGAAATCTACGCGGCTGGATGCCCGAGAAAATTTTATTAATTCATATCGCCGCGAAACCATGCATTCATACAAGTAGAAATCTAGTTTAGCCACTGCCTGCTTGCTGTTTGCTGTTGCGCTTTTGAGAAATCTGCAACAATGATGTCAAGACGCAGGGTAAGCGGAAATTTTGATTAGGGACATATAACTGTTTTACTTCAGTTGCGCATTTAATATAAAAGCACGCTGTTTTCAGACCAGTTACAGATCATTTCAAATAAGGTTCTGCTTAGTGAAAGGTTTTTTTATAGAGTGGGAGGTAAAGTTCGGCTAATTGTCATGCTGAAACACTTAGGGGAGAGCTTGCAATATAAAGGTCGCATGTTACAATAATAGTGATAATGTTAATAAAAAAAGAAGCAACTGGAGTGGAGTTTCATCAGTTTCTTTTACTTACACCTGCGCAACTTATATAAAACTCTGACAGTAGATTAACGTTTATAAACCCCTAACCTTTTTCTGTGGGATGCCTTTGGTTTCGAATTAAAGAAAAAAGAAAAAAAAAAGATATTTCAGTTTTCTTTTTCCTGATACGTAGATTTTTTCTATGCGTACTTTAAAGACTATCTCTTTCTATCAGTTTCCCCACTTTTGAGTTTAGCCGTGAGCTGAAATACAAAATCATGCGCTCGTTGTATGACTTATAGAGGTTCGCTTTGTGCTCTAATCTCTCTCTAATACATCAACGATGCAAAAATTCGGCTTTATCTGGAGACCAAATGCGATTAACTTTAAATTGAAAGGTTGGCATCACATCACAGTCAGTTGCCACGTGCTGATAAAAATATAATTTCTGCTGAAAATCTCTCTCTACTTCCCAGTGATACGGATTAACAGATGCTGTTAAAAAAATTGCTCTGAAACTGCTCGCTAATGCTGTACTAACGAGAATTTAATCTGCAAGCAAATAGCGAACAGATATATTACACTCACTCTTTTTATACACTATCAATGGTTTTTCGTCCTCTTTCATCTCAACTGAAGCACTGTCGAGAATACGACAAAGGAGATGGGAGAAAATTGCTTCTTACTACACAGATTGCTCAGCAGACATTTGAAATACGTATTTTTTGTAAAATTTTAGGCTTTCTGTTGTGACATTTAGGCTTCACATTAGCCAGACTACACATGAGAAATGAAAAACTCTTAGAGATATCGAAAGCTCCCTTCTACTCGCTTGTGCCAAATAGACATGTGACGTGGTATAAAGCTACGAAAATAGACACGAATATTAATACACACAATAAAAATGCTGTTATATGCTTTTAATGAGTAACCTTTTCAATCACAATGAAAAGTCTTCAGAAGAGAGATCGGATTTTAGCTTTACTTGAACTAATATGATTGAAATAAAATGTATGACACGTTGTGACCGCAACCGTCATAATCGGTGTGAGTCATTCTAGGTATATATCACCTATCATGTAGTTAGATGATATCTGGACTTTTTAATCCATTTATTTTCAAAATGGTTCAAATGGCTCTGAGCAATATGGGACTTAACATCTGAGGTCATCAGTCCCCTAGGCTTTGAACTACTTAAACCTGACTAACCTAAAGACATCACAAACATCCACGCCCGAGGCAGGATTCGAACCTGCGACCATAGTAGTCGCACGGTTCCGGACTGAAGCGCGTAGAACCGCTCGGTCACCGCGGCCAGCTTACTTTCACTACACTACACTTATTATGCTGAAAGACAGTATTCTGTTTTAGCACCACTTCATTATCTCTAAGAATTTTTGCGTTCTGTAACCGTGTTATACTGACGTGAAATCATTGTATACTATTGTTTTGTATTCTAACAGCTTCATAGAGATAAAAAAAAGTTTTCTGCCAGGCAGTTTAAGTACACTTTGTCGAGACTTCCAATGTCTCTTTCACGACTCCACGTGGATTACAACTGCGTGTTCAGTTGTCTTTAGAAGATTATCCGTCTATTTATTGAACCCAGCGTATCCTCTGTTTGCAAAGAGCATAATCTACTCCGTCATGATTTATATCTCAGTGGAACCTATATATCTGTTGCAAGGGCAGGAATTATCTCCCCTTAATTGGATAGGTAACACAGCCAACTTTAGACCATAAATCCGAAAAGTACTTCATCAGAATCACAGTGGTGGAGCAGGAGCGGTTTGGAGAAAGAGAGATTCATAAATTGCGAAAGCTCTAAGGAAACTCTGCGTTAATTACCCCGATCACTTGCACCGTAACGCATACAGCGCTTTTCATCATCCTCTGTGATTTACAATTAGCAAAAGTGAGAAAAAAAGGAAACGTTAGTGAAACATAAATTAAGCTTTTTCTGGGCAGTGTTTGCAGTCACCGTTTATCAGGTGCCCCTCGATTAGGGGGTCTTATGATGACGTGGCTTTCCTCTCTAAAATGGTTATTCATCTCAGCTAACAGATCCTTTTACGCAAGCATCGCGAGTTCCATATTTTAGCAGATTTAACTGAATGTACTGTTGATTTGATCTACAGATGAATAACAAAGTCCAAATAACAATTTACGTGTAATGTACAGGGTTAACTGAGAAAGCATTGAAGTTTAACGAAATCAGTGTCATTAGAGAAGTAGCTGCAAGTATAACAAGAGGAGAAATCGCTTCTGAGATTTCGATGAAACCATCTATGTATTCACATGATTCAAATCTTAGAAACAACGAAAACGGTAAATCATGGGATCAGATGTTGAACTGACCACCCCTGATTATGATTCCTGTGCCTTAAACATTTGCTGAGCAATTTAAGGATTTGAAGTAGGTATCTTAAGCAATGATACATTTCACTACTATAGTTCTCAGTACAGCAGTGACATCTGCTGATAGGAAACTCTTAACACCTGCAAGTTGTCAATTCCTCCTAACCGCCGAAACCGAAAATAAAACAGACCATTCCATTTTTAGCGTCCACTTTCCCCGCATGGGTGAAAGGCAGCGTAAACTCAACTCATACTGAATCAGGTCACTAAACTGTAGGTCTTGATTTTAATGTGTCACGTATTTTAGACATAGTTGTGGTCAACATATTACTACTGAAATAGCAAATGATGTAGGTGCTTTTGTGCAGCTTTGTGCCTGAGAGACGTCGTTAACAGCTCGTCTCGAGAATGGCGGAATAATGTAGGGACATTCTCACAGATCCGACCAAACAACTCAGCGCTTCCTCGATCTGAAAACAGTAGTCTCGCGATATGTGATGTACGATAATTTTACTTCCCTGATTCAGCCCCTCACGGCAAGTAAAATAAGTGTTTTATTTGTGTTTTTAGTATAATCTGTTAAGATAAGGACTGCTTTATTGTGCTATGTTCTCTGTCTTACCAGGTGTAAAGGTATTATACATCCAGTAAGGGCATTATACATCCAGTATTCAAAATTACTTTTTATTGTTGGTATACATGTTCTTGATGGGTGTTTGCATCTCAGTTGTTTCGAGTATTTAGTTTATTGTTGACAGGTGAAAGGCTATACGTGTTTTCGAGTGCTCGGCGAATTCTGACTTTTGGAAAAGATGGATTAAAGGATTTGCATTAAATTTTGTTTGAAAATGGAATATGGTGCTGCACCGTATTCGAAATGTTGACTGTGCCTTTTGGCTAATCTACTATGAGTAAGACAAGAACTTATGGGTGGTATAAACGTTTCGAAGAAGGTCGAGAAGACGCTGAAGACGACGACCGCCCTGGATTCCTTTGCTTATCAGTTACTGACGACACAGTAGAAGAAGTAAAGAAAATGTTTCTGGAAAATCACTATATCGCCGTCAGAGCAGTTGCTGACGATATCGACCTATCTGACTTATGCCAAGCACGTTTTTCGGATATCTTACGCGTGAAACGTGTAGCAGTAAAGTTTTCCAGAAATGGTTGAATTTCAACGAAAAATGGCGTCGTGTTGACATCACTCAGAAATTGTTGAATGAAGTTAACAACGATCCAGAACTTCTAAGGAAGGTTATAAAACATGTGGCGAAGCAATGGTATACGAGTATACCATCGAAACCGAGGTCCAATCGTCCCAATGGAAACTGCCTGAAGAGCAAAAAGTGGAAAAGAATTCGACAAAAATTGATCATATATATGAAAGTTCAAATGGCTCTGAACACTATGGGACTTAACATCTGAGGTCATCAGTCCCCTAGAACTTAGAAATACTTAAACCGGACTAACCTAAGGACACCACACATATCCATGCCCGAGGCAGGATTCGAACGTGCGACCGTAGCGGTCGCGCGGTTCCAGACTGAACCGCCTATAACCGCTCGGCCACACCGGCCGGCATATATGTAGGTTCTTCGCGCTGTTTGCTTCGGCTACAGTGGGATAGCGCATTATGAGCGCCTGCCTTATGATGGCTCGCTCAATAAGGAATACCACCTGGAAGTTATGCACCGTTTGCGTGAAGAAATCTGAAGAAAACGACCAGAATTTTTGCAAAACCACTCGTGGAGACTGCATAACAATAATGCTGCTGCTCCCAGCTCAATTCTTGTTCGTGATTTTTTCGCAAAAAACAAAACCGTTATGTTGCCTCAGCCACCGTATTCACCCGACATCGGCCGTGCGACTTCTTTCTTCTGAGGTTGAAGGGAACAAGGGAACCATGAAAGGACATCGTTCTTCCACCACTAACGAGATTAAAACAGAATCACTGAAATAGCTGAGCACCATAACAAGAAGTGAGTTTGAGGAATGTTTCCAAGATTGGAAAAAGCGCGTAGCACAATGATATTATATCTGAGGGGGATTACATTGAAGGGGATGATTCTGATGTTGATGAATAAATAAACATTCCTTAAGAAAAGCAAAAATTCCCTTTACTTTTTGTTACATCTCAGAGGTTCACAGTGCGAGACGATAGCCGAGCGACGTACGTGCGAAGCGACCTGCAGCCGACGCACAGAACAAAACCGACCGTACGACAACCACGCACCAAGAGTCTGCGGACACCAAAACGTGGACGTCGGTCCACTGTGTCATTGGCATATATTGTTACAACACTTAAAAATTATAAAGACGTTTCTAATTGAAATTCCATATGTTGGCTGGTTTTGAGTCGTTCTCGAGCTTACTTCGAAGTAGAGTTTGTAGCTCAACTGCTTGCAAATTTAGGTCTGTATGAAATTTGCTAAGTGACAATTAATTTTATTGCATAAACAGTGAACTACTGATTTACTGCAAAGCCATGTTTTTATTTACTTAATAAAAATTGACTTGAGAAAAAATGTTTTCTTAATTAAATTAACCGCACGTCTGTCGACAAAAGTGAATTGGCTGAAAAGTATGTTTCATTAATTATTTTCTTTGGTGCGGAGCCACTGACATATAAAACTTTTTGAAAGATATAATCGCCACTTGAATGTACAACAGGTTTTATTCCAAAATCCAGATTTTGGCCTTAGGCCATTTTCCAGTGTTACAAGTATCAAAAATCGTTATGCTTGAGTAGAACACAAGTCATCGTCAAAATATGTGTCTTCGTTTACATAAAGCAATTTTGTCAAAAGCAAATGCGAGAACGTTTGTGTAAGAGGCTAACTGACTGGCAAATAGCATACTTATTCACTTGATGTGGTTGTGCAATAAAATAAATGACCAAATCACAGGTTTAAACATCACTACACTGTGACTAAGCAGCCACTGACGTAAACTTGTTGCATCATATGAGTGTTCAGCAGTTAAGTCATGAAAACCTAACATACAGAGTTACTTTTGTATTTAATAATATTAGGATAGAAGTATGGTTTAAACAAATGTCTCTGAGCACTATGGGATATGGTTTAAACATATTACGTTGAATCCTGTTACGTGGAATATATCAGGTAGTAAAAGGATTTTCAAAATATGATAAAGTTGAAACGTCAAAGAGTAAGTAGGTTTTTCAAAGCGTAAATATTTTTCCCTATGTCTAGTTGTATATAAATCGTTAAATTCAAATCTTTTTGTCCGTGACCTAATAATGTTGAAATAAAGCCTGTTTGTTGACGTAAGCTACACTTAAGTTACCTGTGAAAACTCCATGGAATTTCATCTAGCAGTTTTGGAGATAACCGTCATCAAACAGACACACAGATATGACGGTTTTACAGTTCTATTAGCAGTAAACCTATAGATGTAACGCCCTGTAAGGGTACACAATGGTAACGATTACCATTTGTTAGCAGCTGTTGTAAATATTATTTTGAACTGCTGTTTTTAAACTTGTGGGAAAGAGTCTCACAAGTTTCACAATGAGCATTGTTGTATTCTTGTATTGATCTTCGTTTTCACGTTATTTAATTTTAAATCAAGCTGTCTTTTGTTGGACACTTTGTATCTGTTCAAGCCAATTTGAGGATGACTTCACAGCCGAAGCTACACTTTAGTTGATCAGCACCAGCAGACTTATGTTTTAAAAATGTTCACTCGCGAACGACATACTCGCAATGAATCCGAGGATCGTACCATGTTATTCTGTTATTATTACTTAAAATTATGTATTTCATTTTGGAAACAAATGTTCCTCACAGCGAGAGTACAAGTACTGTTATCTGTCTTGTCGCATATCATATGTGAAGCTTATGAAATATTACGAAAGCGTAGAATAAAACTAACAGCGCAGAGCTTAGAGCCCAATAACGTGCAAGAGCTCTGTGAAGGCGTCAGTTTGTTATATCCCAGTGCAAATTTACCATTTATAGCTTTTGCGACTAAAATGTGGAAACCAAAAGTACATCATGCGTTTATTATGAAACTAATTATATGGACTCAGATGAAGCCCTGTATTCTCTCACGAAAAAATAGTATACTTCAACTATTTAAAAAAATCAAATTGAGAAACCACACGAATTTAAAAGAGTTAAATGAAAATTATTTCCAGCATAAATAAAATTTGATCCTGCCCTTATCTACGACAGCGAAAACTGCCAACAGACGATAGGCCTTGGCTACTTCATGGGGTAGTTAGATTTCGGAAAACTGTGAGAGGCACCCACATGCCTTGCTCATACTGTGGCATCAAGCAGTCAGGCCTGCAAGAAGAGTGGTCTGCCAAGCGAGTGGATTCATTCTTATTTATCGAATAACATGAACTCTAGTACTCACAATTAAGTTACAAATTATTCTCCTGTATGAATATTACGCAACGGAAACTCACATCTGACTATTAGTAATTTACACAACTCTGACTGTTCACTACGCACTGGCGATACCACATTTTCTTTCTTATTTAACGGCTTTGATCAACACGTGGTCATCACACTGAATATGAATGGCGCACACATAAATTCTGGATATCACGACAACATACAATTCGAAGGAAAAGGCCACCAATCCTTTTCTTTTCACTATCTTATTTATTCCGATAAATTCTATAACCTAAACACACAAAATCTATAACCTACAACAATAATACATGAGAAATTCCGCCCAGTGAGCATGGCTTTACATTGGTGATTCTCTATCTTATGGTCTCGTAATTATTTAATGCTACAGTGCACTTTCTGGATAGGATGGTGGATCTTTTTCTATATCTCACACTTCGACCCTCACAATCATCATCACGAAACTTTCCTCCAGACCGAGCGGTACAGAAGGAACATGCATAACCCACAACCTCTGAAACTACCTTGCTACTCTCCCATGCAAACCACACATACTTAAATTACATGACATACACCACACTGCAACATGGAATACAACACAAGGAGTAGTCACAACATTATAATCACATCACTTCCAGCTTTCCCACTTCAATTAGTATTCATCCCAGTTTCACACTACACTGCCCCACTTAGTAACTTTTCTTTCCTACTACGAACTCTGGAGGATATATACACGTCTTCCTGTGCAATGCAAGTAAAGTGGCGTTGCTGGATAGACGGCTGACTCACCCTGCTTCTCTCTCAGAGTATTATAGTTCGAATCAAGCGTCACACGGAAACATAACACGCAAAGTAATATTGAGAACATATTCATCACACCCGCGAGTCCTCAACTGATACCATGGACGAGTACTTCTCTTTATCCTTTGTCTCATACACAGATTGAGACTCACACAGTACTCACCACGTGGAAGTACTCGTCTCTAATTTCAAGTCCTGCACACGCCGTTTGTTAAATATTTCCAACTTATAGTAGACACGCTAGTAAGTCAGCTTAACTTAAGCACTCGGAAGTATTTCAACTTATTGCTACACGTGGTTTCATTGTGACCGTTGGTCACTTCCGAAGATTACTACGATCCACTTAATATTACCTGCCTGACATTTAATTCTCCCCACAAAAGTTCCTGAAATAGAGAAATTATTATTCCAAACTACTCTTAAGTATTTCACAGGCATACCATCTCTCCACTCTTTTGTCTTTACGGAGCACACCTAAGACAGGTCTTACCAACACTAGATCCAGCGGCAAAATGCTGAAAATATGGCCGTTCTTCAGGTCCTCTCGCACCTCTGCCGAAGTGGGGGAGCACCTTGCTACCGTATTGGTCAGCCACATTTCAGGCGCTCAAAGCTCAGGTAAATTTCATCTCTTTGGTTCCACCAAAGGTGACAAAAGTACCGTCTCAAAGATGATCATATATTCACATTCACTATCTGCGGTTAGCAGACGACCATACATTCATTCATTTCACAGATCTCACCAAACTGGTTGTAGGGATTTATTTTGTGGGAGTGCACATGTGATCAATTAAATAAATAAATTGTCATTCTTCCCTACACTGGTATCTGGTTTCGCTGTATTAATTGAAATTGAGTTATTATTAGAAAAAATATGTCGTACTGACAAGAATAACGAAGTATGTTGTACCTATTTTGAATGTTGGGCGGTACTGTACCCATTCAACTGTAAAATGTTTTCACTTCGGTTTTCTCAGTACAATTGGAAAAGAAATTAAATGAACGGAGTAAATCAATTTGTTTTTCGCACTTTTTCAACGTCTATTAGAGATATATAAGAATTATCTATTAGCCATACGTCCTAGTATTGCTACATCCGTGTCAACGGACGTTATTCCAACACATGCAGGAATACTGAGACCGAGTATTTTGCTTTGTAGCGGAGCGACGGCATGTTTCACTGAAAGGACACGTATTACATGATCAGTGTGCTATCGGCGAATAGATGGTGCTCAGTGTTGTAAGCTACTAAAATAACTGTACAGGGCAAGTAATCGGTTTATACGATGGCAGTAAATCCTCATTAAACAGTTATTTACCGTATTAGCGATACTTTTTGCCAACTCTAGTTGGTAGTACACTTTTGTTTGTTAGCTGCAGTGCTCTGTGGTTGTGGAAAAGATCTGGGCTACCATTCCGCCGTTTTGGTTCGATTAATATCTCAACAGAACATGAGGGATTGTTCAAAAATGTGTGTGAAATCTTATGGGACTTAACTGCTAAGCCATCAGTCCCTAAGCTTACACACTACTTAACCTAAATTATCCTAAGGACAAACACACACACCCATGCCCGAGGGAGGACTCGAACCTCCGCCGGGACCAGCCGCACAGTCCATGTCTGCTGCGCCTCTGTCCGCTCGGCTAATCCCGTGCGGCCATGAGGGATTGACTACCAGATTTACATGATCAGGTCACACTTTTGCACTGGGAACAGATACGTCATCTAGAATTTCAGTTTCAGCTGTTAAAAAATTTCTTTTTAATTCAAGAAATAAAATGTAACATATTTGTACTTCTCATACACAAAGTACTTAAAAATGTTCACTAATAAGAGATTTCTTTTTTCATTCTAAGGTACGGATTACATAATTTTTCATTAATTTTTTTGACAATAAACTGCTATAATTCTTCACTTGTCTCGTGCAGGCTTACTCATTCTCTTGCATGTCGTTTAGTTTTGTGGAAGCGTGTTGTAAGTTTCTCAGCTGTTGTCTGCTTATTGAATAATTAGTGATTTAATTTTTTTAAGTGTTTCATTTAGTATAAATTAGACCACCCCCAATTTTCCAAGAAGTAGAAAGTGTCCTCAAAGGACAAAAAATTATATGGCATGTGGAGAAGATCGGGTTTTTGTTGAAATGTGAAATACTCAAGTAATACAATCAAGACCTCCTTACAAAATCGTTCAAATGGCTCTGAGCACTATGGGACTTAAGATCTATAGTCATCAGTCCCCTAGAACTTAGAACTACTTAAACATAACTAACCTAAAGACATCACACACATCCATGCCCGAGGCAGGATTCAAACCTGCAACCGTAGCGGCCGCGCGGTTCCAGACTGAAGCACCTAGAACAGCACGGCCACACTGGCCGGCACCTCCTTAGATAAGAGAACAGTTAGCTGACATTGGACCACGGCCATCATCCACGCAGTACACAAGAAGGGAGATAAGAGCAACCCAGACAACTACAGGGGAATCTCTCTTCCAGATTGCACATACAGGTGTGAAGAGCAGATCACTATTTTAAAACTGATCATAGCATACTACATGAAACGGAACAAACATCTCGCAATAACAGTTGTAAACTATAAGAAGGCATATGTCTGCCTCCATAGTCCTTCAGTACCAAAAATTTTAAGGAACCTGGCACTCCATCCAAACTAATTGAATTAATAGGGCTCGTTGTAACCAACACCCAATTGAAAGTTAAGTTTAGAGAAGAAATTTCTGAAAGATTCCTTGCAAAAACAGGCTTAAGACAAGGTGACTACCAACATTACGGTTCAGCTCTGCCCTGGAATTCATAACGAGAGAATGGTAAAAGGATAAGTCAAGGAAAATAAGAACTGGAAGTCCAAAAATAACGCAAGTTTGAACTGCTTGGGATTTGCTGATCTTGCACTACCAGCCAACAACGTTCAAGAAACAAGCCAACAAGTTCAATCACTACAAGAAATAGCACAGAAAACCGCTCTCAGAATACATTTGAAAAAACAGATTATGCTAACTGACCCACCACTTCCACAGAAAATTACAATAGGAGAATAAGAAATCAAAATTGCTGATAAATTTAAAATGCATTATTTACATGAAATCGTAACTTACAATCTAAACTAGAAACTGTCATTGCAAAACAGAAAGAAAAAACTGAACAAAGCAGACTACGTTATAAAAAACACGTACAAGGAAAAAGCCTATCCATACACAACTGAAACAGCAGAAATAACCAACCAATACAGCAGAAATTGACAAAATACTAAAAACAGAAAAACGAATAATTAGGACACGCATCAATAAATGATATCAAGTAAATGGGCATTGGAGAATTGCTTCAAATGAAACAGTGTACAAAAAAATACAACCAGTAATAAGCATGATCATTCTTTGGATATCTGATAAGAATACCAGATAACAGAGTAAGTAGAGGGTACAAATTAAGGAAGATATAAGAGTATTCCAAATTACAGTGCAAAACTGTGGGGGATTTCTGGCACTATCGGTACTAGATGTCAATGTACAAAGATGCCGGCACGTTTTAATTGTAAAAGGTTTGTCTGTAAACTGTATAACCGGAATGAATTTCTTGTGAAGGGCAAAGTAGAGGAGTTGCCACTTATTTTCCTTCTGTAGCAGCGATGGGTTTGGATGTGTTCTAAGTAATACTTTATCGCCCACATTACATCTTTGTATACGGTTTATGTTTTCGTCAGAGGCTAACATCTTGTTCTTGTGCTGTCTGTTAGAGCATGTAGGGAAGGGGAACAATCCATTCATTTATTTCTCTTTCTTCCACCGTGGTCTCGGGTGGTGTATGGTGTGTGAACAAATCTGGTATATTGTGTGTAGTATGTTCAAACGGAGATATGAATTCGACCCACTTAGTCTGTTGATTAGGAGCATATGTCGCAATAAATCGGTTAGGTTCCATAATGTAACATTCTTTTGATTGGTTGTCTTCCCGTTTTCCTCTTTACCTGCGGGATGGATTATTTTGCGCGACAGACTTTTGTGAGGCACTACTTCCATCCTTCAATAATTCCCGGCCTATCAGAGAAAACGTGTACATACTCATACTTTGATTACAAACTGGCTAGCCGGCCGGTGTGGCCGTGCGGTTCTAGGCGCTACAGTCTGGAACCGCGTGACCGCTACGGTCGCAGGTTCGAATCCAGTCTCGGGCATGGATGTGTGTGATGTCCTTAGGTTAGTTAGGTTTAAGTAGTTCTAAGTTCTAGGGGACTGATGACCTCAGATGTTAAGTCCCATAGTGCTCAGAGCCATTTGAACCTTTTTTGAACCAACAAACTGGCTAGTGTGGCATGATTTATTCCATTTGAACACTAGTATTTTTAAGTTTCCTTGCGAATCATGTAGAGTCATTTTTCACATCGGCAGGTTGATGTGACATGCTTACTTGTGAAAAATGGGACTGGTTACAGTCAGTAATACCACCATAGCTCTTAACATTTTACTCTTCACCCTTCGGTAAAATCTACCTGCCGAGCATTAATGCTTAACAATTATAAGACAATACTCTCCCTATTAAACATGAAATAACATTTTGCGGTAGTAACAATACCGCAAGGTCCCCGACGCCACTGAGCCGACTCTCTCTGCCACCCACACTGCCCAGTCGCTGCTAACAGTCTAGGAATTAGGCCTCCAGGGCGGCCATGATCACTATGTCGACTGCGTGCATAAAAGAGCAGCCACCAGCAACGGAGTCTGCCCGTGCGAACAGTGCAGGCAGCAGGTAGTTTGTCCACACAAGAATGAGCGCCTTGGGCTTGACGCCACGCCAGAGGTAAGAACCCGGCTGCTGCACGGCTACAAGACACTTCAAATCATGCTGTGCTGAAGTTCCAGCGGCAACAAAAATTTGATTTTCAGTGTATTTCACGTAATATTCGACCGAATTTAAAATGCTGATATCTGCTCATTAAGAGATACAATCATACATTGAAGATTCGGGAGGACGACGTTTCAAACCCGCGTCCGGCCATCCTAATTTAGGTTTTCCACGATTTCCCTAAATCGCTTCGGGCAAATGCCAGAATGGTTCGTCTGAAAGGGCACGACCGATTTCCTTCCCCATTCTTCTCTAATCTGATGAGACCGATGACCTCACTGTTTGGCCCCCTCCAACCAACCAACCAACTAAAGATTTGACACGATAACTGGTGTATTAAAGTCAGAAACTGTGCATATGTCTTGGGGCAGTGTAGCTCTCACTATTTCTGTACTGTCTTTTCGTCCAAACAGCATCATAAAGTAACAGCTACCAGCGAGCAGATGTCTATCGCTACGATGGACTGTATGGCAAGAATGGGTGCCTTTCACATAGTGGGTCCTAAAGCAAACGTGCCGTTTGACCAAATGTTTCCGATTACTGCCGACTGAAGACTGGAGAGAGACTGAGTTAGAGGGCGTCAGAATACTTGACAGATCAATAAGCGGCTGCACGTCCCAGTCACGAACTAGCGACCACTAGGACGAACGTGTAAATGGGAATTTACAGTGCAGTTGTATGGATGTAAACGCAGCAGTAGGGCCGTATAGAGGACATTGCGAGATAGACCACCTGCCAAAGACGCAAGCACAGACCAGTTACTAGCTCGCATAAGCTATACTTCCGAAACTTCGCTGTTTACTGGGACTTCAACTGGACTGCATTTTGGATTGCTGTTCTACGGATTATTTATTGACTCATTTCGCATATGTCACACTATTCCATCTGACTGCAGTTATCTACCTGGAAACAACTTAAATGAAAGCTCTGTACGTCATCTTGCAAAGTGTGTCGCTGATTTCGTGACTTTGGTGGAAAATATAGGAAAGATAGTGGAAATAGTTAATGAAAAAGCTGCTTTCAATTTCTAGGTGAAAGATCACGTGAAGAGCACGGTCGCAACTTACTATATGGATAATTTGAATTTTTGTTTTTCAAAGTATGCATTAAGAGATGCTTATCCAAAAAACGAAAAAGCTTTTAATATGTTTAAGATAATGCTAGAGTCTGCATCATATTATAAACATAATTGCGGTTAATAGAAAAAAACTACTTCAGGTCTAGTATGGGTGAAAGCAGACAGTCAAATTTAGCTGTCGTGTCACTAGAATACGACCTAACTGCTATGCTTCATTTCAACAAAATAATCAATGCGCCTACTTCGCTCAAATCAAGGAAATTCAATGTAAACTTATAGTACTCTTCATTTTCGTTCTAAATAGTTACTAATGCTTTATCACTTGTTTACGAGGAACAAATAAAATTATAGATCACACTGAAACCAATGTACAGCAGCCGCCATGAAGATTATGATATAGATTTTGTTTTAATTTCAATTTTATTTAAGTTTATACCTTGTCTTATTTACTACAATTATATATTTAATTTCTTTTAAGCAATATTTTGTACCAACAAGTAATATTTTTAAATAATGATCTATTTCTGATGAGGAGTGATGTCGTCACCTTGAAGGCAACAACAATCCATTCTCTGAGAGTACAATAAAACCAAAACACTCTTTGATCACAAATTTTTTTATTCATTTCGAAACCTGGTTTCTATCGTTACGATCCTCATCAGATTGCTCTGTCTCCCTAAGCTCAGCAAAAGAAGAAAATTTATAATACGATCAAACCGTCATGAACATTCATGGCCTGTGATGCAGGACTGTCTTTAATACATCCAACAATAATATAGGACTGTCGCCAGCACACTCAATAATGTAGGACCATCGTTTGCACACTCAATTATAATGTAGGGTCGTCGTTTGCACACTCAGTAATAATGTAGGGCCATCGTTTGCACACTCAACAATAATGTAGGACCATCGTTAGCACACTCAACAATAATGTAGGTCCGTTGTTTGGACACTCCACAATAATATACTGCTGTTCTAAGCACACTCAAGTATAATGTAGGCCAGTCGTTAACTTGTCATTAGCACACTCAACAATAATGTAAGTTTCTTGTTAGCAATAATGTAGGGCATAGTCAGTGGTGTGCTAAGTATGGCCTTCCACCACAGGCCATGATGTTCATCGCAGGTTTATCTTGTTTTTATTTTATGTGACAATGCCAACGATGGCTATAAATTTTATTTGCTTCTTTTGCTAAGTTTTAGGTGACAGATTAATCTAATGATAATCGTAACGATCGTAATCGGTTGCCAAACTGAACAAAACTAATTTATCGTTAAATGCTGTTTAGGATCCATTTTATTAAACTTATTTACAAGAGTATAAAATTTACTAAATCCTTGTAGTAAAGGTGCAGAAAGGTAGTTTACTGGGCAGGGGAGGGGGGGGGGGGGAGAGGGGCACCTATGGTAGTTCTGCCAGGGGCACAGTATCACCTAGGTACGGCTCTGTGCAAGAGTTCTTCATCTCCCTATTTGTGGCCATTAGGGCAATGGCGCTGGTGTAGGAAGCCCACTGCCAAAGTGATCGTGCACCTCCTCGTTGAAACACGACGCTACTGTAACTTGCCCGAGGCGGCCGCTAGCAGCTTAGAGGTCGGGCGGTACACAGAGGCAGTGGCGGCCAACTATGCAAAGTGCCGGCTCGCGGCCGCAGAGGAGGGGGCGGACAAAGAAGCGCCAAGACGGGCCGGCGGCGCTGCCCACGCTAATTGGTCGCAATTAGGGGTCTCCTGGGCCGTCCTCTCGCAATAAATTACCAATCAAAGGCCGGGCGGCAGCGCGTCATTACGCCAGCGGGCCGGGATTAGAGGCGCCCGCCGTGACGTAATCTGTGCGCCCGCTAATCAGCAGACGCGCCTCCCGTGGCGCTGGCCCACTTTTGCGAGGTCCTCTGCGGCCTTCGTAGCAGAGGAAACCGCTCCAGGAATTCAGACCGGTGCAAGAGACACTGACTAGACACAATAGATCGATCTGCACTAGTGGCTCGAGGGGATCGCATCTCGGTCCCCGCTTTGGGCTTCATTGCGTAGTACTAGTTGTACTTGAGATACAATCGATGTAAGTGTCATTTTCTCAGCTGTTGGGCTGCGACATTAGCTAGATACGTTGCACAATACACAGAAGAGTGATGTAACTCCTCGTTACATATCTGGTCGTTTTTGAAACTAAAATTAATTCGAAATGGCCATGGACAGTTTCATACCTCATATAAAGTCATGAATTCCCGTTTTAAAATTGAGAAAATTAGATGAAAGAATAATAAGAGCCAGTGGGATAGAGTATTATATGCTGAAAGGGTACAGTATCGCCCGACATTGAAAATAGGTACAACATTCTTCGTTATTCTTGTCAGAAAAACATAATTTTTTGCAATAATAACTCAATTTCACTTAACACACCGAAGCTGGATACCAGTGTAGCAAAGAATAACAATTTATCTACTTAATTGATCACATGCGCACTCCCACAAAATAAATCCCTACATCCAGTTTGGTGAGATCTGTGAAATGAATGAATGTATGGTCGTCTGCTAACCGCAGATATGCAATATATGATATGCAATATATGATCATCTTTGAGACAGTCCTTTGGTCACCTTTGGTGGAACCAAAGAGATGAAATTTACCTGAGCTTTGAGCGCCGGAAATGTGGCTGACCAACACGGTAGCAAGGTGCTCCCCCACTTCGGCAGAGGTGCGAGCTGACCTGAAGAACGGCCGTGTTTCAGCACTCTGCCGCTGGATCTTGTGTTGGTAAGACCTGTCTTGCCGGCCGCTGGTGACCGAGCGGTTCTGGGCGCTTCAGTCTGGAACCGCGCGACCGCTACGGTCGCAGGTTCGAATCCTGCCTCGGGCATGGATGTGTGTGATGTCCTTAGGTTAGTTAGGTTTAAGTAGTTCTAAGTTCTAGGGGACTGATGACCTGAGATGTTAAGTCCCATAGTGCTCAGAGCCATTTGAACCATTTCTAAGGCCTGTTTTAGGTTCAAATGGTTCAAATGGCTCTGAGCACTATGGGACTTAACATCTGTGGTCATCAGTCCCCTTGAACTTAGAACTACTTAAACCTAACGAACCTAAGGACATCACACACATCCATGCCCGTGGCAGGATTCGAATCTGCGACCCTAGCGGTCGCTCGGATCCAGACTGTAGCGGCTAGAACCGCACGGCCACTCCGGCCGGCGAAGACGTACATATATCCTCCAGAGTTCGTAGTAGGAAAGAAAAGTTACGAAGTGGGGCAGTGTCGTGTGAAACTGAGATGAATACTAATTGAAGTGGGAAAGCTGAAAGTGAAGTGATTCTAACGTTGTGACTAATCTTTGTGATGTATTGTATGTTGCCAGTGTGATGTATTTCATGTAATTTACGTATGTGTAGTCTGCATAGGTTCAGAGGCAGTGGATTATGCATGTTCCTTTTTGTAACGCTCGGTCTGGAGGAAATTTTCGTGATGATGGGTGTGAGAGTCGAAGTGTGAGATATAGCAAAAGATCCACCATCCTATCCAGAAAGTGCACTGTAGCGTTAGATAATTACGTGACCGTAAGATAGAGAATCACCAATGTAACGCCATGACCACTGGGCGGAGTTTCTCATGTGTAATTGTAGTATAAAATGTAATGGTGTGTTTCGATTATCTGTGAATCATAATAGAATTTATCTGAATAAAAAAGTGAAAAGAAAAAGATTGGTGGCCTTGTTCTTCGAATAGTGTGTAGTCACGATATCCAGAATTTATAATGTGTGCGCCATTCATATTCGGTGCGATGGCCACGTGTTGGTCAAAGCCGTTGTGTAAGAAAGAAAATGTGGTATTGCCAGAGCGTAGTGAACAACCAGAGTTGTGTAAATTTCCAATAGTCAGATGTGCGTTATCCGTTTCCGTTGCGTAATATTCAAACAGGAGAATAATTTGTAGCTTAATTGTGAGTACTAGAGGTCGTAATCAGTCAACGATGTTAAACCGATAGATAAGAATAAATCCACTCGCTTGGCAGACCACTCATCTTGCAGGCCTGACTGCTTGATGCCATAGTATGAGCAAGGCATGTGGGTGCCTCTCAATGCAAAGAAGCAAGCGGCTTCAGAGATGATGCCATAGTATGAGCAAGGCATGTGGGTGCCTCTCAATGCAAAGAAGCAAGCGGCATTAGAGAGTTTCTAACGGACGTCGCTTTTGTTTCACAACTACTATATGAACCCAACGCGCACATTGTTAACGTCCATAGCGTCTGCGAATCTTTGCGTTGGAGATTTTAGCGTTTGAGTCCTCGCTATTCGTATCTCGTTTAAGTTCATGCGCCACTGTGTGAAATACTTAACTTCATTGGAAGTCGGGCTAATTAAAAGTAAATTTCTGATCGTTTAATTTATTGTCAAAGGTGTGAAAAACAACAGAGCTGAGGTAACGCTAACATCTAGTGAACATCTCAATCGATAAAATATCAATATCATTGATTCTAGTTTAAGAACTTCAGTTGTGGCACAGGCTACTATTCAAACATCGCGTCGCAACTTGACTTTGGATTATAGACCCTGTCTGGACATTCGTTATCAAGTTCAAGTGCGACCATTCATAGCAGAGAATCATATCAAGGAAACTGTGTCAATAAAAACCGAGTTAAGGAAAAACTATAGTGTTCTACGATTTCGAGCAGAGTATCACGAGAAGTGAACCGTGTATTGGATTATTTCTGAACGATAATAACAATAGTTTATTCCGCATTGATATTAAAGGGAATAATTTTCAAAGGACAAAACATCGTGCTGTGTTAACTGATCCCTGTGCATTTTGAACCAATTAATTCGGCGTGTATGTGCTAGGGCAGTCAAAGATTCATTTTGAAACGCGAGTCGGCAGGGTAGTAACTGTTAACGAGCATCTTTGGTGGCAGCCGCTAAACAATGCAACTCGCCGATAGTAATAATTTGAATCTAAACCTGTTGACGAAAGAGACTGTAAAAGGTTTCTGTAACCCCGAGAACAGACTCAAATTAGCGCAAAGAGCGTACATTATTAAGAAATATTGACTGTAATAACAGATAGTGTTGCGCCGCCACGCTTTCACGTATCTCAACGAGGTAAATGATGCTGGCTGGGCATGGAAAAAGGACTTCCACTTTTGCTGATCATGGAAGTGGGAGTAGGCAGTAATAGGATGCGTCACAATGGGTAACAAGACGTGGAAGGATACAAAGCTAAAATTTTACAAAGTAATGCTCACATTTATTCGAATATGTGGAAGCAAGTCGTAAACATCAACTAAAAAACAAAAAAGAATACATTCGGCTGATCTGAAAAGAAAAATCGAACGATGTAACCTCTGAAATAAAGCACAAAATAGTATTATGAGGGAACGAGTAGTGTACACTTTATGTATAAATGGAAATATAGAGCAAGGATGCTTAAATTGAAATAACGTATCAACAGAATAGAGGAAGAGAGATTTGTTAAACAAGTAATCCGTATTACTTAACTGCTAGAAACACATGGTCCCAGTTGCAGGTCGTCCATCCAAAAAGGCTTCCATTTTTTAATGACTACCGATACCACGCTACCAGCGTTGTACAGCTGGTAACTGAATTACAAGTTTCGGTTGGACTCCAACATGGGATTTTGCGGACCCTATGGTGCGTGCCCGCTGAGCCAGCCTCCAGTGGCTCCGTACTAACAGCGCCCTCTGCCGCCGTGATATGGGACGGCCGACGGGCAGCCACACTCCGCACTTGGACCTGGAGCCTAGTATCTACCATACCTTCGTTCGTGTTTAGTACAGCGAACCTCATCCTAGTTGCCACTGTAGGAGCTGCACTCTATTTCTTGCTGCATTACCTGTAATGAGTCTTCGTATGCTTGCAGAACTACAAGTTAAGGAAATCTTCTGTTTACCACAATTAACTTATTTGCTAATTATTTCCGCCCCTGTCCAGCTTTCCTACAACGAAAGTTGCCTCGCCGCTCTGTAGCCCATCTGTCCTTACCGTTGTGTACCAAGTCGCACACAATATTTTTCGTATAATTACTGAACGAGTTTAAAAATTTATACTATAGTCATAATCTATTCATTAACTGACATAATTCTATATTAAAGGTTTAACAGAATAATTCATGTATTAAAGTTAGAAACACTCTGTACGCCTTTAGGCAATGTAACTAACGGCGCGCTAGTTACCCGAACTGTATTTATCCACTATTCGAGAATGAAAGCGACCTCCTACGAACATTGATCGCAGTTTCAAACTTTTTCGAAAGTTTTCCTTGCTGACACAGTGCTCAAAAAATAATGAAAGCAAAGAAATGTATATTGTACACTTTCGCTCATCATGCGGTAGGTCTTCAGCATCAAGCACGACGTTATAATTTATTACCTCTTTACTACTAACTCCATTCGCAAACCATTCTACAGACAGTATCCACATATACCACTCAATGTGTCTGCAAAAATATGTCATTGCGCGACACGTAGTTCAGGAGATAATAATTAAATCAAGACCCTAAGCTGTCGACAGGAGTTGATATACATCAACAGGGACAGTTGAAAACGTGTGCCCCGACCGGGATTCGAGCCCGGGATCTCCTGCTTACATGGCAGACGGTCTATCCATCTGAGCCACCGAGAGCACAGAGGATAGGGCGACTGCAGGGATTTATCCCTTGCACGCTCCCCGTGAGACTCACATTCCAACTTAATGTCCACACACTACATTCGTAGTCCCCCTGTCCTTTACACTCATTACACGCGGCAGACAATCTTACCGAGTCCCGTAAGAGTTCGGGCAATGCGTGTACATCCAGCACAGAAGGAGGTCAGTGGCCGGTTAGCCATAACTGTATGAAGATGGTATCTGTTCTTTCGGACATGTCCGAAAGATCAGACACCTGCGATTGCAGTCTTTCTCGGTTTGTTCCACTGATGAATTATTCTTGGGTTATCAGTCGAGTGGTGGTAACCCGAGAAGAATTCTTCAGAACAGATGCCATCTTCATAAGGTTGAGGAAAGGTTTAAAGCTGTTTCATACATGGGTGTAGGATTCTTTAAAGAATCGACAGGGTGCTGATGGGAGGGTGGTTTACTAGTCTGTTATAACCAATACCAATAAGAAAGAGAGATGTAAGACGACCGAGAAACACACGGCTTCTGTGAAGGCAGAGCAGACCGCAAGCATACTGTATGACGTGAAGAACAAGAAGAAGATAATGTAATGCATGACATTTTTCATTTAATGAAATGCACATTGCGGTAAAAGTTTTTGCAATAGTTAACTTGTATGGTGTCAGTTTGTACCTGAAGGGTTCAGTTGATTCATTGAACCTGATTCTGGCCTCGTTGCTAGTACATACTAATTAAAACGTGCAAACAATCCTGAAAGAGAGTTGGTAGAAAAGTTATACGGAAATATGCGGTATCAGATGCTGAAACTTTAACGTTGCCGCTAATACGTACTGAAATACAGAACATAAGCATAAACAAAATGAGAAAACTTTAAAACTGAATGAGGAGAAGTAAAACCTTTCCAGTGCTTTTTGCCGGGTTTCCACTAGAAACATACGTTATATGAATAGCTTATTGCAGAAAGGCAACTGGAAAGAAATTTATAATTTGCCATCTTTTGCGATTATGGTTCTGAGTGGATCAATGCACTGTTTGCCTCAAAAAGGGAACTTGATTGCACGATAACATAGGTTTGGCAACCAGTCAGTCGTCCGTGTACTGCAGACAGGGAACTAAATCTGAACGTTTTCCTGGAATGAGAAAGGATACTGCACAGTGGATGACGATGTTGAACTCATCAAACATTCCCCAGAAAAAGATAAGAAGTTTTCCGTTGTTCAAAAGAAGGTGGATTCTTATCGACTACAGTTACCGGTCGTCTACGTTTTATAAAAGAGTCAACTAGAGCGATGATTCGTATAGTAAAGTCATTCTTAGGCACCTGAAAAGGATTTTAATTGTTTCAAATAACAAAATACTATCTTTCCAGCTGAAAATCCATATAGTGTTACGTGAAGCATGAATATTGCTGGCTTGACAATGGACTGCTTTATGCTGGCCTACAGGCTACATATTTGTACTGCCTATGAATAACAACAAGAGGATTACACGAAGACGCATTTGGTCTATATGCCTCATGACAAGCGTAGTTTTAGGATTCAGTCACTTCATGTCCGACAACAACGCTTTCTCGTGATGTAGATAAATGTAATTTTTTAATGCAGCCACAAACAATGCTTCTTACAATAAATGACGTTTGGAAGCACAATTCCATTTTAAAACAACTAACTTAACTCTAAATTTACTTTGAAAATTATGTCTTCTGCATAAATGAAATGTGTCCAACGCCAACAAAATCATCCCTCTGTGTCCCCATATGTTACATTTGACTTTTGCATGTGTATAATAAGCAAGATCACTATGTGATCAAAAGTATCCGGACACCTGGCGCCCTCCGTCGGTAATGCTGAAATTCAATGTGGTGTTAGCCAACCTTTAGCCTTGAGGACAGCTTCCACTCTCGCAGGCATACGTTCAGTCAGGTGCTGGAAGGTTTCTTGGGGAAAGGCAGCCCATTCTCCACGGAGTGCTGCACTGAGAAGATGTATCGATTTCGGCCGGTGAGGCCTGGCACGTAGTCGGCGTTCCAAAACATCGCAAAGGTGTTCCATAGGGTTCAGGTCAGGACTCTGTGCAGGCCAGTCCATTATAGGGATGTTATTGTCCTGTAACCACTGCGCCACAGGCCGTGCATTGTGAACAGGTGCTCGATCGTGTTGAAAGATGCAGTCGCCATCCCCGAACAGCTCTTCAACAGTGGTAAGCAAGGAGCAGATTAAAACATCAATGTAGGCCTATGCTGTGATAGTTCCACGCAAACCTCCATGAAAAACACGACCACACCGTAACACCACCGCCTCCGAATTTTACTGTTGGCAGTATACACGCTGGCAAATGACGATCACCGGGCGTTCGCCATACACACACCCTGCCGTCGGATCTCCACATTGTGTACCGTGACTCGTCACTCCACACAACGTTTTTCCACTGTTCAGTCGTCCAATGTTTAAGCTCCTTACACCAAGCGAGGCGTCGTTTGGCATTTGCCGGGGTGATGTGTGGCTTATGAGCAGCGACTGGACCATGAAATCCTAGTTTTTTCACCTCCCGCCCGTCATAGCACTTGATGTGTATCCTGATGCAGTTTGTAATTCGTGTGTGATGGTCTGATAGATGTCTGCCTATTACACATTACGACCCTCCTCAACTGTCGGCGGTCTCTGTCAGTCAATAGACGAGGTCGGCCTGTACACTTTTATGTTATGCGTGTCCCTTCACGTTTCCATTTCATTATCACATCGGAAACAGTAGACCTAATGGATGTTTAGGAGTGTGGAAATCTCGGGTACAGCGGTATGACCAGGTTCACAGTCCGTGAGTTCCGCGGAGGGCCCCATCCTGGTCTAATTACTGTGGCCGCTGATAACGAGTACTTGGCAATAGGTGGTAGCACAATGCCCGTAATATGAAAAATGTATGTTTTTGGGGATACTTTCGATCACATAGTGTATGTCTGCATCAAGAAACTAAAGATACATGTCAGGAGGTAAACTGCATTAAGCCTGCTTTATTCAGTTTTTAGTGTCCACTGTGCAAGTAAGAAATGTGGCCATACTGGCTATCAAGAGAAATGGGTTCACATGGTTGTTGTGTCTAGACAAGACAGCCTAGACACAATGAGAGGAAGCCGAAAGGCACGCGCTAAGCTAAAGCAGGATGGCGTGAGGTCTGAAACAGGATACGTAATGAATGCTATAAAGAAAAGTACGTAGCTTCTGGAATACTTAACTTTAATCCATCCTTTTGGTACATCTGGATATTGTGGCGATACAAGTGAGACTCTTTAGATACATGCAATGTTACTAATGGCGCCTTGCTAGGTCGTAGCCATTGATTTAGCTGAAGGCTATTCTAACTATTGGCTCGGATAATGAGCAATGCTTCGTCCATGTAGTCGCTAGCAAAGTCGTCCGTACAACTGGGGCGAGTGCTAGTCCGTATCTCCAGACCTGCCTTGTGGTGGCGCACGGTCTGCGATCACACAGTGGCGACACGCGGGTCCGACATGTACTAATGGACCGCGGCCGATTTAAAGCTACCACCTAGCAAGTGTGGTGTCTGGCGGTGACACCACAATGGTATCATAACTTCTGGTCCACAGTGGGGGTAAAGGTTGGGAGAAGTGGGAGGTTACCGTGTCCTGAATCGGACTCAGAGGAAGAGCAGGTAACGGCGAGGTCTGGTGCGTTCGGCCCAGCAACAAAGGCCTTGTGTAAAATCACGTCCTTGTCTCTAGGATCGTCGGGACGGGGAGATGGAAGATCTGTCGGAAGCAGCGTGTGATCCAGGCGGCAGTGGCTGTCACCAGCTCAAAGCAACCGCTAGCGAGACACCTCTAAAGACTCCCCAGCGATTACAGCAGTACAGTGCTCTGTGTGCGCCCCGTGTTCTGCTAGGCGGCAACTAGAGACAGCGGTCCTGTAAAGGGTTCCGCTGTGCTTACTCTTCGTTTCCCATATTTTGCTCTCGTAAAACTGCATACCCTACAGTCAATGGCGCGTGCCGTTACAAACTTACCGCTTGCACTAACAATGGGAGCGCGCGTACTCGTCGTTACTGATTTCGTTCAAATGGTTCAAATGGCTCTGAGCACTATGGGACTTAACATCTCAGGTCATCAGTCCCCTAGAACTTAGAACTACTTAAACCTAACTAACCTAAGCACATCACACACATCCATGCCTGAGGCAGGATTCGAACCTGCGACCGTAGCAGTCGCGCGGGTCCAGACTGACACGCCTAGAACCGTTCGGCAACATCGGCCGGCACTGATTTCGTCCAGATTTATAGTGTATGCAGGGCTTCGCCAGCAATGAAAGTAACAAAAGTGGAGGCTCCAGATGGCCAAGTGTCTAGAAAAGAAATAGCGTTTATGGCGCAGTTCTGGTCGAGGTGTGAGCCATTTATGACAGCGTACTTTCCAGGCAGCATGTGGAGCAGCGGAAAGAGTACAGACTGGTAATCCGAGGGGCCATGGGTCGAATCCATGCACGGAAGCTTTCTTAATATTCACTTTTTACGTTACTTACGCTGCAAATAATCCGAAATACCGTATGATATGTTGCATTTATTAATATTTTCCTGAAAGGGATGAAAAGGAAAGGCAAATGTTAACTCGGGAGGGGAAATAAATTTCCAGAAAGGAAATATAAAGCGTACAAGAGAACTTCATGTGTAAAATTAGGTACTTCTATCGCTTTACAGTTCATGATTTACATGTGTGGTGATATTCATGGTAAAAACAGGGGAGCAGTGACTTTCTCGGCATCTGGTACACCTTATGAGGGCAGTATTTTTACAGTTACGTGATTGTTTTAAAGCTTCTGCAGAAAAACAAACTTGGTTTACACTCGTAAACGGTTCGCTCTCATCTCACAGTTTGGCAGCAAACCACGGGTGATGCATCGTTTCGCCAAATATTGGCGAGGATAGCTGGTGACGTACAATGTAATGTATTGTGATGCAATGTTCTCCGGATATTATCTTCTTTTCTCTCTCGATGGGATAAGAGTGGTTTTGGAGCTTGTGACCAAATTATTAACCCTACGGTAAAAATAGACATTGCAAGGCTGGGAATGACTCTATTACAGCACGATGGCAATGCTTCTTCATCTAAAAAAATCTCGTCGTATAAATACGAATTTATTTGTCTTCTTCAAGAGACAGTTAACATAAGAAATTGGTTGTCCACCGCGTATGACATCATCACATAATTCAAAGAATTTTTGTACAAGGGTGTTACAAGTTTTTTCGAGTTTTACTAACGGTAATTATGACGCCATTCCGGAGTCTCACACGCACTAAACATCACACACAACTTGTTGTACACTTTTAAACATCGAAAACATTTTACGTAAACAAAACAGTTACACAGTAGTTACAAGTAGTTAACATAGATGACATTATAGGTCTTCCACAGAGTGTGATGTCCTTTTGTACTGAGGATATTTACCTTAACAACTTGGATCGTGATTTACTTATTTCTATTTTACAATTGTGCTTATTTCTATGTATTACTATTTTTATTTAAGTCTGTTTCCATAGTATACTTAAATAAAAATAGTAACACATGGAAATAAGCACAATTGTAAAATAGATATGAGTAAATTACGATCAAAACTGTTAAGGTAAATAACCTCTGTACAAAAGCATATCATACTCTGTGGAAGACCTATAATGTCATCTCTGTTGACTACTTGTAGGAACATCTGTGGAACCGTTTCGTTTATGTAAAATGTTTAAAAGTGTACTACATGTCGTGTGTAATGTTTAGTGTGTGTGTGTGAGTCTCTGCAAGAATGGATCATAAGGAAACTGTAAGTACAAATTCTTCTAAATTTCGCCACTAACTTCACAAAAAGATCGACAACCAACTAAAAACTCGCTTGTTTTCTTATATATTCCAGTAAAGTCTACGAAAAGAAACAGACTCTCACACATCGACAACATCACATAGAAATGGCATAGCAAACACAAAAAAACGCACTTGAAAATGGGAATCATTTTGCGAAACGCGTTTTGCGAATAATAAAATAAAGAAAATCGTGACTAGTAGGAGATGAGTTATTTATAAACAAACCTATTGTTTTCACAGTCGCAGGCTTTCAGAACCATTTATAGTGGATCAAATCAGATATCTTACTGCACTGAACCGTGCATTTCCCACAATTTTGATAACTATAAGATAAATCTTGCACGGAAATATTTGTGTTTTATGCGCTACTCCCAGTCTCTTGCACGTTAGCGTCTGATTTCGACAGTGCTTTCGTTGTTTTCTGTACCATTCCAATTCGAGCTGTTCCGGAACAAGGTCTCCTTCTACTACCTTCTCCTACTGCTTGTAAATTACGATGATACGTTTCAAAATAAGGTACAAAACTTTATATTATTCGTTGGGCAAACACAATCTTCTTGCCTTCGATCTCTTTTGAGATATGCCCATAAGGGATAACGGGTTTGTTGCTTGATTGTTTGGTCCATGGGACGTTCAATATCGTCCTGTTAGACTTTGTTCTTAGAGCCTTTAGTCATTTTCTCGCTCCGTCTGCTGCCACCAGCAGCTATAATGGCGGTGTAAGCCTGAAGATGGTGTGTAGAAAGGGCCGAAATGCGAACGAGACTGTTTTCATTGATTTTTAAAGTACACTGCTTCCGAAGCGATACAATTATCAGTTAAACCCCGATTTCTAAGCACAATAAAACAAAATAAGTAAACAAATAATCGGGAGAAATGGTGAAAACAAGCAAAAATGAATACAAGCAAATATGATCCTTTCACATTACTTTCACCATATTGGAGACTGTTTCAGTACACAAGGCAGGTCATCCTGAGATTTTTCCTGTGACAGACTCCTGTGTTTACCAGCGAAGAAAGATTTGTACAATGAAAATTTTCTTCCATCGTCGCATGACGTCATAGGCGCATTTGTAAAGCACCAAAGTTGTTCTATGGCGAATTCCTGTTCAATATTTGTTTTGTCACCAGAAAGCTTTTTAAAAATTTGACACAGCGTTCTGTAACAGGAAATTTTTTCTAGCACCTGATTCAGTTTCTGGAACGCAAGTTTCGCAACCCCGATGTGTTTCCGACAACAGTGTTATTAAAATTTCGTCTATCAGAGAATGTGAATGTTGCAAGGAATTATTTCGAGCTCCCATCTGCTTTAAAATATCAGGTATTTTCGAGAAACGATTATGATGTACTGTATCTTTTCTTGGATGCCCTTTTTAGCTAAACATTCTTGGGCTGTAGCAAGACTGACTGCATCTTCGGCATTTAGGGATTTCAAAATATTTTCCACTTCACTGAAATGTTCTGCGTATGAGTATGACACAGCGTGTAACCACGTTTCCCACCAGTTAAAACTGGCTGAAAAGGTAATGCCAAATTTGGAAGGAGTTCTGGAGTTTCTGAATTCCAATTGGCGACTCGACAACCACTTCCTTCGCACTAGACACAACAAGATCCACGTCGTTATATTGACTTCTGACAGTTTCTGCGGAAAGATGTAAACCATGATCAAGGGACGTCAGGTGAACTATTTTAGGGTAACAAACTTTTGATCTAGTTCGCGCTTTAACGATATACAGAGAAGCATAATTGAGAAGTAACAGTGCACTGTCATACCGTATCACTTCTGATCCCAAAAAAGCCAACGACTCTTGAAAAATCTGGCAAAAGTAGAAAGATTTGCTCGGTCAATTGTTTGTATATTAAGAAGAAGCGATCTGATTCCTGCTTACATAGCACCATCTACAGCACTACACACGCAATGTTTCGATGCCTCTGTGGTTTCGTCAATAAAAATCTATGTTTTCGTACTGTAGTGTATTCCGAATATTAAAATTTCCTTCTCAAGAACGTTGTGGTATACAATTTTTGTGCACAATAGATTCGTTCAAAAATGGTTCAAATGGCTCTGAGCACTGTGCGACTCAACTTCTGAGGTCATCAGTCTCCTAGAACTTAGAACTTATTAAATCTAACTAACCTAAGGACATCACACACATCCATGCCCGAGGCAGGATTCGAACCTGCGACGGTAGCGGTCGGTCGGTTCCAGACTGCAGCGCCTAGAACCGCACCGCCACTCCGGCCGGCAATAGATTCGTGCGATACCCTTTTGTTTGCGTTTTTTTCTGAAAACACACGAAGCTGCATTATTCATTGTCCACAACGGAATATTAGAACCCACTAATGCTAAGCACAAGTCTTTGAAAAATGGATCAATACTACTAGATTGTTCGCAAGCATTTCTTTTAATAATTTTCTGGTTTAACTTGGGTTTTTCACAAACGTTCCCTGACTGAGAGGTTTATGGGGGTGGAATTCCTAATTACAACAATGAACGATCATGCATACTTAAACTAAAGAGGATCGCACATCACACTGCAGCTCGGAACTCCGAGATTCACCGTCCATGCTAGTGGCATCATTGCGATACGATAACTGGTTGATGAAATGAAGACTCATCCACGTATTCGACGGAAGTTTCTTACAAGCCGATACAAAAGAGAAGCACTTATTAATAAATGATAGCTAGGAGTGAAATATGCACTTTCAGAATCGCAGGTTTTTCTAAAATATGCTTCTTCAGTTAAAAATAAGTAACCAAAAACGTTTTCTTACAAAATAAGCATAACATAGTTACAACTGCTTATCTAAGTATGTCTTACGAACTTATAACTAAAAGTGCGGAAAAATTCAGGCATTTTGCTTAGAAATTCGGGATTTAATCATCAGGTATCTCAACAAGCAGTCGCATGGTACAGTTGCATATCTGCAACATTTTGCAGACGGATAAACTAGAACTTAACTCAGTGTCGGCTCGTAAATATACATTTTGGGTGTTCACAAATTTTTAAATTCAGATAAATGTGAGAGTGTGAAATTGATAGCCTCTGCTTTATAATAGTTACGCTTATCAACATATTTATATAACTTCAGGCGCTGTCAGTAACAATAATAATATACAGAGCATCTCTTTGAAAAGAAAGAATAGTTTTTTGTGGAATTCTGTTGTTTTGCACACAATTAAGTATAGTTTATTGCAAGAACGAAGTAATGTGTTAAAGCTTTCACCACTTTCCGTTTCCGATTTTTGTGTAAGTGTGAGTTTTCATGCTTATTGATTTTTTCGGGCAAATACACATGATCCTTAATTAACGAATTAACTTCTGGACTGGAAGCAGACATTCTTACGCTGTACTCACACAACAGCTTACGCCTATTATACACTGCTTACACTTCTTTGATAAATGTTCTGTTGTAGTCACGCTTATTTGACTTCGTCACTTTCTCAGATAGCGGATCTGGTCTGGGAGGCCCTAATTTCCAGGCAACTAACTTTTCCTGATAATTTCCTTTTCTGCGCGCACTTAAAACAGATGTAACAGAGTTCAGGTTGACACGAAAGCCGAGTCTATCACAGTAAACAACCAATCCAAACACAAACTGACTTTTGCGAAAATGATGAAATTCAAGAAATACTATCAACCAAAAAATAATTGACTACAATACAAATGAGGCGCTGAGTGCCATAAGCGCCGAAAGCACTCCGTCTTCGACCCTACATTTTAGTGAATATCGGTGAAACCAGCGACACAGCATTTCGTGAATGTTCGTGTACACATACAATGTGGACCTACGGTACAGATAAACCTGACCCGCCATAAGATTAACAGACGTCAGACACATGACTAAATGCGACAGTCCAGGCACCTCAAATGGATTACTGTATGATAAAATTCAAAACTTAATGTATTGTATGTCATTCAGAACCCCACAAAAAAGGTTTTTGTATCACTATAATATGTACTGATATCCTATCTAATTTCCTATATAGTGGGTAAATTGGCATATTTGAGGAATGTGTTACGGTGTAGTGGGATTTGTGATACCATCTAGTGGCACTGACATAAACTTGTAGTTGGAGTAAGTGTGCCGACCGGAGTGGCTGAGCGGTTCTAGGCGCTGCAGTTTGGAACCGCGCGACCGCTACGGTCGCAGGTTCGAACCCTGCCTCGGGCATGGATGTGTGTGATGTCCTTAGGTTAGTTAGGTTTAAGTAGTTCTAAGTTCTAGGGGACTGATGACCTAAGATGTTAAGTCCCATAGTGCTCAGAGCCATTTTTGAGAGGTAAGTGTGCACGCCGTGAACTGTGCACATTGTTTATCAAATCCGCATGTATTTGGCCCCTAAGGCAATTACGTCATGCCCCTTGCGCATGCGCGAAAGCTCCTAAAAATTCGCACAACTGAAGGTGCGCTCGCAACCCTGATGACAAGTTTCACGAAGTCTAGAGGAGCGAAGTTGCACGGTGCGGTAGATTTACTGCCGTATATTTCAGATTACCGCACTATATTATGTTTAATAGCATTCAAAGAAAAATAAATCCGCAAAGTGTTCAAATTAGGGTGTTCACGAGCTCTTGCACAACAGCTGCCACTGCTTAAACTACACGTGTGGAGAATGGAAAGGTGACAACGATATTCAGGAATGTCCGCCGACACATGAGTCTGAAGCCCCTCTTATAGGTCTCAGGATTCTCCGGTCCTCTGAGGTTATTACCCATCTAGCTGGTGACAAGCTATTGTCTGCTAGCCGTGCGGTAATAAACACTCCACAAGTGGCGACCACGTGTACAGGTGAATGACTTGCTGCTCGCCTAATGACCAGTACGACTGCAGACAATAGACGACAGGCAAAGACGCGTCACTGCTGTCTCTCCCCCAATCACGGCCAGCCGTTAACAGGCCGTAAATTACCAGTGCGGTGAATGCTCGCGTGTGGAGTACAGCAGAGGCCACATCTTGCAGCCCAACACTCTACGCGTGGAAAGTGGCTGGAAAACCATCACCAAGTGTTCGTATTTCAGAAGTCGTAAACGCCCGGAAGCACACCACATTCTGCAACTGTTACCGGGAACAATATCCGTGAAAACCCCGTACAGCTGGCGTTACGTACACGATGTTTCCAATAAGATGTTTTTCTCTGCAACTTATCAAATAGCAAATAACGGGGATATTTATTCAGATAGGTAAACGTAAGAAACGTTACTCTTTCTGAAGAATTATGAACATAGTTTATTTAGTTACAGTCCAGAGCTCTAAAACAGCGAGTTATAACTTTTTATATAAAACACAATTTTTTCTATCGTACAGCTGAGTATTCAAAAAAACTGTGAACGAATCAGCTTAAATAAAATTTCTAGCACTTTTATTAGAGAGCGAGAAACATCCGGATGCAACATGCAACATGCTCCGCCTAAAGTTGCTGGTTCCGCTAAGGACACAGTACCTCGATCCACCTTTGAAGTCATCTGGGGCTGTGGGTTCGGCGACATGAAGAGGGTTCTTTAGATATGCCTACAAAAAAGATGTACTGGTATCAGGCCGGGTAACAGTGTGGGTCATTCCTAAGGGCCATGGCGTCCTAACCTCCTTCCAGAAATTAAGCTGTTCACTTCTTGCACAATATCACGCACAGAATGGACTACGTTACCATCGTGCTCCATCCACATACAATTTCTAGCCTAAGAGTTACTAAATTGTCTACGATGAAAGCTGGACAGATCTCACTGGTCAGAGTGTCTGTGAAATAGTGTAGATCGATGATGTTATCTTCAAGGTCGACAGTCGACGTGACGTAATCACTTAAGATTTTCTGTGGCCCAGTAAAGCATATTCTGAATGTTCACTGCAACACAATCTGTGAACGTGGGTTCACCGGAGAACGTAAGACAGTGTGAAATTATTCAAGAGCATTAGCAGGAAGTAACTCACCGACTGAAGTTGCTACCATATAGCTCTTGTGTCAATGCACGTGAGAAACCTGCGACCATGTAGTATTCGCCACAAAGATGTACAGCTGATACCAGTGACTACAGCAACTTCCCGTAAGCTGACAAGAGGACCGTAGCGTACTGCAGCAAAGACAAACGCTCCCATATCCTCATGTATTTCTCCATCTGTTACCGCCACACCTTCTCGAACGCCTTGTTTCTCGAAGTCGTTGCTCAGCACGTAAGGAAGAACGTAGTGGCTGATGGAGCTATTCGACCATGATGTCTCACGGGATTAACAGTGGTTTCCAAACTTTTTAAGTCCAAAGATCTCTTAACCTGAGCATGTTGCTCCTTTTTGTGCTTGACACAGCAGTCGACGTGCGGGTAGATAAACTTGTCTCGAAAGAATGAATAAGAGTAGTTAATTTTTATTAACTGTTATTATAACGCATTTTAATGAACTTTTTTAATCTTACTACATTTTAATATTAAATGAATTTTCCGTCGAACTAAAGCTTCCTAATGTTCTGAAAAACGAACCAACTTTCTGCTTCTCTTGCCACCTTCAAGGGACAACCGATTGTCGGAAACAATAGATAAACACGATGTGCAACTTACACAGATATTACGTGTACAGAAGGTGCAAAAATGACAGTGTGTTTACAAAGGAAAACATAGGAAAACATTACATTTTTTCTCACATAGAAATAGTTGCATTATCTGAAAAATGAGGGGTAAACAAAGTTTTTATGCGGAGATACATTTAACAACTGAAGAGAAATAAGACTAATTTAAAGGTTGAATCTAGTATTTGTAACGAATACATATTTAAAAAAAGAAGAAAATGTAAATTGAGTCTGATCATTTAATACTTGAATGAATCGGGAGGAGGGAGGAAAAGGAGTCGAGGCGCAAATATTAAGTCACTTGCGTGGAGAAATGTTCTCGGACATGCCCTCACCCAATGTCATTGTCACAGGTTCCATGGCAGATGTTCCTTACCCACCTTCTTCGTGCACAAAGGTAGTGGAGTTATTTGTAAAAGTGTTCGTAATGGACGCCTAGAGGCCCAGTCTACCTCGTTGTAAGACAAACAGCCCCCCACTGGCCTCCACAAGGACAGCCTATCGTTCTGCTGGGTTCTCCTCGCGGGCTGCGATCCACAATTCGTATGCGGCCGTTACCAAAATGGTTCAAATGGCTCTGAGCACTATGGGACCTAACATCTATGGTCATCAGTCCCCTAGAACTTAGAACTACTTAAACCTAACTAACCTAAGGACAACACCCAGTCATCACGAGGCAGAGAAAATCCCTGACCCAGCCGGGAATCGAACCCGGGAACCCGGGCGTGGGAAGCGAGAACGCTACCGGCCCGTTAGCAGTTGGTATTTGTTATCGACCACTTTTCTGATAGCGATTGAAAGCTCCATCTCTAGCGAAACTGTCAAGTTGTTCGCCAGTTTGGCGAGCTACTTATCATGCATACAACACAAGTAACAATCCGCGCAGTCCAAACCTGAAACGATCCATCAAGGCTTTGTCAGATCGACCAGTGCACACAAACCGTAATCACCATTTGAAACACAGCGCACTTTGCTGAACTCCACTGACAGTGCACTTTTACCTCCATTACTGAGGTAGCTGTAAGAAGGAATTTACTGTGGTCCAAAAAAGAACTGAGAAAATGATTTCCGATGTAAAAAAAAATGGATGAAATCATTTTTAGGCTGTTTATATAAAGTCATCACCATGAAGTAAGATCTTGCTCGACTTTATCAACGATAATGGAAAGAGGGAAACGATCAATACTGTATATCGTTGTCTTTCATTTTTCTCCTCTGATAGATATCATTCACCGCATGCCAGAACTGATAATACCTGTGTTAATTGAAGTTCAGTCGCAATCTACAGGCATTTAACGCACGGTTCTATCAGACTTATCCTGTAATAAAATCATGTACCGCTGTGCCCTACTGGGCACTGTTGCTATGAATTTTGACATGCCAGCGTAATGCGTTCAAAATAAGGCTGTGCATTTTAAATAATTTTCTCCTTATTTGCATTTTTACTCTCGTGTAGCGTCTCCATCGAACAATATTTAAAGCACGATACCTTACGAGAAAGTAAATTACGTCTTTGGTTTTGCGGTGTATTGCTAATGTAGGTATAATAAGGGGAGTTGTCGTGACGTCACGAATTGGAAGGTCACGTTCGCAATGTTCGTTGCCTTACACTTTACCTTCTGGGGCAAGTGTTCCGGTAAAAAATTCCAAAGGAATCACATTTCATTCATAAGTGGGCTAGTTCAAGTGATACGTTGTTTTATCTAAGTATATGAGTTTTTTGTTGTGCTGTTTACTGTAGTGGTCGTATCTGTATCATTTGACTTTAGATTACCTGTCAGCCCTGTCCGTATTAAGGAAAATAATGGATTACGAAAGCAAGTTTTTCACATCACATACTTCTTTTTTATTCGAAACGTATAACAGAAAGAAAATAACATGAGCGAGGGTAACTGCGTGGTACTACTGAACCAAATACTGTGTGTATTTAATAGCAGAAAAACATTTGAAAATGTTTCCTGACGCTGTGTGATTCACGAAAGCATTATTACATTTACAGTTTAAAACAACTGTTGCACGCATATGAAACAAAATACGAACAAGAAACATTCGTAAAGAATAGCCTGTTAACGCTTTGGGGCATCTAACATGGAGGAGATGGCTTCAAAGCAACATATGGCGTAAGCCTGTACTACCGTCTCCCCTTATTATACCTTCAAGGATATATTCCTGCTACACCTGAGACGCAGCGTAGGCAATTTAAATCTCTTCCATCGAATATTTTTTTCGTCCATGACTTCTATCTCGAAGAGGAAAGCTCAAACTAATATCATTCTCGTTTGAACCATTGTACTGACAAAAAGGTGAATTAATAATATTTTCTCGGGCTTCCAGCCGCGTCAGGTGGTTATAATCCCACGAGCTTTCCACCGAGCTCTCCTCAGTCATTGTCAAGTGGCCGCGTCGTTATACAGCCGAGCTGCTTGCTGTGACGTCACTAGCGCTCTCTTCCTCCCCATATATGGGAATGTTTTCATTTCGCGTCCGTCGCGCCAGTTTTAACATCGCGATGGCCGGGTCGCAGGCTGTGCTGAGCAGCAAACCGCCGTCCCTCTTGATGGTGTTTTCAGAGGATTTTATTTCAATAGCTTCTTTTATGACGCTATCCCAAAATCCCTTCGTCCTCATAACGACAGATGTTTCGTCGAACACAATTCGGTGTCCATTTTCTAAGGCGTGTTCTGCCGCGGCTGATATTTCTCCTCTCCCTGTTATTTGATAGCACAATTGTGGGACTGTTTAAGCACACGTTGACATCGTCGCATTTCCTACTTGGTGGCCAGTATTTCGACCAGTTGGACGGCGTGGCTATGGGAAGCCCATTAGCTCCATCCATAGCCAACCTTCTATTGGAAAAATTTGAAGACATCGCCTTGGATACGGCTCCAGCTAAGTCAAATTGCTTTTATCGTTACGTCGATGACACTTTCATCATTTGGCCCCATGGTCGTGAAAAACTGGGAGGATTCTTAGATCACCTGAACAGCGTTGACGGCCACATCAAGTTTACGATGGAAGGCCAGACAAATGATGCATTGCCCTTCCTTGATGTTCTCGTTCGACGGAAAATCAATGGCTGCCCCAGCCACTGTGTCTACAGGAAACCAACACACGCAGGTCAGTGTCTGCATGCGCTCAGCCACCACCATCCGGCACAAAAACGTGGCGTTCTGAATACCCTCGTCCATCGCGCTAAAGTCGTCTCAGACGCTGAAAGTCTGCCACTGGAACTGAACCACCTCCGAAAAGTCTTCCGGGCAAACGGGTACAGCCACGGACAGGTGTGACAGGCTATATCTGGTGTGACACGCAAGAAACACACCAGCAGAATAGAGAACACCACCGAAGAAAAATAGCAAGAAACTTGTGTTTTTGCCTTTCTGTGGTACAGTGTCAGGAAAGATTAGGCGGCTCCTGAAGTGATATAACATTTCATCGGTGTTCAGGCCCACAGCAAAAATTCGACAGCTCATGATGCCTGTGAAGGACGATCTAGGGCTTAGAACGCCTGGAGCGTACAAGATACCATGTCAGTGTGACTGTTACTACGTCGGCCAAACAGTACGCACTGTGGAGCACCGCCGGACGGAACACAAGAGGTGATTACGCCTACGCTATCCTGGCGCGACGGACGCCAGATGAAAACATTCCCATATATGGCGAGGAAGAGAGCACTAGTGACTTCACAGCCAGCAGTGCGGCTACATAACGACGAGGCCACGGTGACACAACAATCTTACCACTTGACAATGACTGAGGAGAGCTCAGTCGAAAGCTCGTGGGATTTTAACCACCTGACGCGGCTGGAATCTCGAGAAAATTTATTAATTCATATCACCGCCAAACCATGCATTCATACAAAAAAGGTGAATATTTGCTACGCGCTATTAACTCGCCATCTTTTCTGCGTAGACATTAAGAAATCTTATAAGTTGCTGAGCATTATAAAAGGCACTGACATTATTTTTTATTACTCTTTACATAATTACTAAACGGTATTTATGTTACAGTAAACTGTAACTGTGTTTTTTATTAGTTTCGAGAAGACGCGGATCAGAAGCATCTAGAAAAACCATCAGTCTAATATACTCTCTCTTTCTAAATGAAACGTATCCATTGCCAATTAATTGTTCTATTTGATAGCTCATGTAGAAGTGTTTTGTATAGTATCAGATTTGAGTGTTTACGGATAACTGATAGCTGACCTCTTTGTATATAGATCCACAGATATCCCTTACGTTATTTTCTCTCATGCAGCAAAAACTATTACCAAAGAAGAATAACACTGCTCCTACTTTTTATAAAACAAAATAAAAATAAGAATCCTTATGAAAAGGAAATATAAGTATTTCGGTCAGCCAAAGAAACTTTTAATAAGAAATTATTTCGAAACGATTGATGGTGGACATGTTTACAAGTGTAAATATCTTGCTCCATCGCAGGCTTTGTAGCATTTCCATCAAACAATATTTAAAATATTATACTTTAGGAGAAAGCAAATTATGTCTTTAGTCTAGCAGTGTATTCCTGATACGCCAGAGACACAGAGAATGCACTTCAACCCTTGCAATTGCACACAGTTTTGATTTCTGACTTCGATTCGGGGAAGGAGACGAAAACTAATATTACTGTCTTTTGTACCATAAGAGTGACAGGACACGAATACTTGTTACGCGCGATTAAGTCACCGTTTTGCTTACGGAGACAATGAAAAATCTTTTACTATGGTAAGCATTACAAAAAGCACCGATCTTACTCTTTCATGATCTTTCAGTTTAACGTCGTTGTTGTGATCTTCTGCCTGAAGACTGGTCCGATGCAGCACTCCATGCTCCTCTATCCTGTGCAAGCCATCATCACTGAATAACTTCTGCAGCCTTCATCTTTCTGAATCTGCTTACTGTTTCTATCTCTTCGTCTCCCTCTGCGGTTTTTAATCCACCCACACCCATACCTCCAACACTAAAGTGGTGATCCCTTGATCTCTCAGAATGTTTCCTATCAACCGTTTCCCTATTTTAATCAAGTTATGCCACAAATTTCTAGTGTCCTAAGTTCTCTCGTCTCTAATAGGGAGCCATAAGGATGCTGCATTCTCGGAATGCTATACAACAACTGAAGTAAATCACATTAATATTTTTTATTACAGTAAAGGGTATTGACAATACTTAACTTTGAATTAGAATGGTGCCGCAAGCGATGAGCGACATGCAAACAATCAAAGTCCTTTGCTGTATATAAGGTCCATGTAAGCAGTTGGTCTGGATAGCACGCCACTGCTCTCCTAGTACTGTCCTAATACCGTGCTGGTCTGCGAGTCCTGGTCTGGCACTGTGCTAATACTGTGCGGCCGAGGCCGGCAGGAGCGCCGCTTATATTCTCTTCGTGTAGATGCCGCTAGTGTCGTGGTGTGGTCCTTGTCAGAGTGCTATTGGCTGACGTCGTCTCACAGTCTTCTTTGCTCTTGCAATCTTCGTCTTCATTCTGGCACTTTTCGATTCGCCGCAACGTATTCAGTACCTCCTTATTAGTTATGTGATCTAGACATCTAATTTTCAGCATTATGCTGTACCACCACATTTCAAAAGCTTCTATTCTCTTTTTGTCTAAACAGCTTATCGCCCACGTTTCACCTCTACACATGACTACAAATAGCTTCAGAAAAACTTACTACTACTTACATCTATATTCGATGGTAACAAATTTCTCTTCCTCAGAAACATTTTCCTTACCATTGTCAGTCCACATTTTATATCCTCTCTACTTAAGCCAAAATCTGCTATTTTGCTGCCTGAATAGCGAAACCTATCTCTTGCCCTAAGGTTCTCATTTCCTCATCTAATTCCCTCAGCATCACCTGATTTAATTCCACTTCATTGTATTATCCTTGTTTTCTGATGTTCATCTTATGTAAGTAGTCGGATAGAGTTAGTTTTGGGACACTTTTGATAACAAATTGGTATGCTAATTAATTATGCTGATCAATAAAACCACTGTTATGCTGATGGATTATGAGCCTCTGACACTTGATTTATTACCTTTTGAGGATCATTTGTCCTTCTGAGAATCCCCTCACCCCAACCCATTTCTCCTCCTCCACCCCTCTAGGAAAAGGGATACTTTTTATCACCCCTCCTCAATTCAGTTCTCAGGTTCTTTTCCCTCTCCTAGGAAATTCCCCTGCCGTCCCCTCCCCTCCACCATTTCCCCTCTCCAGTCCACCATCTGAAAACTGGCGGCAAAAAAGTTTCAGTCTGTGCTGCAGAGGAAGGATATCAGGAAACGAAATTCTAATCAACGTCGATAGTAATTTATTATTAAATTCAATTTGCATATTCTTCATTTAATCAGTTTGCTGGAGGCAGGGCTCCACCCAGACGAAAAGAGCTCGGTTGTGGTACCTCCAATCTTCTGATGCCACCGCCTCCATCCTGTTGGTGGATACTGGACGAGTTACGTCAAGATCTTTATTGCACTGATACCACAAACCGTCGGAAATACTGAAGCACCTTCGATTGATCGCTACACGTCTTTTGTACATTTGACAGGAAATATCTCATCAAATTGATCGACAGTGCGGAATATTGCAATTTTCGGGAAAAAAGCTCACTTAAAACAGTCACTGCAATCCATATTGGGTGAAAAAAGAGAAATCTTCTGATCGCGCCGTCCACTGACTACAGGCATGCCGGGAATCACAACCACACTGGCCGGGACTTCGCGCCTTTGCACGTGCACAAGTCAGCAGAGAGGGTCACACACACAGGGCTGGCTCCTGTAGCGCACAGACCAGAAGTCGCGCTAATTCCTTAACAAAGCACCAGGTGATGGCAGCTCCTAACTCAGTTGTAGCGACAGATAAGAGGTGGCAGAAAGCACTAGTTTTCTGCTGCCACAAACATCAGCTGTGGTGTCCTGCTCTGATAACAGTGCTGATTGTGATAACATATCAAGAAAATAATATCGCTAATAAATGTCTAGTCCTAAACATTCTACAAAGAACGTCAAAACTCTGGCCTAACACGTGTACTGCAAACAGACTCAACAAAACACGCACCCGGTAATAGTTCCAAGCAGGTGCATGGTGCTAGAAAAATAACTCCTTTAAAACTTCCTGGCAGATTGAAACTGTGTGCCCGACCGAGACTCGAACTCGGAACCTTTGCCTTTCGCGGGCAAGTGCTCTACCAAGCACTTGCCCGCGAAAGGCAAAGGTTCCGAGTTCGAGTCTCGGTCGGGCACACTGTTTTAATCTGCCAGGAAGTTTCATATCAGCGCACACTCCGCTGCAGAGTGAAAATCTCATTCTGGAAACATCCCCCAGGCTGTGGCTAAGCCATGTCTCCGCAATATCCTTTCTTTCAGGAGTGCTAGTTCTGCAAGGTTCGCTGGAGAGCTTCTGTAAAGTTTGGAAGGTAGGAGACGAGGTACTGGCAGAAGTAAAGCTGTGAGTACCGGGCGTGAGTCGTGCTTCGGTAGCTCCGTTGGTAGAGCACTTGCCCGCGAAAGGCAAAGGTTCCGAGTTCGAGTCTCGGTCGGGCACACAGTTTTAATCTGCCAGGAAGTTTCATATCAGCGCACACTCCGCTGCAGAGTGAAAATCTCATTCTGGATAACTCCTTTACTTCACTTTTCTGGGACTGTCGTGACAACATGACTACTTCCCACGGTGAGCAGAAGCATTGTCTCAGGTCCATGTAATGCTGGTATGTGAATATCTTAGAAATAGTCCATTTGTACTGCCTCCACTCAGTAAAATTGATTGATTAATTAATTAAATTGATACTGCCTGTGTGTTGCTTCCTATTGCTAGATACTACGGTTGGCATATTTGGTAGGATCTGCTCCTGAAACGGCCCAGTTTCCAAATTCTATACTTCCCCCTTCTGGATTTTCCTTGCCTCCTACTGATGCATAATGGAACACTTAGGTCGTTTGGTTCGAAATCCATTATGTTGGAGGCAGCTGAAAATGGTAGTGAGAATTTCAAATTTCTCCTGCATTGCGCTATGTGGTTTCCAGGAGACAGGGCAGCGGTTTGACTGTAGTCTTCTTGCAATACTAATATTGGAAACACAGGTCTGCTAAGTGTATTTTTATAGCACCTTAGAATTCTAAAGTTGGTGCTCTCAGCTACATCAGGAAGAAGGAGGCAAAAGGGTCTACGACGTGATAGAATAGTAACAACAACAAATCCACTTTCGTTTAAGCAAATACCACTCCACACTTCCAACGCAAAACAGTCTCCACTGGGATGTACTGGAAAGCACTGAATGCCACACGCAGCAGTCGTAACCACATGGAGAAGGCGCCTTGTAAACACATACCCTTCAACCGCAATCCAATCCAAAGCAGTTGTCATGGTTAGATATCAGAGATCACGGAAACTTCCGTAGGCTACCTTTGCCAGTCGTCTTAGCGCATCAATCTCCCAGCATCCACGAACAGGCCGTATCAGATGTTCGAATGCTGGAGAGACTCTCACCGTCATTGCCAAGAGTCAACTGATCCATTTACATAGGTGTGAATAATCGTCCAGCACAAACACTCGCCATATTGAATCATTTCATAATTCTACGCAAAAATCGGAGAATATTCGCAACACATGCCATCGCAGAGGCTGCCCGATATGTGCTGAATATTAGTTCGCTGTTCATTGCCCAGGGGTCGACACTGTTAGGTCAGCCGCACCCTCGCACCTCATCTCACCAGTTTAGGAGACTCAGCACCGGCTCACGCCTTAAGCCGGAAATATGCATTCGTTGTGGTCTCCAGCTGCCTCTGCCACCCACCCATACACCAAGGAGATTCGTGTTAGGAAACCAGCCACATATTTATCAGTATAATTACAATTAAATAATACGATTGCAGCGCCAATCTGGTGATATTTGTCAATGATCTAAATATCGGACACACCTCCTCATAACGACTGTGACTCTGGAAATACGAGTATCAATTTCCCGCGTAAATCTATGTCCTCCTTATGACTAGATATAATTTCCACATAAAATTTATCGTACTCCTGGATATGAATTTAATTCGCAATTTTTCATGTAGAAATATTGGAATCTGTACCTCCCTTACGACCAGACATAGGCTGTTCACTTCTCATCCACACATGTCGGAGTACTGACCACAGTAACTGTACACTCCGACACATACAAATTTCAGACAAGCATTGCAATTATCGTTTATACGTGTACAGCGTCCGAAAAAATTATGCTATGCCCACAATCACACCAAATAGGTGCCTCAATTCTCCTCCGTTCTAGGAAATTATTCGACATTACAGTCTTCCACCAATTCAGATTCGAGAACAGACTGCAGGTATTCTCAGTCAGTGCTTCCGGACAGTGCTGCAGTGTTGTAACGCACAGGCGTTTGGCTCTGTGTGATAAACAGCAACAATTCCGCAGATGGAAGGATATGGAAAGATATCACCAATATGTGTTGGCGTACTGCAATAAACATCGCAGTCTACAGGGTGAGTCACCTAACGTTACCGCTAGATATATTTCGTAAACCACATCAAATACTGACGAACCGATTCCACAGACCGAACGTGAGGAGAGGGGCTAGTGTAATTGTTTACTACAAACCATACAAAAATGCACGGAAGTATGTTTTTTAACACAAACCTACGTTTTTTTAATGGAACCACGTTAGTTTTGTTAGCACATCTGAACATATAAACAAATACGTAATCAGTGCCGTTTGTTGCATTGTAAAATGTTATTTACATCCGGAGAAATTGTAACCTAAAGTTGACGCTTGAAACCTCCGTCGTTCAGTTGCGTGTTGTAACACACACGGGCCACGGTCGGCGAGCAGCATCTGCAGGTACATGTTTACGATGACGACCGTGTTTACGAGTGTGGCTGTAGTGCACTGTTGTGGTTTGGTCTAGCTGTCGCAGTGTCCGCATGTAGCGCTTGCTGCTATTGTTATTCTGCATTCGTCTCCGCACGCAGACCAACTGTAGTACACCGTGCTACCAGACGTCTGTGATAGTGTAGTGTTGTAGGAACTGTGACCATAGTGTATTCGAACTCTGAAACGGCGGAAATGATACTCATCTATGGCGAGTGTCGACGAAATGCAGCTGAAGCCTGCAGGGTGTATGCAGAACGGTACCCGGACAGAGAGCATCTAACGTGCCGCACATTGCAAAATATCTACCGCCTACTGTATGCAACGGGTATGGTCGTAGCACGCAAACGGGTCCGTAACAGGCCCGTCACAGGAGAAGCGGGTGCAGTTGGTGTGTTAGCTGCTGTTGCCATGAACCCACACATGAGTACACGGGACATTGCGAGAGCCGGTGGACTGAGTCAAAGTAGTGTCATGCGCATACTGCATCGTCACCGCTTTCACCCGTTTCATGTGTCGCTACATCAGCAATTACATGGTGATGACTTTAATCATCGAGTGCAATTCTGTCAATGGGCATTAACAGAGAATGCATGCAGTTCTACCTGTTTATCGATGAAGCGGGTTTCACAAACCACGGGGCAGTGAATCTACGGAACATGCATTACTGGTCCGTGGACAATGCTCGCTGGCTCAGACAGGTAGAGCGACAGCGACCGTGGACTGTAAATGTATGGTGCGGAATCATTGGCGACCACCTCATTGGTCCTCACTCCATTGCAGGAGCCCAAACAGCTGCAACATACATCGCGTTTCTAGAGAATGATCTGCCAACGTTGCTAGAAAATGTCCCACTGGAAACGCGTCGACGTATGTGGTATCAGCATGATGGTGCACCTGCACATTCCGCAATTAACACTAGGCTGGCCCTTGACAGGATGTACGACGGGCGTTTCATAGGACGTGGAGGACGCATAAATTGGCCAGTCCGTTCTCCTGATCTTACACCTCAGGACTTCTTTTTGTGGGGTACGTTAAAGGAGAATGTGTACCGTGATGTGCCTACAACCCCAGAGGATATGAAACAACGTATTGTGGCAGCCTGCGGCGACATTACACCAGATGTACTGCGGCGTGTACGACATTCATTACGCCAGAGATTGCAATTGTGTGCAGCAAATGATGGCCACCACATTGAACATCTATTGGCCTGACATGTCGGGACACACTCCATTCCACTCCGTAATTGAAAACGGAAACCACGTGTGTACGTGTACCTCACCCCTCATGGTATTGTACATGTGCGTCAGTGAAAAAGACCAATAAAAAGGTGTTAGCATGTGGACGTAATGTGCTGTTCCAGTCTCTTCTGTACCTAAGGTCCATCACCGTTCCCTTTGGATCCCTACGTAATTCGGTGCTCTCCGATACACATGATCGAACAGCAGGAGTGGTACTCAATCGTCAACTTTAGGTTACAATATCTCCGGATGTAATTAACATTTTACAGTGCAACAAACGGTACTGACTACGTATTTGTTTATATGTTAAGATGTGCTAACAAAACTAACCGGGTTCCATTTAAAAAAACCTAGGTTTGTGTTAAAAAACATACTTCCGTGCATTTTTTTATGGTTTGTATTAATCAGTAATACTAGCCCCTCTCCTCACGTTCGGTCTGTTGAATCGATTCGTCAGTATTTGATGTGGTTTACGAAATATATCCAGCGGTAATGTTAGGTGACTCACCCTGTATAGTGCGACAAATAACATCCGAGGATCTCCTTAGAGGAGCCGATGAGAAGACATTCTGCGTATGCATGATGTTGCAGCTGTACTGTCCGCCTTGTTTGTACACTATAGCAGATCCAGTTGAACGCTTGCATTGGTATATTGTGAGTGTGTATAAGAAATGAATCTTATCACCCCTGGGGGATATACTCGTCAATGTGTTGAAATCACAATTCCACGCGTCAAATCTATCCTCCTCTTACGGCTAGACATACGTAAATTTTTAAGGGAATGGTCGTCTGATCGCTTCCCACACACTACCGGTGATATATCGGAATACTAACTACAGTAACTTTACGTTCCAACAGCATAACCTTCCCATCAAGTAAGGTGATTATCATTTGTAGGTGCATAGCATCCCAAAAAGTATGGTATGTCCACACTTTCACCAGCAGGGTGTCGTTTTGCACTGCCTGGATAGCTTCCCAGTAGTAAAACCATTTCATTACACCGTCCTTATCACATATTTGTCGAGTAATAAAGAGAGTTATCACAACTAAAAAGTCCTCACATGTTTTCTTTGTGTTATGTACGTCCTTGAACGATAGTCGGCGTATCCTAGAGCAGGAAGAACTGACCCACTTAATGTAGAAAGAGTAACTTAGAAGGGAAACTACTACAGAATGGGTCGTGATTTAAGTTGGTTCAAATGGCTCTGAGCACTATGGGACTTAACATCTGACGTCATCAGTCCCCTAGAACTTAGAACTACTTAAACCTAACTAACCTAAGAACATCACACACATCCATGCCCGAGGCAAGATTCGAGCCTGCGACCGTAGCGGTCGCACGGTTCCAGACTGAAGCGCCTAGAACCGCTCGGCCACACCACCGGCGTGATTTAAGTGGATGTATTTACAAAGTGTTCTGTCATTGAGGTGACAACCCCTGTGTGTGGCCCTGAGTACTTCTCAATACATCCCAGTAGACTCTGGAAAGGCAGCTTTGTATTTTTTTTTTATAGCGATGAATTTGTTGTTGGTACTATTCTATCATGCACTATACCCTTTCTCCTCTTTTCTCTTTCTGATGTAGCAGAGAGAACAAACGTGGGATTCCTATAATTCTTTAAAAAATACACTTAGCAGCCCTGTAGGTGGTCAGGAATTACAAAACCGTGATTGTATAAACTCCCGCCTCAATTTCAAGTTATAACTACCATTTTATACAACACCACCTTCCGTCACAATGTCAGATTTGCCAATTATCAATCTGTTGTATTGGCAGTACACTCTGTCTCCTGCAAATTGTTTCAGGACATAGTGTAACTGATCTCAAATCTGAAATTCTCACTATTATTTTCAGCTACCTCCAATGTAATGGATTTACTGGCAAACAACCGGTTGATCTGGGCTGCAGTGACTGTTTCAAGTTCACATTTTTCCCAAAAATTGGAATATTCTGCACAGTCGATCAGTTTGATGAGACGTTTTCTGTCAAATTTGCAAACGAGCTCAGCCTCAGTGAGAAGCGTCTCATTTTTTCTGAGAAACCAGTGGATTGTGTATCGATGCAGTGAAGATGTTGACCCAACTGGCCCAGTATCCACTAATATCGCGTGAGGTAGCATCATAAGAATGGAGGTACCACAACTGAGCTGTTTCCCACCGGGGAGGAACCCTGTCTCCTGCATACTGATTGAATAAAGAATATGCAAATTGAATTGAACAATATATTAGGATTGACACTGATTTGAATTTAGTGTCCTGAGATCCTTCCTGTCCAGCACGGATTGAGTCTTTTTCCCACCAATTTTCAGCTGGGGGAGGGGAGTGGAGTGGGGAAGTCAGATAGGGGAGGGTGGCAGGGGGATTTCCCAGGAGGGGGGAAAAGAGGCTCAGAACTGAAATGGCGTGGGGTGAAAAAGAAGTGTCCCTTTCCCCAGGTTTTCTCTGCCTCGTGATGACTGGGTGTTGTGTGATGTCCTTAGGTTAGTTAGGTTTAAGTAGTTCCAAGTTCTAGGGGACTGATGACCATAGATGTTGAGTCCCATAGTGCTCAGAGCCTTTCCCCAGGGAGTGGGGGAGGAGGAAGGGAAGGAAGAGTGATGGGGGGGAGGGGGGGGGATTCTCAGAAGGACAGATTATCCCGATGCAATCATAAATCAACCCTCAGGAGGACGTAAATCAATCATCATAATAACGAACTTTATCTCGCTACTTGTATCTATTGCATTCAACTGTTCTTCCTATTCCTCTGTTGTTTCTGAAAGAAATGCAATGTCACTGGCAAACCTCAAAGTTTTATTTCTTCTCTGTAAACCTCAATTCCTAGTCGTAATATTTTTTTTTTTTTTTTTTTTTTTTTTTTTTTTTTTTTTTTTTTTTTTTTTACTTCTTCAACTCGGTCTCACTTCCTTGTTCCTTCTCTTGACATTGTTACTAATGAATATTTATGTTCGAGTTTGGTACTTTGTATTAGTTTCGTTGAAGACCCAGAAGAGAGGTATAAAGAAAGACTTTCATTCTAATACGCTCCCTCTTTCTAAGTAAGTCGTAGCCATTGTCAACAGACGTTAAAAACTTTCATTTCTCTCAGTATTTTCATTTTGTCAGAGATAAAATTTGACGACTGCAGCTCAAAACGTATTCGGGTAATAGCGTCATATACAAAGAATTAGCAATATTTGACTCCGAAGCAGTTGTAAACATGAAAGTTTCAGAAGACGCTTGCATGTTTGAGAAACCTCTGACGGAGGCAGTGTTTTGCACCTCATCCCTTATCGTTAGGTGATCGGGTTAACTTGGGTTGGATACCTGGGATTATTTGCAGCGGCACACCGCTCCAGAAAACAATATCGCGAACGGACGTTGAACAAAGCGCGGTCACGGGTCGCTGTTTGCGCAGGCTGTCGGCCAATTCTGAAATGGAAACACAGCAGCGTCCGCAGCGCCAGTGTCACCGTGTGTGGCGCTGAAGAGCTTTTGTGTGACGTATGTGGCTAAATTCATATTTCACCTCTCCTTCATAACAGTGGCCGACAGCCGGGTCAATGGGACTAATTAAAATGAGTACTCCAATAATTTCATTGGCTGTGCCGTTAATAAAACACCATAACTAAACAATGTCAATTTTTTTATCAGATTTTTGCAGTCGCTTCAGTAATGTAATAGACAGCGTAAAAAGCGCATTAGGAGGTAGTAGTTGTTATTAAAACCCTTGTCTCTTTTAACAAGTTGATATAACTTAACATTAAAATAAATATCGACAGACGTAAAATGATTTGCCTTTCGTTGTTACTATTGATACTGTAGCGTGTTTGCTGGGTTAATAGCTGTGACTCTGGATGGGGTCTCTGTCGTCTCTCCTACTAAGAGGCCGAAGTGATAGACATCATCTGAAGGTGGAAGAGACGACCTTCAGAGATGTATCAACTACCATTGTTCCCTGGCCAAATCACTCAACAGATGATCTTCTGTCTCAGGCGTCGGACTTCGCTTCTTACACTAGATTTTTCGTCACCTACCGTCGATATGCAGCAGGATGGATGTCAAATTTCCTGAAGGCTTTTGTAACTGTACCACATAAGCGGCGTGTAGTGAAAATGCGTACCTATGGAATATTGTCTCAGTTATGTGACTAGATTCGTGATTTCCTGTCAGAGAGGTTACAGGTCGTAGTAATTGACGAAAAGTCATCAGGTAAAACGGAAGTGATTTCTAGCGTTCCCCAAGTTCGTGTTATAGGACTTTTGCTGTTATTATCTATATAAACGATTTGGGAGACAATCTGAGCAGCCGTCTTAGGTTGTTTGCAGATGATGCTGTCGTTCGACTAGTAAAGTCATCAGTAGATCATAAAAAATTGCAAAACGATCTAGAACAGATATACGTGTGGTGCGAAAATTGGCAGTTGGCCCTAAATAACGAAAAATGGAGGTTATCCACACATCCAAGGAATCCGTTAAACTTCGGTTACACGATAAATGAATCAAATCTACAGGCTGTAAATTCAGCTAAATACCTAGGAATTACAATTACTAACAACTCAAAGTGGAAGGAACACATAGAAAATTTGTGAGGAAAACTAACCAAAGACTGCGTTTTATTGGCAGGACACTTAGAAAATGTAACTAAAGAGACTGCCTACACAACGCTCGTCCGTCCTCTTTTAAAATACTGCTGGGCGGTGTGGGATCCTTACCAGATAGGACTGACGGAGTACATCGAAAAGTTCAAAGAAGGGCAGCATGTTTTGTATTATCACGAAATATGAAAGAGAGTGTCACAGAAATGATACAGGATTTGGGCTGGACATCATTAAAAGAAAGGCGTTTTTCGTTGCGACGGAATCTTCTCACGAAATTGCAATCACCAACTTTCTCCTCCGAATGAGAAAATATTTTGCTGACGCCGACCTACATAGCGAGAAACGATCACCGTGATAAAATAGGGAATATCAGAGCTCGTGCGGAAGGATACAGACGTTCGTCCTTTTCGCGCACTATACAAGATTGGAATAATAGACAATTGTGAAGGTGGTTCGATGAAACCTCTGCCAGACATTTAAATGTGATTTGCAGAATACCCATCTAGATGCAGATGTAGCAAATAACTGATTAACAAAAAGCGACAGCAGCAAAACTACAGAATAGTGGAAGTCGGTACAGTCTTACAATGCATATGTTTAGAAATGGATACGTAAATGATACGTAGCCCTGTTAAAAGCTTCCAAAACTGTCACTCACAACAATGCAGCAGTTTGACGAGCAATGGACAAAAGGTCACACAAACAATAACGCCTTCAGAATGAAGACCGGTCCCTAGTGAGAGCGCAGAAATGAATTAACATGAATCACTGTAACGAAAGAAGCTAGACGTGGGTTAAGTATGCGGTCACAATAACAGGGCTCGGACACTGGAGCTCCCACGCTACATGTCGATTTGCAGCGCCGGTATATCGCGGTGATGCTAAACTTCACGAGCAGCTCGTGGATAGCCAGCACAAGGCTGCTCCCGAGGCAATGGAAAACAACACCTTCCTCAAGATGGTGATAACTGCTGCACAATGAACGTCGCGGCGTTGACACATTTAGAAACTGCGACGAAAGGGTGCAGAGAGCTGCTCTCCGGGCTACTTAGAGGCTCGATCGATGAACTACAGTGCTCCTACGCAGTGCACGTTTAGGGCTTTATAGCCAACCTAACAGGTACTGGTGATGTAATGGTTCCTACTGTTTTTGCCGGTTGGAGGGACGAAGTTCCTGCCTTCAAGTTGGGTGGTCCGACCTGGCGCTGACTCCCAGAATATAGGCGAAATGTGTATGTCTCCGTCACTGTGTGGTTTCAACGACGATTCGAAATAACGGCCAGGAAACTGAGACAGATTTCGTCGTCCCCGGAGTATTTTATATTAAACAAACAGGGATTGCCAAAAGTGTCCTACCCGCTCCAACGATGATCATCTACATAGACAATAAATAGGCAGTGTCTGTTGAGCTGGGAAAATCAGTTCAGAAGTACTGAATGTGCAATAAGCGCTGACGACTTGTCACTTCATTAACTTAGCGATTCGAGGTTGGTATCAATCTACTCGGAATTTTTTTGGGAGTTCGAATCTGTGATCAGAATTAAAGGTTTAATTTTATTACTCTTACTTCCTTTGTGATGGGAACTGATCTGGACAGATGCGTGGGTCTCGCCACGTGCGTTATTTACGTGTAATGTCTCTGTGTTATAATACTTTTCTTAGTTGCTATAAAAACGGTATAATCAAGAATTAAAGTCAACCCAGACAAGTACTGAGTTCATTTATTTATTTAACTGTCAGCTATACCACGAACGTTAGGTTCTACTAACTACAGACTTTTTCGGTGATAGAATGCAATTTTTAAGGGCCATAAATAGCTGGTGAAATGAGAGAGGTTATGAATTTTGGAAAAACAAGTGAAGACATTACACTCTTTTTTTCTTTTTTTTTCCAAGGTGCGCTTTTGACAAGCTACTGACCTTACTTTTCCTCAGTCCCCACTTAATGAACGTAGTAAATCATCATTTCAGAATTCTCTAGCAGTTGTGTCTGCACAACGTGTTAGCGATGTGAGACTGTGTAAACTCCGCAGTGTTTTGGCAAAAGAAGCTAATTTTAACATGACAACCAGAGAAATATGCCGGTTTTACTCAAAGTTCAGCGCTCATGATGCTTCTCTGAAAGTTACACATGATTAACAAGCCAGGCGAAAATGAATTGCTGCATTTTTGGCGGAATTCTTTTTAGATGCTAACCAAAGCAGAGGTGACAGTAGATCGTTTTGAATGGTCGTCAAGCAAGTGTGCACCTGGAGGGGTCCCACTTAATATTTACAGAAAATTGAGCGTTGACTTCGGTTTAGAACGGTACATCCCCTCCATCGCGTAACCGCTACCACTGTTCACCCCACACATCCCCTGCCGTCTGCACACGTATCGGCCATGGCATTCTGGGCAGACTACATCTCTCAGTAGGTCGCCATCGCACAGGCGAGATTTGAAGGCTCTAGAGCTATGGAAGTTATTCCCTGATGTCTTAACTGATGTCCTTCATGTCTCTTCTTCAAGACAATGTTTTTCGTACATCTGTTACCTCTCTGATCCTGTGGAAAATCTATTTATTTGTTATTTCATTAGTCCACTTAACGTTATCATCTTTCTGTAACAGCCGGCCAGTGTGGCAGAGCGGTTCTAGGCGCTTCAACCTGGAACTACACGACCGCTACGGTCGCAAGTTCGAATCCTGCCTCGGGCATGGATGTGTGAGATGTCCTTAGGTTAGTTAGGTTTAAGTAGTTCTAAGTTCTAGGGGACTGATGACCTCAGAAGTTAAGTCCCATAGCGCTCAGAGCCATTTCAACAATTTTTTTCTGTAATACCACATCTCAAACGCTTCGATTCTCTTCATCACCGATTTTCCCACAGCCTATACAATGTTCCAGACCCACATTTCAGAAATTTCTTGCTGAAACTAGGGTCTAAGTTAAGAACTACCCCACTTCTTGTGCAGAAGGATGTCCTCATTGTCTGCGCTAGACTCCTTATATCATTCCTGCTTCGTCTATCATGATATAGTTTGCTTTCATTGCAGTTTAATTGCTCACTACATTGATCACGATTTTTATAAGCTTTTCGTTAACTTCAGTTCTTCTACTCCTCAATAGTTTCCTCTTTCTTTGGTTTACGTAGTATTTTGTGCTGAATAGACTGTTCATCCCACTCGACTGGACCGAAAGTTCTTCGTCACTTCCACCCAGGACACCATGTCAACAGTGGCTCTCATCACTGGTATCATTTCACATTCAATTTTATTCCGTTCTGTGGAACTACGTATCTTTTAGTTCCTTAGTTGTTCCTGGATAGGCTCTTTCTTACATGAACATTTCTGCCTCAGCCTTCCATTCTCATTCAGCAGAATAAGAAGGATAATAAGAAAAAGACAATTAAACGTCATATTTCTAAAACGTGTAGGGAAAACTAAACAAAATATTCACACGAAAAGCTGTGTGTGTAGTTTACGATCTTAAAGTTAGAAATCACATCTAACGAGTGAATGAACAGAGCAAACCTCGACCTGGGCAGATAGGTCTGCCAAGCGTTAGAACCTTACGTCTCTCGAGCAGATATAGGGGTGGCTTGGTGATACGATCTGAACAGCTGCACAGAAACATGCCATTTACTATCTCCTATCGAACCCAGCGCTGCTTTTCGGATGTGCAAAGTTACCGTAGAGGGTGCAGGATGCTGTTTCTTCCCCCTCTCCTCCCACCTATCTGCCAGGACATAATTTGTATACCCCAACTGTCTGCGTCTAGTGTTAACTCATGTGAAACTGCGTGAACACTTTTCTAAGTACACTATGTGAACAAAAGTATCCGGACACCTGGCTGAAAATGACTTACAAGTTCATCGGTAATGCTGGAATCCAGTAATGTGTTGGGCCACCATTAGCCTTGATGACAGCTTCCACTCTCACAGGCATACGTTCAGTCAAGTCCTTGGGGAATGGCAGCCCATTCTTCACAGAGTGCTGCACTGAACAGAGGTATGGATGTCGATTGGTGAGGCCTAGAACGGTGTTCCAAAACATCCCAAAGATGTTCTATAGGTTTCAGGTCAGGACTCTGTGCAGGCCAGTCCATTACAAGGTTGTTATGTCGTGTAACCACTCCGCCACAGGCCGTGCATTATGAACAGGTGCTCGATCGTGTTGAAAGATGCAATCGCCATCCCAGGATTGCTCTTCAACAGTGGGAAGCAAGAAGGTGCTAAAACATCAATGTAGGCCTGCGCTGTGATAGTGTTACGCAAAACAACAATGGCTGCAAGCCCCCTCCACTAAAAACACGACCGCACCATAACACGACCGCCTCCGAATTTTGCTGTTGGGACTACACACGCTGGTAGATGACGTTAACCGGGCATTCGCCATACCCACGCCCTGCCATCGGATCGCCACATTCTGTATCATCCACACAACGTTTTTCCACTGTTCAATCGTCCAATGGTTACGCTTCTTACACCAAGCGCAGAGTCATTTGGCATTTACTGGCGTGATGTGTGGCTTATGAGCAGCCGCTTGACCACGAAATCCAAGTTTTTTCACCTCCCGCCTCACTGTCATAGTACTTGCACTGGAAGCTGATGCAGTTTGGAATTACTTTGTGATGGTCTGCATAGAAGTCTGCCTATGACGCATTACGACCCTCTTCAACTGTCGGCGGTCGCTGTCAGTCAACAGACGAGGTCGGCCCGTACGCTTTTGTGCTGTACGTGTTCCTTCACATTTCCACTTCACTATCACATCTGGAACAGTGAACATAGGGATGTTTAGGAGTGTGGAAATCTCGCGTACAGACGTATCACACAAGTGACACCCAATCACCTGACCACGTTCGAAGACCGTGAGATCCGCGGAGCGCCCCGGTTTGCTCTCTCATGATGTCAAATTATATGTAGTACCTGGCAGTAGGTGGCAGGACAATGCACCTAATATGAAAAACGTATGTCTTTAGGAATGTCCGGATACTTTTGATCACATAGGGTATTTGCGGATAGTGTAACTGAGGTAGGATATTGGTACCAGCCCGGTATTCACCTAGCCGAATCTGAGAATGCGCCGAAAAGCCTCGTCCAGATTGGAGGGCGCAAGAGCCGCGAGCATTCGATCCGCGACAGGAGCATTTTCCAAAATCCCCAAAAAGGCGTGGTGGCGTGCGCGGACAGGTCGACGTCTATCAGACGTGACCAACAAATAAGGCCGATACATTACCTCCTACCACTTACACAACTTCTGTCTGTGTTGCAGGGGTCTTCTGCAGTCCGATGCAGGTAGTCACGCCAGTCTACACTGCACAAGCCTCTTCATCTGTGAATACCAATAGAAACAGACGTACATTTGCACTGGCTTTCCTTATTAATCCTTATGCCTCCGTCTACAGTTATTAGTTCTCACAGTTCCTTCTGTTTCCAAACTGACTACTCCTTTACTCCTCCGGAGGTGTCCCAATAACCGATCCCCTCTGTTTAGCCGGGCACTGCAATAATTTTATTCAACAATTCGATCCAGTAACTCCTCATTAACTACTCGGTGTACTCATCTAATTTTCAGCATTCTTCTGTAGCACCGCATTTCAAAAATTTCTGTTAGCTTCCTCATCTGAACCGCTTATCGTCCACGTTTAGCTTTCTGACAATGCTGCACTCCCGACAAATAATGTCAGAAAATACCACCTAACATTTATATAAGACATTAACAAATGGTCTTTTCCAGAAATGCTTTTCTTGCTGTAGTCGGTCTACGTATTATTCCTATGTACCTCGACCATTATCAGGTATTTTATATATAAACTGACCTACCACTTCTAGTGTCTCACTTCCTAATCTAATTCCCTCAGCATCTCCTGATTTAGCGCGACTGTATTCCATTGCTCATGTTTTACTTTTGTTGATACAGCTCTCTTTTCAGGACACTATTCATTCCGTTCAACTGCTCTTCCAAGTCCTTTTACATCTAACTTCGTATCAAGGTACCACTTACACTAATCTTCATTGCCGCGCGGGGTAGCCGCGTGGTCTTGGGCGCCTTGTCACGGATCGCGCGGCTGCCCCCGTCGGAGGTTCGACTCCTCCCTCGGGCATGGATGTGTGTGTTGTCGCCAGTATAAGTTAGTTTAAGTTACATTAAGTGGTGTGTAACCTTAGGGGCCGATGACCTCAGCAGTTTGGTCCTACCACAAATTTCCAATTTTTTAATCTTCATTGTAAAAACGAACAGTACAACCATATTTCTAGCGTTGACATGGCTGTATGAGCACGCTCCAGAAGTCAATAATTTAAAAAAAAAGTCCTTTTACCGTCTCTGACAGAATTGCAATGTCGTCAACAAACCTGAGTCCTTATTTGTTCTCTGTTAACTTATATACGTTTGTAAATTTGTCTTTTGTTTCCTTTAGTCCTTGCTCAGTGCCCAGATTGAATAACTTAGGGGATATGCTACAGCCCTGTCTCACTGCCTTCTCAGCTACGGTTTCCCTCATAACTATAGTCTGGTTTCTGTGCAAGTGGTGAAAAAATTTTCGCTCTCCGTAATTCCACCCTCCTACCATCAGAATTTCAAAGATTGCTAGAAGATTAGTGCTATAAATGTAGGTCTGCCTTTCACTATCGTATGGTCTAAGTGAGACACCCTGCTAAACCCACAGGTCAGGACAGGTAGTTTAAGTTGTGGAAAGGGGCCAAAATAAATGACTGTCAGTTACACTCGGACATACAACCTTTTATTTGATCAAACATTACATGAACCAAGAAGACAATTAAAAATAAAGAACAGCTTTAGTTTTGGAACTTAATTAGCGGCTGAATGCGCCGTACAATCTCATGCCTTAAGGGCAAGACCACTTTAATTTAAAAACCGGCTGAAAGCCAATAACTTAAAACTCAACGAAAATCAGAAATTTAAAAGGCAAAGCCTTATCTTAAAACAGTTCCTTAATTAGGCTGAAGGCCCCAAGAATCTGAAACCTTAAGAGCAAACAACCTAAATTCAAAATCGGCTGAAGGCCCAACACTCAACGCTCAATAAAGTTGATTTTAATAATTCCAAAGGCTTTTCGTAAAACAAAGGCTGAAGGCCCAAACCATCTGCTGCCTTAAGGGCAAAACAATCTTACTCTAAAAATCGACTAGATGCCATACAAGTACAAACAACTAGAACAAACAAGAAAAGCCAGTACACTCAAGGGCACTCAGAAGTTCTGAGGGTCGGCCTGGAATTCAAACACTAACGCTCGCTTAGGTGAGACAGGTGGTCGGCCCAACCATTGTCGATCCGACGACAACCCAACTGACAGACAGTCAACGGACACACCGACAAGATAGCCTCTGTTTCACCCGACCAGCACACAACAGGGAGTTCAATGGAACAACATAGAAGGTATTGGCGCCCACAACCAATTATACATTGAGCTGTCAAACTACACACCATGCTGGACAGCGACAGCATAATGAGGAAAATCACTGCCTGAATTTTTGTCAATGGCCAGGGCAGGTAACCAGAAAGTTAACGGCCACAAGGTGGAAGATTCCACTGGTACACTTGTATTGGTTCAAATGGCTCTAAGCACTATGGTACTTAACTTCTGAGGTCATCAGTCGCCTAGAACTTAGAACTACTTAAACTTAACTAACCTAAGGACATCACACACATTCATGCCCGAGGCAGGATTCGAACCTGCGACCGAAGCGGTCGCTCGGTTCCAGACTGTAGCGCCTAGAACCGCACGGTCACCACGGCCGGCGCACTTCTATTCAAATAACCAAGTACAGTTAAACTCCACCGGTGGGCGGCTAAAATTTGCCAACTTGAAAACACACGATGTTGCTAGCGGGAATATCCCAAGAGCCGACAACGAAATCCAAACGACACAATGTGGACAGTCGTGACTTGCTGGTAGATGAAGTCAAAACTCAACTTTCATGTCCAGGATCGGTGAGCCACGAACCTCGTAGCAACGGGAACAGCACCACACACTACGACAACGCATAGAGGCCGCCAGCGAGAACGGCCGAACTACGCGCCACTGAGATTTCCTCGCTGCTCCACGCCAACTGACCAACTGCTCATGCCGAGAAACGATGAAAGGACCAAGTATACATCAGCCGATGAGACGACCAACTGAACGACCAACCAGCAGTTGTTCCGTCCCAATCCCCCTCCGTCGGACAGTTCATGTGTGTCGCCAGCGGTCGGCGAGTTTAATATTTTCTTTTTTTTTGTGTGGGATTCAAAAAATTTAAAAACCTCTCTCACACCGGCCTGATTTAGCTTCACTGATCAGGATAGTAAAAACATGCGTATGTTAAGGGAATTTTCATTCACAAAGCAGGCTTATCACATTCACACAGTTCAATACTGTTCTATCCTGATTAAATTGAGCTTAACTTAAATTCCATAAGGCAGTGAAGCAATTTCGAAGTCTCGGTGCGACAAAAATTGTCAGTCGATCTCCTGAAAACATTTGTAATAATAATTAACTTTCGGTGATCACATGGGGAAGACCGGAGATCTGCTGGTAAGACCGTGTTAGCCTATTTATTTGAAGTAACTGGATATCTTGAGCATAAAAAACGGCAGGTTCATCCAGTGTAAATCAGACGTTCCCCACTGATCCCGTGCAACACAGCGTAGTAAGCAGACACTGTCAATAATAATCAGTTAAGTAATACGTGAACACACTTACTTTAGTTTAGTTCATGTATTAAATTCCTTCTCATACAGAAACTCATCAAGATGGCGACTAGCTCAACAATACATACATATACATCCTCCTTCTTTCACGGCTAATCGGCAAGCATTCCTTCTTTTCATAAGAGAAAACGTAGATAGCAGAGAAGCTATTCCATGGAGTAAATGGACGCTCCAAGGAATAATAGGTCTTGAAACTACTTTGCATTGATAATCATCGTATATTAAAGTTTAGGAATCGGTAAGATAAGAAGAGATATTTCGAGATATGTATTGAGTTATATAATTTATAAAATATCTGAAAATATCACGGAGAAACCGCTGGAAGAGACATTACACGAGGACTGGCTGTCGGCGCCTGATTGGCGCCCCATCCCCCGACTTCACTGCTGCTGCATCCCGACTGCACTGCTACTCCGTCCCGAACTGTCTCTCAGACACACGACGACCCGGAAATACTATCGGTCACTCCAGAGATGGTAGGACAGTGACACCAGTAAATGGAATAAGAAAACGAGGCGGCAGTATCGTAATAGAAGATGACAAACAATAAATGGGTTAACCGCGAGCGGTGCACCGCTCACTAAGAGGAGGTTAGTATTTTCTGGCAAGTTCTTGCATTTCTCTCGGACCCAAACAGATCTTCCTCGAGATCAGCTGCTACCAGGTTGTCCTTGAATGGGATGACAGTGCTTCATCTCCCGCTCTACTTTAACTCAGCAACACAACGTGGTCTGTTCAGGAGATCGGTCTCTCAGCGGGCAACAGCTTACGGTACGTTCACGCTGCACGCCCTTGGCACATCGCACCTCGCAGCTCCTCGGGAGTCTCGGTGCGTTTACGCTGTAGCCTCGCCGCTGGCACATCGCTGTTCGCTTGCAGACGCGAGTAGTTAACCCTGCATCTGTTCATATCGCTGGCAGCGTGCGTTTACTCACAGTGGTGTTAAGCGTAAAACATGTTCCCTGCATCGTCTGACTACAGTGATAGTGATTCGTTCGCTGCAGAGATGTAGTTACTGGCAAGGAGAAAAAGAGGGAGTATGGAGTGTATCCTATGAGTGGAGAACGTCCAAAGTATGGATACTTTCACCAGTTCTATCACAAGCTCAAAAATATCCAGAGTGCTTTTTCACACAGTTGCGAATGACGCAACTAATTTTTCAACATCTCAAATATTATCGGACCAATGGCTAAACAGACGAAAATGTTAATGCTATTTCCGTGGAGGAGCTACTGGTGCTGACTTTGAGGTAATACGTTGCTACGTTTCATTTATATCTACTTTATGTACCACATCTAGCATCTGTCACAAGTAGATTTTGTCCTTGAAGTAAATAAAGTGTCAGGTGAAACTGTGGTACTAACTTCAAACATGTCACATCTAATTAATGACAGATCCTATTTAATATTTTTCTGGTAGATGAATGTAAGTTACAAGGTTTCTAACAGCTATTATATCAGCAAAAACTAATAATAAAAATTAGAATTTTTCTCGCAGTTTTGTTTTCATCAGTTCTAACTACATTAAAAAGTGAAATAAGATATAAAAAAATTTTTACTTGATCCCTTTTTTAAGCACAATTCCAATGTAGGTCTGTGATATTCACAAAACCTGCTCCAGTTTCATCTGGGCGATCGTAGTCTCTACGGCCACGAGTTTCAAGAGTGACACCAGAGTGTAAAGTACGTACACAAGAGCCGTGAGTGTTGGTCACGACGCGCTGCTTCTGAAGCAAAATCGCTTGATCCATGGTGGCTGCTAATGTTTAATGCAGATGTCGAAGAGCAAAAAGCTGTAGAGTGATGGGTAGCTATAGCACTCCTCCTGTAGTTTCGATCCAATGATCTTGTATACTCGTTCCATAATAAGCTTCTATACATCTATTCTGAATGACATATTGTCGAAAGGAGTCGTGCGTGTCACGGGAGAAAGAAGAGGCATGAAGAAAGCAAGATTTTCATCATTTTTATGCAATTACCGTGATTCTCTTTCTTTGTGAATACGCAACTCATGTTTTTCTATTTCTATTAACTGAATGGGAATTGGATCAAAAAGTCGCTGTCTCTTCCTGTGACCTAAATTTCCAGCTACTGTCGAGGCAAGTGGTATGTTCTGGTGATCAGATGACAGTGGACTAAAGATGGTGTCGGTTTCTGTGAGTATCACCAGAATCAGGATTGTAGTCGCTGATTTGTTCAGTGTTATCACTCGATTCAACTGGATTCAAGTTTCCAATAGTTGTTCTAGGTTCAGAATTGTCTCGTAGAAACAACACAGAGTCGAAATACGGCCACTGTAGTGGATCTGTGTGAGCAGCATAGCATGAAGTGTATTCAGGAGGCTTGTTCAATCTTTCTGTGAACTGCTGTCGAAGAATTTTCTATTTTTTTCTTAACTTCTCATACTGCTGGAATCACCAGTAAAATATCTTTGTGGAAATATTATACAAAAACCAATTCTATCAAGCAGACAATGTATTTGTTTAGACAGACAGAAGAAAGAAACATATGTTTGTTTCAGGTTCTTTGCAACCGGGAACTCGTATCCAAATCCACCAGAAGAATTTAAGTACTGTTTCTGTGATGGCCAAACAGCGTTTAGGTGTTGTGGCAAACCTTACTGAGATGCCCTGCTAAACCCGCAGGACAAGACAGGTCGTTTAAATTCTGGAAAGCGGCCAAAATAAGCGGCTGTCAATTACACTCGAACATACAACTTTATTTGACCAAACATTACAAGAGAAAAGAAAATTTTCAAAAAACACAGCATTAATTTTTGGAACTTAATTACCGGCTGAATACGCCATACAATTTCATTCCTTTAGGCCAGAGCACTTTAATTAAAAATCGGCTGAAAACCAATAACTTAAAACTCAAACCAAAATCAAAAATTTAAAAGGCATAAGGCCTTATCTTAAATCAGTTCTTTCAATTAGGCTAAAGGCCCAAACAATCTCACACCTTAAGACCAAAAGAACTTTAATTTTTTAAAAAATCGGCTGAAGTCCCATCTCTTAGACTCAAACCCAAAGTAAATTTTTAAAAAGCAAGAGGCCTTATCTTAAAACAGTTCTTTAATTTAGGCTGAAGGCCCCAACAATCTTACACCTTAAGGGCAAGACAATCTTAATTTTAAAAAAAATTGGATAGAAGCCATACAATTACAAAAAAAGAACAAATAAGAAAAAGTAGTAAACTCAATGGCGCTCAGAATTTTCCGAGGGTCGGCCAGGAATTCAAAAACTAACGCTCGCTTAGGCGACACAGGCAGTCGGCCGAACCATTCTCGATCCGACGACAACCCAACCGACAGACAGTCAACGGACCCACCGACAAGATAACTTCCGCTCCACCCGACCAGCACACAACAGGGAGTTCAATGGAACAACGTAGAAAGTATTGGCGCCCACAACCAATTATACATTGAGCTGTCAAACTACACACTGTGCTGGACAGCGACAACAAGATGAGAAAATACACTGCCTGAATTTACGTCGACGGTCAGAGCAGGTAACCGGAACGTTAAAGGGCACAAGGCACAAGATTCCGCTGGTGCATTTGAATTCAGAATAACCAAGTACACTTAAACTCCACTGGAGCGTGGCTAAAATTTGCCAACTTGAAAACACACGTTGTTGCTCGCGGGAATGTCCCAACAGTAGACAACGAAATCCAAACGACACAATGTGAACAGTCGTGAATTGCTGGTAGATTACGTCAAAACTCAACTTTGATGTCCAGGATCGATGAGCAACGGACTTCGTAGCAACGGGAACAGCACCACACACTCCGACCGCGCGTGGACGCCGCCAACAGCCTCCGCCAAACTACTCGAAGCTGAGATTTCCTCGCTGCTCCACACCAACCGACCAACTTTCCTAGCCTGGAAACGGTGAAAGGACCAAATATACGTCGGCCGATGAGACGACCGACCGAACGACCAACCAACGGTCGTCCCGCTCCAATCTCCCTCCGTCGGACAGTTCGTGTGTTTCGCGAGCGATCGGCGAGCACTGGCTGTCGGCGCCTCACCGGCGCTCCGTCGCCGACTTCACTGCTGCTGCGTCCCTACTGCACTGCTGGCCCGTCCCGAACTGACTGCCAGACACATGACGACCCGGGAATACTATCGGTCGCCCCAGAGATGGTACGACAGTGCACTTACCGATACGCGCTGTTGCTGCCGCCTACAGGCAAGTAAGGCAGGAAGTCAGTAACGCCAGTAAATGGAATAAGAAAACGAGGCGGCAGTACAGTAATAGAAGATGCACGGCTCACTTACAATCATTACACATGAAGCCACCACCGGAGAAAGAATTCAAAGAAATAGAAAGTATTGGCGCCCACAAGAAGTGGGCGTTCCCGAATTGTATAGTTTCCATCGATGGGACGCATATCAAAATTCTAAGCCCTAAATGGTCGGGATCCATGTTCTTTAATTATAGAAGCTACTCTTCAATATGAGACCTGAGTTTCTCCTGGCGTATACAACTTTCAAATAACTTCCGGGAATTCAGCCAGGTAACACTTTCAGCGACCGCCGATATTTCGGCGGGAGAACACCCCGCCATTTTCAAGGCAAACTGCAACGGACAGGCGGCGTACATGCAAATTTAATACCTCGGTTCTCGGACCCAAGCAGGAAAGATAACACACACACACTGAACACTAGTGCCACCAAAGACGGCCAAAGTCAGAGCTATCGATAGTGAGACTATGAATTCGCAGGTGAGGTAGCATTGAGTCTGTCCCCCTGTTTCTTGACAAGGGAGAGAGCCGGATTCCAAACAGAGTTTAAACAGAAACCTCCATCCCTGTTAACAAGGTTGCTCGCCAATTTAATCTCAACTGCCTCCCGAATCACACTGTCCCAATAGCTGGACGTGCATGCCAATATCTCGGTGTTATTATATAACATGTGGTGACCAGTATCCAAGCAATGTTCGACAATAGCAGATCTATTTGGCTGCTGTAATCGTGTGTGCCGTTTATGCTCAGTACATCTGTCCTCCACGGTCCTGATAGTTTGACCAATATATGCCATGCCGCAGCTACAAGGGACACGATATACACCCGCCTTACGCAGTCCAAGATCATCCTTAACGGAACTCAAAAGTGCTCTAATTTTAGATGGAGGTCGGAAAACACATTTCACATCGTATTTCCGTAAAATACGACCGATCTTGTTGGACGTGTTTCCTACGTAAGGCAAGAAGGCAGTAGACTTAGGTGTTGACTCAGAATTATCATCAATCACCTGATGTACAGTTGGTCGATAGCGCAACGCACGTTCAATCTGTCTATCACTGTAACCATTTTGACGAAATGTAACTTCAAGATGGGACAGCTCAGCTGGCAAAGTCTCAGCGTCAGAAACGATATGTGCCCTGTGTACCAAGGTACGAAGTACCCCTTCACGCTGAGCCGAATGGTGACAACTATTAGCTTGTAAGTACAAGTCGGTGTGAGTACTTTCCTGTAGACTGCATGTCCCAATGATCCATCATCCTTCCTCCTAACCAACACGTCTACAGGAAAAGTACTCACACCGACTTGTACTTACAAGCTAATAGTTGTCACCATTCGGCTCAGCGTGAAGGGGTACTTCGTACCTTGGTACACAGGGCACATATCGTTTCTGACGCTGAGACTTTGCCAGCTGAGCTGTCCCATCTTGAAGTTACATTTCGTCAAAATGGTTACAGTGATAGACAGATTGAACGTGCGTTGCGCTATCGACCAACTGTACATCAGGTGATTGATGATAATTCTGAGTCAACACCTAAGTCTACTGCCTTCTTGCCTTACGTAGGAAACACGTCCAATAACATCGGTCGTATTTTACGGAAATACGATGTGAAATGTGTTTTCCGACCTCCATCTAAAATTAGAGCACTTTTGAGTTCCGTTAAGGATGATCTTGGACTGCGTAAGGCGGGTGTATATCGTGTCCCTTGTAGCTCCGGCATGGCATATATTGGTCAAACTATCAGGACCGTGGAGGACAGATGTACTGAGCATAAACGGCACACACGATTACAGCAGCCAAATAGATCTGCTATTGTCGAACATTGCTTGGATACTGGTCACCCCATGTTATATAATAACACCGAGATATTGGCATGCACGTCCAGCTATTGGGACAGTGTGATTCGGGAGGCAGTTGAGATTAAATTGGCGAGCAACCTTGTTAACAGGGATGGAGGTTTCTGTTTAAACTCTGTTTGGAATCCGGCTCTCTCCCTTGTCAAGAAACAGGGGGACAGACTCAATGCTACCTCACCTGCGAATTCATAGTCTCACTATCGATAGCTCTGACTTTGGCCATCTTTGGTGGCACTAGTGTTCAGTGTGTGTGTGTTATCTTTCCTGCTTGGGTCCGAGAACCGAGGTATTAAATTTGCATGTACGCCGCCTGTCCGTTGCAGTTTGCCTTGAAAATGGCGGGGTGTTCTCCCGCCGAAATATCGGCGGTCGCTGAAAGTGTTACCTGGCTGAATTCCCGGAAGTTATTTGAAAATACTCTTCAATAGTTCTGCAGGCTGTGTGTGACGAAGACCGTAAAGTCGCTTTCATTAACGTGGAACACATGGGAATCAAAGTAATGGTGACACTTTCAGGACGCCTGTCCTGTACGCTTCACATTCCTGAGAACGACTGCCTTCCAGTTCGTGCTATTAATGCATCCTTTGTCTTTATAGGAGTAGAAACCTGATGAAACCTTACGTCAGGAAAAGTCTGGACGATTCGAGAGAGATGTTCAACGGAGCCCTCTCACGAGCCCAAAAAACACTTGATGTGCTTATGGAATTGCTGCATCAAAGTGACAAATACTAAACACATTTACTGAAACGAAGGTCGAGACAGCGGAATTGATTGTAAAAGCTGTTTGCATTGTCCACAATGTCATTATAGACAAATGAAACGCACTGAACATTGCGTCCGCCGCTCGTGGTCTAGTGGCTAGCGTTGCTGCCTCTGGATCACGGGGTCCCGGGTTCGATTCCCGGCCGGGTTGGGTATTTCCTCTGCCCGGGGGCTGGATGTTTTCTTTATAACTTTATCATCATCATCATTCCTGACAGTGGCTAGATTGGGCTGTGAATAAAAATTGGACTGCGTAAAAAGTTGGGACTTTGTACGGGCGCTGATGACTGCGCAGTTGAGCGCCCCACAAACCAATCATCATCATCACTGAACATTACAGAATACACAAACATACTTCCTGAGGTTCACACAAGAAGAAGGAGCAACGCTGTCGAAATAAGGAATTTGTTTGAATTTTACGTTAAGGAAGAAAACATTGCCTCATGAAATAAACAACACTCAGGTGTAAGTTGCGTGTTCCGCATTTCATAACAACTTCTTTCCACAACTTCTCCAATACAAAGGGGCCGTGATGTTCCTCATGCCTCTGGTCCCAGATGACTTTTCGTTCAAAAACGGCTGCAATAAGTACCTGTTTAATCGTCACTCATAGTTGTCTTTCTTTGTCCTCACAGCTCTCAACAAACAATACTTTGACTTATATAGCCAAGAAACAGCACACAACGAGCAGCAGTCAAACACGGCACGGCTCAAGTGACCTTGATGCAGTCAATAACAGCTCAAATTTCAAGACAGACGCCGTTGTTGATCGCTACGCGATGCGCAAACCAGCTCGATACCGTCGCCTGCCGTGGATCGTCGCGAGCAGCGCTGCGTGCTGCGACGGAGCGCGTTAAATGGGCCGGGAGGACTCTCTCGACTTGACGTGTCATCGCCTGCGAGCAGCGGCAGCATGAACGCACCCTTAGGATACGTCAGGCAGTATTTCCTTAACTGACACCTTCCGCCCGGTGTAATATGAGTGTGTCAGAAGTTGTACTCCTGCACACAAGTGTCAGCCCAGGTAAACGGCTCGCTGAAACCACTACCTCAGTCGAACATCTAACACTACAGTCGTGAATTAATGATGTTACTCACTCTACTGCTTGAATGAGAAATACATTATCTATCGCGAAGTTCTCCAATCCGCAGAACAAACCTGTAATTAAGAATACATACACATTTACATTAACTTACGTTCAGGTCCTTCTGTATCTGGATTGAAAACGATATTATAACCGAGAATGCTGTGTGTTTTCACACAATTGTTTTACGAAAACTATTCTTTCGAGGGAGGTACACCAGCTCGAAAAGTTGAAACTGAACAACAGTGGGTTTGAAATACTTTGAGACTCGTTGTGTTCTACCACCCATTAATGTCATTTGAATTGTGGAAATGTCAGATCTCACATTTGTCAGGAGAATCAGGCAACAGTGTATCTCTTTCGTACATTGCATCCAAAACTCTGAGAAGGTATTCTGGTAACACATAATTACGCCCCGCACCTCCGCACTGCAGAAAATGAAGAGAGAAGTTAGAAAATAAATACATTGTTGAGAACGCTCTATGTGTCATACCAGGGAACTGAGTGGTTCTAAGAGCCAAAAAGAAAGCTGTTGCTTCAGGTGCCATTAATACTGAGACAGTAAGATTTTTTATGCAAGACAAGTACAAAAATACAGCAGTAATGTTTTAACTAGTAGAACGATTTCTCATATATTTTAAACGTTTTACAGTAGAATAACGGAATTAAATTCAAACACAGGTCTTTCACTATTGACTTCTGTTTCCTGCACAACTCCATTTTTGGAATCAGATATTACTATCTGTACTGCTGGAACCCCTGTATTGTTCAGAAAGAATTGGCTGCATCATGAAAAGATCTTTCCGTTTCGCCACTGATAAACAAGGCTATTCTTTCAGATGAAGTACGGAATGGAACACATGAACAACCGTCTATCTCCTTATGAATACATTGCCTTTCTTCCATTCACCTATTCAAGAGAAAGTTTTCAATAGCTACACTCATCAAAAAAAGTTTTGCTTCACCACAGTTCTCAGAGTTCCGTAACCTGTACAGAGAATTGGAACAGAGATCAACAGAAACATCATTTCCGTCCTTTATATTGCTCATGACAACCACACATTGCATGTTGTACCACCATACAGCGAGATCTTCAGAGGTGTTCGTCCAGATTGCTGTACACACCGGTACCTTTAATACCCAGTAGCATGTCCTCTGGCGTTGATGCATGCCTGTATTCGACGTGGCATACTATCCACAAGTTCATCAAGACACTGTAGCTCCAGATTATCTCATTCCTCAACGGCGATTCGGCATAGATCCCTCAGAATGGTTGGTGGATCACGTCGTCCATAAACAGCCCTTTTCAATCTATCCCAGGCATGTTCGATAGGATTCATTTCTGGAGAACATGCTGGCCACTTTAGTCGAGCGATGTCGTTATCCTGAAGGAAGTCGTTCACAAGATGTGCACGATGGGGGCGCGAATTATCGTCGATGAAGACGAATGCCTCGCCAATATGCTGCCGATATGGTTGCACTATCGTTCGGAGGATGGCACTCGCGTATCGTACAGCCGTTACGGCGCCTTTCATGAACACCATAGACGTACGTCGGCCCCTCTTAATGCCACACCAAAACAACAAAACAACAGGGATCCTGCACCTTGCTGCACTCGCTGGACAGTGTGTCTAAGGCGTTCAGCCTGATTGCGGTGCATCCATACACGTCTCCGACGACTGTCTGGTTGAAGGCGTATGCGATACTCATCAGTGAAGAGCACAAGATGCCAATCCTGTGCGGTCCATTCGGCATGTTGTTGGGCAATGTGTACCGCGCTGCATGGTGTCGTGGTTGCAGAGATGGACCTCGTCATGGACGTCGGAAGTGAAGCTGCACTTCACGCAGCCTATTGCGCACAGATTGAGTCGTAACACGACGTCCTGTGGAAGGACGAAAAGTATTATTGAACATGGTGGCGTCGCTGTCAGGGTTCCTCCGAGCCATAATCCGTAGGTAGCGGTCATCCACTGCAATGAAAGTCCTTGGGCGGCGTGAGCGAGGGATGTCATCGACAGTTCCTGTCTCTCTGTGTCTCCTCCATGTCCGAACCACATCGCTTTGGTTCACTCCGAGACGCCTGGACACGTCCCTTGTTGAGAGCCCCCCCTGGCACAAAGGAACAATGCGAACACGATGGAACCGCGGTATTGACCGTCTAGGCATGGTTGAATTACAGACAACACGAGTCATGTGCCTCCTTCCTGGTGGAATGACTGGAACTGATCGGCTGTCTAATAGGCGCTGATCATGCATGGTTGTTTACATCTTTGGGCGGGTTTGTTCAAATGTGTGTGAAATCTTATGGGACTTAACTGCTGAGGTCATCAGTCCCTAAGCTTACACACCACTTAACCTAAATTATCCTAAGGACAAACACACACACTCATGCCCGAGGGAGGACTCGAACCTCCGCCGAGACGAGCCGCACAGTTCATGACTGCAGTGGGCGGGTTTAGTGACATCTCTGAACAGTCAAAGGGACTGTGATACAATCAATATCCACAGTCAACGTCTATCTTCAGGAGTTCTGAGAACCGGTGTGATGCAAAACTTTTTTTGATGTGTGTACTTGAGACGGATGAGTGTGAGACTCTTTGAACACAACACTTTTGCCTTCTTTACTATTTTTGGAGCCTAAATTATCTTCTTCCATTACAAAAATGTTTTATTGACACAAACAAAAGCTTACATGCACTGTGCTTACCACAGGAACTGTTCATCAACTAAATGTGGCAGACCTTGACTCATGGCATTTGAAAATCCCCAGAGAAGCCCTATCTGGCACAAAGATCATGCACCATCTAATAATGAATATCTAAACCATTTTCTCCGTGAAATGACACTTGGATAAAGTCTAGGGACATGCATTAAAGTAGCGAGAGCACAGTAGCACTGAAAGCGTATTTTCTGAAAAAATTGCACTTTCGTCGTTTGACACTATTTATTTATCTGTAAAGCTCTGCATTTCTCTACAATCGACGTTTGAAGGTTAATACTACAGAAGCCTAAGTGGTAGAAGAAAAAAAACACCCATTCGTATTTCCCAAAACAGATGTTTCCACAGTCGTAAGTTCTTTCCTGACCTGTCATCGACGTGAGAACGTGGAGTTTCATTAACGTGGTTTAAACACAGTGGATTGAAATAGCTTTTGGCAAAGATGTGCATGATGTGATTACCGTGCTGTTTGATATTGGACTAATTCAGGACGGATACACCGACAGTTAAGAAGCAAGTCCAAGTGTTGCTGTTCGCGAGTGTTCCATTCCACTGTGTTTTCATCTCTTCACGTTATTACAGATGTCTGGACCTCAATGGAAAAAGTAGATCGATTGACTGAATAAAGAGGACTTCAGTAATTTAAACATTTGTTTTAAAATTACAAAGGCTCACCGAACTTTGTCACTGATAACCCAACAATAACATTCCAATCAGTCATCCGATACAGTGTAAACACTCCCAATGAAATAATTTCCTTAAAGAAAACAATATTTAAAAATAATATTACAATCGAACCAATGCTGATAATGAAATTTACAATTTAATATTTTAAAAACTCAACTTTTGCAAGTTTTTTAATTATTGTTCTTTCTTAGAAATTTCAGTTATCATAATCTTACTTAAACCAGTAACCAGCTGCCTCCCTTCCGATCTTACTCACGAGGCAGAATAAGCATAACCATAATAACTACCAAACTTCTTAACTTATGAGTGTATAACTGAATATACAAATCTAGGACCCTACTGAATGATAACTTGTGGCTGCCGAGTTCAGATGCAGGCTGAGGTGGTGACTCTTCGTTTACATCTCCATGCAGTGCTGGCTTTGGTCACGCAGCTTGAGGCTCTTACCAAAGGGCATCATTGTAGGTGACTACACGTGGAGATCTGAGGGACGTCCAGCATGTCCCACGTGTCCCCCAGTCGGTTTGCTACTGTTGATGCCCCACTTACTGCCCACACTGAAGTTGAGATAGGGGCCTCGGAGTCAATAAATACTGGTCGAGTGTCAGGCCGTCCCAAGGTATGGCAAACAGGGACTTTGCTTGGAAGCAATCGAATTACCCCACAGTTCGTTTGACAAACAGTTTGAAGGCGCTACCTGTGGCTGATATAGATCCTGAGCTAGAAGCGGTCGCTTGTCTTGTTTCAGGGGAAGCCTCTCAGCTTGCAAGACGCAGGCAGTCACGTAGGATGGGATTATTTGTAGTTGTGAGCTCAAACGTTAGGCGCATAATGGGACCCCTTAGGAACATTGCTGCCAAGGAGGGGAAGAAGTCCAGAGTGCACGTCGTGCGCATGCCAGGGGGAGTCATCCAAGATGTGGAATGGTTTTCTAGATATTATGAAGAGCACGAAGCACAGCCAACTGCACGTTGTAACTCGCGTCAGTATTAAGATGAGTGCTGCTTTGAGTCAGAAGACATTCTGTCTGGTTTCGGACGGCTAACTGAATTCGTAAAGAACGCCGGTCTTGCTTGCAATATGGGGGAAAAACACACCATCTGGCGCATCGTCGAGAGACTAATTGCGGGCCTTTGGTGAAAATCCGAGTAGAGGGTGTGAATCATAGGCTCAGACGGTTCTGCGACCTGGTAGGCAGTAGATTCCTCGACTTGCTCCATACGGCCTCCCGCTTAATAAGTCAGGGGTCCAGAAGACACAGGAAGCGGGTAAAAGGGTAGTGGGAGCTGTCTAGAGTGGGCTGGGAAATATTCTTAGAGGGTCTCGGGAAAGAACAAGGAGGGTTACAGTCTTAAAGGTTGCTGACCAAGCACAGGACAAGGGTTGACGTATGAACCATAGGAATTATTGTAGTAAAATGTAGCTGTGTTTGGAATGATCAAGGAATCCAGGCACTAATAGAAACCACTGAAGCCCAAATCGTTATAGGCACTGAAAGCTGGCTAAAACCGATGATAAATTCAGCCGAAATTTTTATCAAGAGCCTGACGGTATTCAGAAAGGACTGATTAAATAAACTTAACGTGTTTGTTGCTGTTAGAAGTAGTCTATCTTGCAGCGATACTGAAGTAAATAGTTCATGTGAACTATTGTGGGTAGAGGATGTACTTGACAGCCGGAATAAATTAACAGTCGTTTCTTTTAACCGACTTCCCCATTCAGATGATACAGCTGCTGAACAGTTCAATGAAGATTCTCATTTCATATAGGTACCCTAGTCACATTTTAAAAAATCGCTACACGAAAAAGAATATATGTAAAGTATCGAAGTTTCCGGAATGTATTTGCCCTGGTAACATATTTAAGTGATTAACACTGCAATATCACAGATTAATGTAAGCGCAAGATAAATCACTGCAGATGTGAAATGCTGATATATTAATAACCGGTGTAACAGGCAAAATATTGAACCCAAAATGCAAAACATCCATGCAGTCTGTTGTACGGGTGCCAACTGTCAGTTTGTGGGATGGAGTTCCATGTGTGTTGCACTTGTACGTTCAATACAGGGATGGTTAATTCTGTTCGTGGATGACGCTGCATTGTTATTCCATGATATCTCATATGTGCTCGATTGGATCTGGCCATCGACCAGGCCAAGGCAACATGTCGACGCTCTGTAGAGCATGTTGGGTTACAACAGCGGTGTGAGGGCGAGCGTTACCCTGTTGAAAAACACCCCCTGGGATGCTGTTCATGAACGGCAGCACAATAGGTACAATCGCCGGACTGAAGAACAAATTTGAAGTCAGGATGCGTGGAATAGCTGTGAGAGTGCTTCTGCTCCCATATGAAATCACACCCCAGACCCTTTTTTGGTGCTCAAAAAGTCAGTATAAATTTGAAAACTTAATAAACCACGGAATAATGTAGATAGAGAGGTAAAAATTGCCACACACGCTTGGAATGACATGGGGTTTCATTAGAGCAAAAAAAAAGAAAAACACCCCATATTGTTAGACGCGCGAAAGATCTCTTGCGCGCATCGTTTGGTGATGATCGTGTGCTCAGCCGCCACTTTCTTCATTCTTGGCCTCCCAGGTCCCCAGTCCGTGCGATTATTGGCTTTGGGGTTACCTGAAGTCGCAAGTGTATCGTGACCGACCGACATGTCTAGGGATGCTGAAAGACAACATCCGACGCCAATGCCTCACCATAACTCCGGGCGTGCTTTACAGTGCTGTTCACAACATTATTCCTCAACTACAGCAGGAATGACGGTGGACATATTGAGCATTTTCTGTAAAGAACATCATCTTTGCTCTGTCTTACTTTGTTATGCTATTTATTGCTATTTTGATCAGATGAAGCGCCATCTGTGGGACTTTTTTTGAGCTTTTGTATTTTTTTGGTTCTAATAAAACCCCATGTCATTCCAAGCATGTGTGTCAATTTGTACCTCTCTATCTACATTATTCCGTGATTTATTCAGTTTTCAAATTTATACTGACTTTTTGATCACCCAGTATACCCTGTGTGTCTAGCACGCAGACAGGTTGGGTTCAGGCGCTCAACTGCCCTCCTCCTAACGGTTATCAATGGCAACGAGACAGAACCAGCTTTCATCAGAAAACACAATAGACCTTTCACGCCACCGAAGTCACAAATGACGGTGGTTTGGGGACCCTGGAATACACGCTCAGGGTGTCTGACCCTGAAGTAATCATTTGTGACTTCTTCACGTCACTGTGGTGCCAAGCGCTGCTCAAATTGCTGCTGCAGATGCCGTGAGACGCGCGAGAGCCATACGCCGAACATCCAGCTTCTCGTAGCCCTATCACACGACCTCGTTCAAACTGACTGAGGCGTCGATAATGACGTCTTTGTCGTGTTAAAGGCACGCTTGACTAACTTCGGTTCACCACATCCAATCTCAAAGGTAACTAACGGTGAAGACCGTTCTAGCGTTTATTTAACGCAAATCTGATTTGCATTCTCATAGTGGCGTTACTAGCGCCATTCTTGTGCGACCGGCGCGAAATTTGAACAGATATCGTGTTTCAGAAATAGAACTTCCGTTTATGTCGCATAGCTCCATCTTGGTGTTGTGAGTTTTTTTCCGTCAGTGTATTTCGTTTTGCCGGCCGCTGTGGCCGAGTGGTTCTAGACGCTTCAGTCTGGAACCGCGCGACCGCTACTGTCGCAGGTTCGAAACCTGCCTCGGGCATGAATGTGTGTGATGTCCTTAGGTTAGTTAGGTTTAAGTAGTTCTAAGTTCTAGGGGCTTGATGACCAGAGATGTTAAGTCCCATAGCTCTCAGAGCCATTTTGTATTTCGTTCTACCTGCTCGTGCTGTAGTTCTACCGATGTCTGTGCAATTACAATCAGTGATTCGCTGTAGCCAAAGGTCAGAACAGATACAATTTGCCGGTATGAGAAAACGCTGTTTGTGATGCTACACGGCGAACACAAAGCGTGTAAACGGAAATCCACAGGGGAATCGCTACCGCCGCCGCCAACGGCAGCGGCGACGTAGTCTGATAAGCTATCGAGACCCTGCCGGTCTTTTCATCGAAATATCGATGATCGTTAGCGCGCGCCGAACGTTCTCCTGAAAGCGCTCGCCCGTTCCTCTGAACCGCCTCCTGAATTTTACATGGAAACTTCCGCGTTGCGCAACTTCGGCAACTCGATCGGACCGCCAATTCAGCCGCGGCGCCAGCGCGCTAAATGCTCATGTCGCATAAATTGCCCCACCCCCACCCCCACACCTACCCCCTGCACCCCTCCTCCAACGCGCTGCTAGCGTCCGCCTGCTGTAACGAAAAGTTTGTAATCTTTGACGTGTGTGTTGTCAATGTGCGATTGTGCCTGGCAAACGTGAGTGTCGTTTTAGTCATGTTTTAGCAGTAGCGATCTCTGGATCAACCTCATCTAAAACAACAGTTTCGTATTATGAAACTCCTCCACAATACATGCAAATATTTTAGCTGCGGTCATTTACACTGCTGTGACCAAAGTCATGGAGTATCTCCTGATATCGTATCGGAACTTCTTTTGCACGGTGTAGTGCATAAAGTAGACGTGGTATGGCCGTAACAAGTCGTTGGAAGGCCCGTGAAGAAATACTGAGTCATTTTACATCTATAGCCGTCCATAATTCCGAAAGTGTCGCCGGTGCAAGATTTTGTGCTTAAAATGACGTCTCGATTATATCCCACAAGTATTTGATGGCGTTCATGTCCGGTGATCGGGGTGGCAAAATCATTGGTTCGAATTGTCCAGAATGTGAGCCGGTGCAATGGCGCGTTGTCATCCATAAGTATTCCATCGTTGTTCGGGAACATGAAATCCATGAATTGCTGAAACGCCCGCTAAACTCGCTGGGCAAAACAGGTGATTAGGATTGTGGAAAGGGCCAAATAAGGTGTCGGTCAGGTTCACTCAAAATTGTAATTTATTGTAATTTACTAACACTTTTAAACAGAACGGCACATAGCCGAAACTTTAGAACTACGAGTTTCAAAAAGACAATTATTTCACGGCTGAAGGCCTCCAAACTAGAAATCTTAAAGCAACAAGATAAATCTGAAGTGGTAAAAACATGCAGTTAAAATTGGAAATAAAACAATTAACACATATATACACAGCGAGGCTGAGAGCCTCAAGGCAAGGGTGAATAGACAAACGTAAACAAGATGGAAAACAAACGGCTGAATGCCCACAGTAAAATTTTCAAGATTTTAAAATAAATTTCCACAATCTTTCAAAGGTAGAAGGCCGCAATGTCTTTTTTTTAATAAGGATTTAAGTGACTGAAGGCCCACAATTGATTTTCCAAAATTCAAGCCGGCCGGAGTGGCCATGCGGTTCTAGGCGCTTCAGTCTGGAACAGCGCGACCGGTACAGTCGCAGGTTCGAATCCTGCCTCGGGCATGGATGTGTATGATGTCCTTAGGTTAGTTAGGTTTAATTAGTTCTACGTTCTAGGGGACTGATGACCTCAGATGTTAAGTCCCATAGTGCTCAGAGCCATTTGAACCCAAATTCAAAAATACATAAAATCCATTAAAAGCAAGAATTTTTTTTAAAATCAATGGCTATGATAGATTATAAACAGACAATTAAACACCGGTGAGAAGGACAATAAAGAAAACGGCACTCAGAAGCCTCCAGGGAGGTTGGTCTACCCTCGTTGACTTAGGTGAGACAGATGGTGAGCCCAACTACACTTGATCCGTCGGAACACAACCAGGGGACAACCACGGACCGACCGACAGAACAACTTGCTTGCTATCAATCGGTACATGAGAACTCAAACACCAGAAGTTACGAACGTGATTATCCACAATGAAATATGTATTAGCTGTCTACACACCATGTTGGACAGCGACAACAGGTGAGGTAAGAACGCTGCCTGAAATTACGTTAGTGGACAGGGCAGATAACCGGAACACTAAGGGCCACAAGGCAGAAAATTCCACTGGTGCACTTGAATTAGACAACCAATATAGTTAATTGCACCGTATGGCGGCTAAATTTCAGCAACAGAAACACTCAGAGTTGCTCATAGGAAAACTTCCCAAACGGCGAACCACCGAAATGAACCACACAACATGAATGTACGTGGCATGGGTAGCTGAAACCACTACTCAACTTTGACGTCCTGGGCTGGTGAACCACGAAGCTCGTAGCGATCGGACAGCTCCACACATACTCTGACACTGCGCAGGGATCGCCAGTGGACCGAGTCGACTGCACTGCGCGGAGATAACTTGCCTGGTCCGCAACACCCGACCGACTGGTAGCAGAATGCCGACAACTTCTAAAATAATCGTCAGTGGAAATAATGCCAAGTAAGCACACAAGCTGACAAACACTTGCATGAAGACCTGAACGATACCCAGCAATAATTGAGCACACACGAAGAGAACTCGGGAGTCGATGCACACAAACACAAACAAACACACACACACACACACACACACACACAGCCGACTCATGAACGATCGGTGAGCCAAACCGACGATCCGCCAAGACCGTGACCCGGCTCAAGTGATGCGTGGCAGCAATGGTCGGGCGAGCCATGTCGACGCAGACCTCACTGCTGCTCCAACCTGACTGCACTAGTGCCGCCTTGCAACTCCCCGACTGGAGGTCCGCACTGCGCTCCAGACGCTTTCCAACTGACTGGCAGCCTGAACTCGCGACCCGAACTCGCTTACGTAGACAACGACCGGGAAGAATAGCAGTCGAGTAAAGACACGGCCGATTTCTCCACCTGCCCCACGCACTGAATGAGACCGACCACGTAATAAAATTCGCCGACACGGAAGTTCTGGCTGTAGAGAACCGCTATCACACGCGCTTGTTCAGAGAGGCTGTAGAAATACAAAAACACGCGAACAGTTTGAACAAGAAAGAGGAAAGCCTTAAGTTAAACGGAGCCTGGCTTCCCGTACTGCATCGAACGACCGTCGCAGGTAGCAAGAGGAGAACCGCACCGGAAATGACCGCAGAGAAGCCCTCGGACGTTGGCGCGCCAGGTACATATAGTCTGCGCCCGCGAACTCGGCTCCAGTTCACCACCGGCAATGGAGGGTGAAGCTTTGACAATGCCAGCCACTCGTGCTGCCGAAACGTCAGAAAAATCGTTAGATGAACGTCGGCCGAAGAACCCGAGACAGAAGCCAATAGGTGATATATCGATACGAGCTGCTAGCACCACTCACGGTGAGCCAAAACAGCAGCTCAGTGACAGTAATAATTTAAATTAACGTAGTGCGGTGGAAGTACGTTACAAACAGGCTGTAAAATACATGATGGCCGGAACATGAGCCACGCATGTCTCAACAGCCATGGTTGAGAAAGGAGTGAGGTAAGGTTGTAGCCTATCCCCGAAGTTAATCAGTCTGTACTTTGAGCAAAGAGTAAAGGAAACAAAGAAAAATTTGTAGAGTCATTGCAGTTCAGGAAGTAGAAATAAAAACTAATGTTTGCCGAGACGGGAAAGGATTTGGAAAAGCAGCTGAACATGATGGATTGTGCCTTGATTAGAGAATCAACAAAGGTAATACAAGGCTAATAGAATATAGTCAAATCAGCCCATGCGGCGGATGTTAGATAATAGTGATGACAGCAGAAGTACAAAGGGCGTTCAAAAAGTTTTGCACAGACGTCTCTAATTTTTTTATTTGTTGCAGGAAGAGAATTAAATTTTTTGTGAACATACTTGGAACATTTTGATATAGATTGAGCCTACTCGATATAGCCTCCTTCAGCTGTGATACATTTGGCACAAAGTTCTTTCCGTCATGTAAATGCACGGTAGTAAAATTCTGGGGATTGACTCTTCTTTAAACCCCTACAACCATCGCTGTATACTACTGCGATCCACTGTGCCCTCCCCGTAAACAGGGAGCAAGTTCCTGTGAATCGATGTGGCAGAGTCATCGCCGGCCTTCAAGAGGAACTCCATCATCGACCGTTGCCGCAACCTGACATCTACTTCACGGTCCATTATGGCTCACCTCTAAATAAAGGAAAATACTTTTATGCACCAACTTATAGCTATATGTTCCAAGTATGTTCACAAAAAATTTCATTCGCCTCCTGCAAAAAATAAAAAATAAATTAGAGGCGTCTCTGCAAAACTTTTTGGACGCCCTTTGTAAATAGGATATAAAACACGTGAAATATATTCGCAAATTGCAAATACAGTACCACAACAACTATACAATTCACTAAAGACATATGAAAATTGTGCCCGATCGGGTCTCGAACCCGGAATTCCCGCTAATCGCGAGCGGTCAGCCTGACCACTTCGGCTATTCGAGCACGGTTCCAGGACCCAAATCTCCATATGTCGCAGCGTTTGCCTCCCATAATTCTCGTAGAATTATGTGATTCCCGCACAGAGAGAGACTAATTTATTTTTCTCCTCAGGGTGCCTTGGGATTGGCATGAAATACATTAGTTTAGAGTCTGTGTTGGACAGTATGTATATAATTTGATTCAGTGCTCCTTCGGACATGCTTTCAAGAGCTCATATGACTAATATTGAATGTAGAAACGCAACGGACTGTCAATGAACGTACAAGAGCGACGGACTGATAGCGGATATACGTCTGACCACAATGAATATTTTAACGGAACCAAATTAATTCACTATTATTTAAACAAATTTGCACGTAAGGAAGACGTTTCTAACTGCATTGAAGAAATCTATCCCACTTCTGTTTTTTAAGCAAACTTCAAGCATTCTAGCAGCTCCATGGAGCTAACAGACAATCCTCCACCTATCTGTGATCTTGATAGCAGTTTGCTTCCTATGGGAACATAAAGCTGAAAGAAAGCGATGCTGTACTTCGTCTCATTACCATTAATCGTGCAATAAACTGTCTTGATCCTAATCACGTGGTTAGGAAAACTTTCGCGTCTTCTGGTACAAATCTTCTTGTACTAACTTTCTGGACGTAATAACAGTTTATCTGTCTTAATAAATAGGAATAGAAAGTGCGGTCATAGACAACATACGACGAACAAGTGCGAAGCAAATCTTCAATGCTGATTAATAAAACACAAGAAAAGGAAAATACGCCTGCATTATTATGAATAACTGTGTAAGTATTTTACATTATGTTCATGGGGACACATATGTTACAAAAAGTCTTACGTTTAATATGGAAATATTAAATACAGTGGCAGCTATAGTGTGGAAAACATAGTTCAAAAACTTTGTAAGAACTGAAACAACAAATCCAAAATATGTTCTGGTAGATTTGAACCGAGAGCAGCACTAGCAGCAATGAACGTGAGGTAAGAGACAGATGGAGAAGACGAGGAAAGTGATAGAACACAAGCAGTGAAGAGACGGAGAAAGACAGTGACTCAACTGATAGAGAAATGAAAAGAGTAAGAAGCGTCATTGGGAGTAGATGGGAGCCTTTGTTTCAGTGTTCGGCAGAGGGAAACTGACCATACATGTTAATTTCTTAGGAAAGAATTATGAGGTGACAAAATGAAGTGCTTCAACTTCTCAAAAAGAGCAGATAACGGAAGTGTCCACAGAGTGCAGGGTAGCTTGTTGCTGAGGCGGGTGGCAGCAATAGTATAGGAGTTTGCAAATATTTTTGTTTTATGAATGCGCACAATTAGGATATTTGCACTGCAGTTATGAGGACATAGTAGGTACCTATCGAGTGCGAGGTACTGGGATGCAGGAGCACTAAGGAGCCAAAGAATTAGACATAGAATATAGTAGTTACGTAATTCTGAATTCTTCACTTGCCCGTCCATGTATGAAACTAATTGTTTTTAGAAATAGAACATTAGCCAAAATTGTACAGCTGTTTGATTCTAGACAATTGACGATTAGGGATGTTCCGATGCATGTAAGTATACATAAGCACCAATTTCAAGTACTCACACTTTGTACTAAAATCAATGACACCAGGGTAAATTGCAAACAATGTTTTAAACCTGTTCAGATTTGTGGAAATGCGTCCAATTCATTTAAACACTCCAGTGCTCTTGCAACAATTGTAGAAAGAAAACAACACAAACTCAACAGTGCCTCTGAGCTGAAAAAATAAATTAAAGATATGTACAAACCAAATGATAACTTCGTTTTGCTATCCTGTGATATGCCAATTGCTGTAGAGATGCAAACAGTCAACCAACTTACAGCTAGAACTTAACATTGTCTCACAGGGGAAGCTGAGAAAGCTGAAAGAAATGTATGGTTGAATTGAATTAAGTGACCATGCAGCCATTGCCACTCTGCTGGTCCAACATATAAATAGGTGTATTTTCGAGATCCAATAGCATGCTGGCAAGCTATACAAAATCTTAAAAGTATGATTTATGAGCAACAAAGTTGCTCTAGTGCATCAGAGGAAGATCCTGCTTCGTCTACAAACAGCTAACGCATGGCAGCAAACAGAAAAAAAGAACGAAAAAAACAAAAAACGAAGTGTCGAATTATTTCTCTAATCTCTCTATATGTCAAACCCCGTAATAGCTTTAAAGAGCAGCCGATCTGCAGAATGGGAAGATGGATGGAGCGATGCAATGATGGGATTAAACGAGCCAAACTACGAGCTCGTTGATACCCCAATCTCGTGTGTCTTCTTCTTCTTTCGTTTCACCCTCTTTGGGTTACGCTGGATCAATCATTTCTTTGTGCGTTGTTCTTTTCTTAGGGCCCAGTATTTCTTCATGCTTTCTGATCTTCTTTTCCTCTCTTCTTCCGAGATGAAGGGTTTGGACTTTTGTGTAGATTTGTCTTGGAACCTTGTGTTTTCATCTTCAGTAATTAATTTAGCTGTTCGGTGAATTATCTGAAATATTTACGTCCACTAGGTCTTTCTCAGTTTCTTTAAACCAATTGGGTTTCGTTTTGCGGTTACGGAAAAAGTCAGACTTGTTTAGTTAATCCGTTAGAATTCATTGTGAGAAGATGAGCATAAAAATTTATCGCCCTTTTTCGCATAGTATCTGTAAGTTTTTCAGTTTTCTTGTAGAGAGTTCCATTTTTGATGTATATAATTTTATGGTCTTGAAATTTTGGTCCTATGATTTTTCTCAAAATTTTTCTTTCCTTTAGCTCGTTTTTCCATTTGGCCTTTGAAATTCATGGTTAATGTTTCTGCTGCATACAGTGCTTCTGGCTTAATCACTATCTTGTAATGTGTAATTTTAAACCCCCTTGAAAGGGATTTTTTGTTGTATGTATTTTCTGTTAGTTGGAAGGCCAATTCCAGTTTATTTTTTCTGAATTCCATTGCTTTGCTTTCCCCAGCATTCCAACTAATCCATTCTCCGAGATATTTGAATTCTTTTACTATTTCAGTCTTTTGTTCTTGAACTTTGAGGTATGTATATGAGTGCTTGACGTTTGTCAGTATCTTAGTTTTTTCAAAGGAGATGTGAAGACCTGTTTTAGCTACTTATTTCCTTAGTTCAAGGATTTGCTCCCGTGCTTCTTCCATTGTTTCAGCAAACAGGGCCATATCATCTGCAAAAGAAATGCAATTTACATTAAGGTTCTTCTTTTTGCAACCCAGTCTTATATCACTCTTAATATTTGTGTTCCATTCTCTGACTACTTTCTCTAGCAGACAATTGAACAGTAACGGTGAGAGCCCATCCCCTTGTCGCACTCCCGTTTTTATTTCAAAGGGTTCCCATAATTCGCCCATAAATTTAATTCTCAAAAATGTATTTGTAAGGGTCGCTTTTATAATAATAGTTGTTTTCTTATCCAAACTCATTTCTTCCAGGATTGATAATAGAGATTCTCTGTCAATCGAATCATATGCTTTTTTGAAATCAATGAAGGAGGTTACGTATGTCTTTGCCCTTGATTCTTGGTAAGCCATGATGTTTTTACGGTTTAGTATTTGTTCCGAACATGATATACCCTTTCTAAAACCTCCCTGGCACTCCCCGATTTGCAGGTCCAATTGCGGCTCTGCCTTGTTCAAAAGGACTTAGACCCCAACAATTATAGAGGAATATCACTGCTGGATATAACATAAAAGATTCTTTCTAAGTCCTTTTGAACACAGACCCCAACAATTATAGAGGAAGTCCTTTTGAAGACAGACCCCAACAATTATAGAGGAATATCACTGCTGGATATAACATACAAGATTCTTTCTGTCTTCAAACCTTTCTTGTGAATAGGGTGGATGAGAGCTGTTCTCCATTCTGTGGGGATCTCTTCTTTCCAGATTTATCGAAAACACGCTGAAGGGATGTAATTGCATTTTTGTCAGCCTTTTTCCATACTTCGGCCACTATTTAGTTTTGTCCGGACGCTTTGTTGTTTTTAAGTTCTGGAATGAGCTTCTGTAGTTCTTCAGTCATCGGTGGTTCTGAATCGGGCTTCTCACGGTTATTTGGGATGGATTCGAATTTTTCAGGGACGGGTTCACAATCAAGAGTTTCTCAATGTAGCCTGCTAGTATTTTGCAATTTTCCACGTTATTGTGAGCGATAGTCCCATTTACATCTTTAAATTGGAGGGTGGGTGCTGTGTATCTTGATAACCTTTGTTTGAAAGTTCTTGTGTTGTTTTCAGTAAATTCTTCATCAATTTGGAGGAGAGTTTTGTTTTCATGTGTCTTCTTAATCGTTTTTATATTTTTATCTACCAGATTTCTAACTGTAATGAAATTCAGTCTGCTTTCTTCTGTTTTCTGTGATTGCCAGTTTTGCCATACCTCTTTTCTTTTTTCAATGAGGACATCACATTCTACCAGGCATGTTTTTTTTACTTCTTGTGTTAGGTGTTATCCGTTCTGCTATCCGTTCGGCTGTAGTAATGAGGTTTTCCTTGATATCCTCCCAGCTCTGTGTCTAAATGGTTTCTGTTGCCTTTGTGAATTAATCTGATTTTAAAATCTTTTCTGTGCTGTACTTCCAACCCTTAATTTTTTTCAAGCTGCGTTACCTGTTTGAGATGGCTTTAAACTTAATTTTAGAAAGGTAGTGGTCTGAATTCGAGTTTGCACCCCTGAGTACCCTAACATTCATGATCTCTTTGCGAGAAATCTTCTTGATTGCCACATGATGAAGCTGAAATTCCCCAAGGCTAGGATTTGGGACATCCATGTCTTTTGACTTCGTGGCAGTCTATTGGAAGCTGTGAATTTAAGAATTACATTGTGTGCTTGGCAAAGTTCTATTAGCTTCACACCATTTCTGTTTGTTCTCTTGTGTGCAGGATAGTCTCCTACTATTATCTTATAACTTTTTCTTTAGCAATCTGTGCATTAAAGTCTCCAAGATGAATGATGATGTTTTTATCTGGAATATTCTGAATAATCTCATCTAGATGGTTCCAAAAGGCCTCTACTTTTTCTTTTTTTTCCTGTTATCCTCATTTATAGGGGCATGTGCATTGATAATTGCGTAGTAGATTCTGTTTGTGCTTGTGAATGTAGGACTTGAGATTCTTTCTGATTGGGAATCAAAGTCAACTCTTGAGTTCAAGATTTGTTTGTTGATTATAAAGGCTGTTCCAAGATGTGGTACATTTTTCATTATTCTCGGTCCAACTTTCCCTTTGTATATCCTAAAACCCTCGGAATCGGAGGTATCTGTATTCGTGCATCGTGTTTCTTGAATGGCTGTTACGAGTATGTTGTGGTTCTTTAGCGTATCTGTTAGATATTTTAATTTTCCGGTTTTCAACAATGAGTTTCCATTGAAAGTTGCTAGGTACGTTGATTACCTGTGTTGAAATTTGGATGAGTTTCCAAGACACTCCGACTTGTCGTGGTGCAATGTTGCAGACTCCCCAGAATCCGAATGCCTGCTGACGTACTGGCGTACTGTGGATCGTCCACCTGGGGTAAAATCGTTTACATCACACACTTCCATGATTGATGATAGTTATTTTGGGTGTGGCACAAAGGCCACAAAAAAAATACAACCAAAATTGTGAGTCCTGGAGGTAGTTCTTCCGCGCTCTCCACCGTTGGGAATCTGAACGTCCTCTTTTGTCTTTGAGACCGTTGACTAGGTTTCACCTAGTAACCCTAGGCAGGGGCCCTTACAGGGTGCTACCATCCAGAGCCAGATGGACCAAAGTTTTTTAACGAGGTGTTACTCCTCCCCCTCCTCCTTCCTCATCACTTGCGAAATGAGGCCCCGGACTTGGGACCGGCAATGGTGGAGTATGTGTATTAAGCCGGGAACAGTCCCAAAGAGGAACGACACAAATGACCATCCAGATGAACCCGGCTGTATCCAAATATCAAGAAAACCAAGAGACAGAAGCAAACAGAAATGAAAGAGGGATAAAAGGATAAGGTGTGAGGTTTGCCAATGGGAAAAGATGATACCTCATTACAGCAACCAAGTGCGTGCTGCTCTTGACACTCGCTTCCCAGGAAGGTGGATAGGCAGAGTTTGCCCAGTACCTTGGCCACCACGAAGCCCAGGCTTAACCCCATTGGACTTTTAGTTTTGGGGCCACATAAAAAAATGTTGTGGACAGTGAAAAGATCAGAGACATCAATCATTTACGGAAAAGAATCGTCGCATTGATTGGGACAGTTAGACTTGAAATGTTGGTGAATACGTGGCGAGAAGTGGAATATCGTCTCTACGTGTACAGGGCAACAAATGGATCCCATGTTGACGTCTACTAACATTAAAAATTAAACGAATTCTCTTTCATGATATGCACTCATTGATGTAATTTTTTATTAACTTCCCCATTAAATTTATACCTAAAACTATGGAGTTCTTTTTCAAACACCCTGTACAGTAAGTAAGTGAGACCCGATATGCAAATGATTCAAGTCTGGTGCCAGTGCGCATGCCCACAGACCGTGCAGTGGCGCTGCAATCGGGCAGGGGACCCTATTTAAACGGTGCATAGTAGAAGAGTCATAAACGTGACGATCACATCCCGACTCGACGAGTACGTTAGAGGGAGCAGAATGCCAGGCAGACGTGTTTAGACGACATTTCTCTCAGTTTGAGTGGGGTCTAATTGTCGACACGAAAACCGTAGGCTCATCGACACGCCGTGTGGTTTGCGAGGTCAATCTTTCGGAGTGTTCCGTCAGAAGATGATCGGAGCAGTGAACACGAGACAGCATCCACGTGTGAAGTGCCGCGTCTGGAATGATCAGGAAGACGACGAGGCGAGAGGATCGAAGGATCGTGCCGCAAGCTCCACGATGCAAGCAGATGCACGGCTGCCAGCTGTTCCACAAACTATTTCCAGACGTCACGAGGACGCTAATTTGTAATCCAGGCGCCCTTGTCGTGTGCTGCCGCTGACACCAACACATCGGGGACTCCATCTAACCGGCCGTTGTGGCCGAGCCGTTGTAGGCGCTTCAGTCTGGAACCGCGCGACCGCTACGGTCGCAGGTTCGAATCCTGCTTCGGTCATGGATGTGTGTGATGTCCTTAGGTTAGTTAGGTTTAAGTAGTTCTAAGTTCTAGGGGACTTATGACCTCAGATGTTAAGTCCCATAGTGCTCAGAGCCATTTGAACCATTTGATTCCATCTACGGTGGTGTCAAACTAGAACGACGTGGATTGCCAGTGATTGGCAAATCGTGGTGTTTAGTGACGAATCCTGATTGGCAACGGATGTGAACTGCACTCGGTGTGGAGGCAGCCTGGTGAACTGTTCAACGTCGCCCATGCTGTCGCACGCCACACCGTCCGGACAGCCTGGGGGCAAAAATGGCTCTGAGAACTATGGGAATTAACTTCTGAGGTCATCAGTCCCCTAGAACTTAGAACTACTTAAACCTAACTAACCTAAGGACATCACACACATCCATGCCCGAGGCAGGATTCGAACCTGCGACCGTAGCGGCCGCGTGGTGCGCGGTTCCAGACTGAAGCGCCTAGAACCGCTCGGCCACTCTGGCCGGCAGCCTGGGGGCCATCGAATACGATAGTCGGTCCCCTCTAATTGTGTTACGTCGTACCTTAATGGGCCAGTGTTATGTTGATGACAACCCAATGTCGGTCCTTTCCTACGTAGTTTACTGCAGTTAGTTCCACAAGAAAGCGTTCGCCATATTTTTAAACGCTACATCCAACAGAAACATCTCTGGTAGTGGTCTAGAATCTGTAATCAATGCGCTTTCGCACTGTGTATGGATAGTGTGAGAGCTGAATATCTTGTTTTGTCTGTTGCAGTTTAAAATAAGTGCAAAAGATCTGAAGCGTCATGAGGCAGTATTCTCTGTAAGCGATCCAAAGAGAGCAAAGCTTTCATATAGAGCTGCTGCTAAAATTGTTGCGAAGTGGGTCAAACGATATTCAGAGGGTGGAAACGTGGATGATTTACGGGAGACAGAGTTAAGTTGGCGGCGATTGGATTGACCATCATCCAACTGTGCAATTGGTAATAATATATAGTTTAATGTAAACATACATTTATAATAGTGTCTTATTTCATACACATAACGGTGTACACTTTCTTGTGGAACTGACTGTACACGTACTTTTCCAGCAAGATAATACTCGTCCGCATGCAGCTCAAGTTGCTCCCGGCTCCCTACGTCACGTTTTGACTGTTCCATGTCTGACTTGATCCCTGTACTTGCCTCCTATAGATAGGGACAGGAAAATTTCGTGGAAACGACAGCGCGAAAAGTAACAAGAAATTGGTAGGTTTTAGGAATATAACACGAAATTGTCGATTTTTGTGAATTATCGTGAAATTTGCCATTTTCCTGTATAAAAATGTTATAAAACTGAGGGTAGCAGTTTGACAATATTCGTAACTTATAGTTATTGAAAATCGAAATTGCATTTTCGTTGCCGGCCGCAGTGGCCGAGAGGGCGGTTCTAGGCGCTTCAGTCTGGAACCGCGAGACCGCTACGGTCGCAGGTTCGAATCCTGCCTCGGGCATGGATGTGTGTGATGTCCTTAGGTTAGTTAGGTTTAAGTAGTTCTAAGATCTAGGGGGCTGTGAAGTCCCATAGTGCTCAGAGCCATTTGCACAATTTTTTTGCATTTTCATTCTTTTTTTCTTAAGGCCGTAGTTCATATACAGTCTTAAAATGACAGTTCATTTCCCACGCAACGAAGTGTGATGTAACGTCAGAAACAGAACCGTAATAGGCAATAAAAAAACATCGAATCTGCAAAAAAAAAAAACACCGAAATTGGTAAAAAGGAGCTGAAAATGGCACTAAACACATCGAATCTGGCAAGCCGTAACACCGAATTTGGCAAGAAATAACCCTGAAATAAGCCAAAACGTAAAGCAATTTTTTCCTTTCCCTACTTGCAGAGCATGTGTGGGACCGAGCGAAACGGCAGATGCCGCCGTATCACTCTGTACATGATGTGGAGGTGGTGGTTCGAGATTTGTTGGCCAATCTGTCTCAGGACAACATCAGACGTCTGATCTACTCGATACCTGACCGTGTTGCGGAATGTATTTTAGCAAAAGGTGGGCCAGTGAGTTATTGATGTTGGTGTTGGTGTTCCCAATATATTAGTTTACTTGTCTTGATTTTGGTATCAATTGAATCCCTGATCTGCATCATTATGTCTAATAAACTTCATTGCGATCCATTGCTCCCCTCTCGGTGCGCTATTTGCAATGTTCTTAAGTGTATATTCCACTGTCAGAGGCATCAGAACGATTCTCGCTTATAACTTTGGACTCAATGCCTTTAACACAAACTGATTCATTTACCCTTCTCTATTATCGCTGAAAGTTTGTAACATGATCACGGAATCATGCTGTAGAAAAGTTAGTGACACTAGATCGTTTCGTTGGTGATAACTTTGCTCACGTGTTACAGTCTTCTTTTAGTATTTGCCTTTACTTTTTACCACACAACATATTGGATATTCACAAGCTGCAGCATGGTCGCGAAAAGGACAGTGATCCAGAATGTCTGGAATAAATTTGTTTTATTTCCGCCTATGATCACAAAATTCTTAGGGCCTTAGAGTTCCGGCGTGTCGCAGAGTACGAGAGGCCCTCTGGCGGTAAGGTACTTCTGACGACTTCTTGCCTAAGCGGCATTGTGATTGCCATGCCAACAGAGGGACCTGATTGCTTACTGTAGTCCGTTGTTTCATGCATTTGGCTTCTTTGCCTACTTATTTTATGACTTTTTTTGTTACTCTGTTAGCTCCGTAAGTTTATTCTTAGGTACGTCATTACATTTTTGATCTAGAATCGCCATAAGGACGTCTCAGAATTAAATCGACTTCCTTTAAACCATCTAAATTTAACTTAAAGTCTTTTTAATTTATTGCATTTTGTGGCTGTAATAACATATACCTCGGGCAAGCCCACCATGGACTTTACCCACTATATTCTTCTTTTATTGCATTTTGTACAATTATATAACTGACAAATACGTACAGGCTTACAATAGTGACATCTGACAAGCTTGCGATACATAAATGGCTACTGTATATCATTCTGTCATGAACTGTTGCGTTGCTAACGAGAAGATTCCGCGCACACTGTGGTCTAATATAAACCACATATTAAATATGTCCCACGATGCTATGCTGGTTTTGTGTGTGTCTTTTGACCATGGCACTAAGGCTTCATTATACAGTGAAGCGCCAAAGAAACTGGAATAGGAATGCGTGTTCGAATACGGAGATCAGTAAACAGGCAGAATACGGCGTTGCGGTCGGCAACGATTAGATAAGACAACACGTGGCTGGCGCAGTTGTTAGATCGGTACTGCTGCAACAATAGCAGGTTATCAAGATTTAAGTGACTTTGAATATGGTGTTACAGTCGGCGCACGAGCTATGGGACACAGCATCTCAGAGGTAGCGATGAAGTGGGGATTTTCTTGTACGACCATTTAACGAGTGTGCCATCAATATGAGGCATCCAGTAAAACATCAAGTCTCCGACATCGTTGCGGCCGGAAAAAGATCCTGCAAGAATGGGACCAACGACGACTGAAGAGAATAATTCAAGCTGACAAAAGTGCAACCCCTACGAAAATTGCTGCAGATTTCAATGCTGAACCATCAAGAAGTATCAGCGTGCGAATCATTCAACGAAACATCGACTATAATGGCTTTCCGATCCGATGACCCTCTCGTGTATCCTTGATGACTGCACGACACAAAGCTTTACGCCTCACCTGGGCCCGTCAACACCAACATTGGACTGCTGATGACGGGAAACTTGTTCCCTGGTCGGACGAGTCTCGTTTCAAATTGTATCGAGCGGATGGAGTTGTACGGGTATGCAGACAACCTCACGATACCATGGAACGTGTATGTCAGCAGGAGACTGTCCGGGCTGACGGAGGCTCTGTAATGGTGTGGGCATGTGCAGTTGGAGTGATATGGGACCTCTGATATGTCTAAATACGTCTCTGACCGATGACATATACTTAAGCATCCTGTCTGATCGCCTGCATCCATTCATATCCATTGTGCATTCCGACGGACTTTGGCAATGCCTGCAGAACAATGCGACACCCCACACGTCCGGAATTGCTGCAGAGTGGCTCAAGGATCGCTCTCCTGAGTTTAAACAATTCCGCTGGGGACCGAACTCCACAGACAGAAACATTATTGAGCATACAGGGTGTTACAAAAAGGTGCGGCCAAACTTTCAGGAAACATTCCTCACACAAAAATAAAGAAAAGATGTTATGTGGACATGTGTCCGGAAACGTTTAATTTCCATGTTAGAGCTCATTTTAGTTTCGTCAGTATGTACTGTACTTCCTCGATTCACCGCCATGATTTCATACGGGATACTCTACCTGTGCTGCTAGAACATGTGCCTTTACAAGTACGACACAACATGTGGTTCATGCACGATGGAGCTCCTGCACATTTCAGTCGAAGTGTTCGTACGCTTCTTAACAACAGATTCGGTGACCGATGGATTGGTAGAGGCGGACCAATTCCATGGCCTCCACGCTCTCCTAACCTCAACCCTCTTGACTTTCATTTATGGGGGCATTTGAAAGCTCTTGTCTACGCAACACCGGTACCAAATGTAGAGACTCTTCGTGCTCGTATTGTGGACGGCTGTGATACAATACGCCATTCTCCAGGGCTGCATCAGCGCATCAGAGATTCCACGCGACGGAGGATGGGTGCATGTATCCTCGCTAACGGAGGACATTTTGAACATTTCCTGCAACAAAGTGTTTGAAGTCACGCTGGTACGTTCTGTTGCTGTGTATTTCCATTCCATGATTAATGTGATTTGAATAGAAGTAATAAAACCAGCTCTAACATTGAAAGTAAGCGTTTCCGGACACATGTCCACATAACATATTATCTTTCTTTGTGTGTGAGGAATGTTTCCTGAAAGTTTGGCCGTACCTTTTTGTAACACCCTGTATATGGGATGCCTTGCAACGTTCTGCCTCCACCCCCTCGTACTCTCACGGATTTATGGACAGCCCTGCTGGATTCATGGTTTCAATTCCCTCTATTACTACATTAGACATTAGTCGAGTCCACGTCGTGTTGTGGCAGTTCTGCGTGCTCGTGGGGGCCCTATACGATATTAAGAAGATGTACCAGTTTCTTTGGCTCTTCAGTGTATTAGGACATGCTTCTAAAATGCCTCGTCATATTTTAAGCGGATGTTTTCTCGTAAACGTATCATTATGGACTTTGTATTTGTTTTTTTCCCCAAGTTTTGCTGCAGATATGAAGATGGTCATCGCTGACCGAAAGCAGTAGCCTAAGAACCTAGCAAATTTGTGATCATAGACGGAAATAAAAGAAATATGTATTGTGGAGGGAATTCTTGAGTCGATTTTTCACCGTACTACCAGATAGTGATATATGAGGAGTAGACAAGTCGACAACCACTTTTCACATTTGCTCCCCAAAGATTTATGCAGCACAATTTCACCAGCAACAGAGACGGAGAACGCAGGTAGCGCCCGTGGCATACTGTGCTGCGGCAGAGCTTTTATTAAGCAATTACCTCAGGTGACATCGCAGATGTGCGCCAGTAATGGCTTTAAAATGTATATTCCGGGCACAGGCGCACGGAGGGGGCCCGGAGCGAGAGGAAGAGTGAGGCAGAGAGAGAGAGAGATAGAGAGAGAGAGAGGGGGGGGGGGGGCTCTACAAATAAACGAAAGCACGGCAGGGCAGCAGCGTCACGACTAAATGAGCAGCACACCGGGCGCGGGGTAAAAAAACCACTCGTAAAGTAGTCTAAAAACGGTCGGAAATATAACGCGCTGCCGCGAGTGACAAAGTGGCCGTGTCGGATGGCGGCTGCAGCCTGTGCATATGTCACGGAGCGGCACAAGGAACGCGGCAGTGAGGGAGGGAGGGGCCCGGCCGCTGCCTTCCAGAGCGGCTCAGCGGTGACAAACTGTTCCAGCTCCAGCGCGTGATTCGGCAGCGCTTTCACTGGGCGCTCATTACTGCTGCGGTCCACAAAGCGGGGTCGTCGCCAGACTCGGAGGCACCATATCTCACGGCGGATTAGGTGGCGCGGACACCCAGCAGGTAGCAGGGCGCGAGGTCACCTGTCTAGGCTGACGCTGCAGCACTCGGTACGCCTCTGCGTGGTTGCCTGGGCGTTGGCTCGTCTCTAGCCCAGCAGGTGGCAGAATTTTTACATCTGTTAGGCTGGTGTACAAGTTCGTAGGTTAATAAGCGCAACAGATAGCCTGTATCCATGATGAGTCACTAACTATTGTCACCTAGACTAACTCCGAAAGTATGATAGGAGTTGAAAAGTTTGTGAGACAAAAGTTGCATGGGACAATGTGGACCATAATAGGACGTTGGTATTTTGTTGCTATGTGGTGTCACGTCAGAGATATGTTTTTTTTTTTTTTTTTAAGGGATGCTATAGTTTGGTACATATTTTCTGATAGTGGCTATCGAGACGAATCCAATGATGTGTAACAGTAAGGTCTTTGAATGTCAACGATGGTCGCAAAGGTGGCATGAACGTCCTTTTACAGAAGGTGTTCGAAGTGATGACCATTGGTATCAGTGCTGTGCTGCAATCTTCTTATTATGGATTGAGTGGTATTCCTTATCACTTTAGCACTTATCGAAGCACATGCTCTGACAATTCTCTCTCGTATATCGTGCAAATAGTAAATATTCGCCGAATACGGCGTATCCATCTAATGTGCCATTGACATTCGACAGTTTCCAATACAACACTAATACGAACGGTAAGACCAGTATCGGCGAATCAAGCGAATGTGATTGATGTATTCCTTTGAAGAACAAGTCGATATGCATCTTATTTACTGAGAATGTCAACGAAATTCAGTGACAGTTAGAGACTTATACGCTGAAAGATATCCCCAGCGTACTCATCCTACACGCCGTACTTTTAAATATGTGTATGATAAACTGAGAACAAGTGGATCTTTAACGCATCGGAAACATATCCGGCAAAGGAAAGTTACTAACGAGGAAACGGAAATTAGTATTCTTGCCACTGTGGTTCGAGATCCGTGCATTAGCTCGCATCAAATCGCAAGGGAATCTGGCATGAGCCAGAGTACTGTTGTTCGGCTTCTGCATCCTCATAAATATCATCCTTGTGGTATCAGTTTCCACCAAGAATTAGCTGGTACGGACTGTATGCGTAGCATTGAATTCTGCCGATGGGCTCAACTTCAGATTCAGAGGGAAGATTCAGAGGGATGATACATTTATTAATTTGATTTTATTTACTGACGAGGCTACGTTCACGAACCATGGAAATGTTAATTTGCATAACATGCATTATTGGGGAACTGAAAACCAATGTTGGCTGCGGCAAGGTGCACACCAAAAATCGTGGTCGGTGAATGTATAGTGTGGGATTCTGGACACAATTGCAGGCCCCTATTTCATCGAATGAAATCTTAATGGTAGGAAGTACACAACATTCCTGCAAGAAACATTAGGTCTGTTATTGGAAGAAATACGTTTAGGAACAAGGAACAGAATGTGGTATCAACACGATGAGCGTCCGGCACATTTTTCGCTGATGGTTAGAAATGAGTTGCAAAGGCAATTCTCATATCGTTGGATTGGACGCGGAGGAAATGTGTCCTGGCCGGCTCGTTCGCCTGACTTGACGCCTCTGGTTTTTTTCGTGTGGGGATTCGTAAAAGACATTGTTTATAAAGATGTTCCAACTACACCTGACGATATGCGAGAGACAACTGTCTGAGCATGTGCTTCGGTAAGTGCTGATGTGATAAGGAATACCACTCAGTTCATGATAAGAAAATTGCACCACCGCAGTGATAGTAATGGTCATCACTTCGAACACCTTCTGTAAATGGACGTTCATGCCACCTTTGTGGTCATCGTTGACCTTCAAAGACCTTACTGTTACACATCATTGGATTCGTCTCGATAGCCACTATCAGAAAATAAGTACCAAACTATAACATCCCATTCAAAAAAACAAAGTTGACCTTCATATCTCTGACGCGACCCCATATAGCAACAAAAAGCCAACGTCCTATAACGGCCCCCGTTGTCCCATGCAATATTTGTTCGACAAACTTTTCAGATCCTATCATACGAGGGCTATCCACAAGGTACATTACGTTTTGGAATTAGAAATAAATAAAGTATTGGAATTTTTTTTTATTATATACAGATGAAAGCCACACTTAAATACTACTTTTCTACATAGTTGCCATTTAAATTAAGGCACTTATCGTAGCGATGGACGAGCTTGGAAATTCCTTCGTCGTAAAATTCGGCTGCCTGCGCCTTGAACCACGTGGTTACCTCTTTTGGGACAGAAAAGGTGTGATTTATGTTGATTTCCTGGAAAGAGGCACTACAATAAACTCTCAAAGGCATTGCCAGACTCTGCACAACCTCAGAAGAGCAATACAAAACAAGCGCAGTGGAAAGTTGGGCTCAAAGATCTTGCTGAGTCTGTCCGCAGCTCGTGGTCGTGCGGTAGCGTTCTCGCTTCCCACGCCCGGGTTCCCGGGTTCGATTCCCGGCGGGGTCGGGGATTTTCTCTGCCTCGTGATGACTGGCTGTTGTGTGATGTCCTTATGTTAGTTAGGTTTAAGTAGTTCTAGGGGACTGATGACCATAGATCTTAAGTCCCATAGTGCTCAGAGCCATTTGAACCATTTTTTTCTTGCTGAGTCACGACAACGCCCGGGCCCACACGGCAAATGCCACTCGTGAAGTTCTCGAATCTTGTAAGTGGGAGTTGTTTCCTCATCCGCCGTACAGTCCCGACCTGGTGCCGAGCGACTTCCACTTATTCCCAGCAATGAAGAAGTGGTTGGCTATGCAGCGTTTTGATGACGACGCACAGCTTCAAGAAGAGGTAACCACGTGGTTGAAGGCGCAGGCGGCCGAATTTTACGACGAAGGAATTTCCAAGCTCGTCCGTCGCTACGATAAGTGCCTTAATTTAAATGGCAACTATGTAGAAAAGTAGTATTTAAGTGTGGCTTTCATCTGAATATAATAAAAAAAATTTCCAATACTTTATTTATTTCTAATTCCAAAACGTAATGTACTTTGTGGATAGCCCTCGTACTTTCGGAGCTATTCTTGGTGGTAACAGTTTGCGGCTCAACGTTTACACGTAACAGAAACTTTAGTCATCAATAATATATTCTCTTTCACTATTTACAATAGTCCGCCAACGTTGGGGTAACTTTTAGATTTCTCGACTGTGGACGTGATTTTGAGGCGAAGAACTCGTTGGGCCATGTTCAGGACTCATTTTTTACGGAAAATCTGAGGGCGCCAGATCAGGTGAATAAGGTAGGTGCGGAATGACTTCCCAATCCAACTCCTGTATAACCTTGTTTTGGCAGTCTACCAGAACGCAGGCGGGCGTTATCGTACAGTAGCATCCCTTCACGCCATCTTCCTGGTCGTTGTTCATGGACTGGTCTGCAAGACGTCTCACTTGTTGACAAATGTTAGCAGTGATGGTTACATCTCGTGCTACACCGCATCGTCACAGTTCTACCAGATGCATAACAATCTTTTGTGGATGGACGCAGATCTTTGTACGGGGAGTTCCTTTTTTTTTCTATACGTTAGCCCAAACACTCCATCTGCCATCATCAGTAATGATACATCCTCGTACATTCATATTTAAATTGGATGAAGGTGGGAAACAGCTGCTATAATTTTTTATTAAAAATGAAACTCCTCTAGCTGTACTTACTATTAGCCAAGAAAATATAAAATCTTAAGTACAGCTGGAGGAGTTTCATTTTTAATAAAAAAGGTAACGATACAGATTAGGACTGGTCGGTGTTGTTCACGAGACAGTTGATAACGAGCAAGCAGAGATGCGCATATGGCCACCCGCTGATTTTTATGGTTTTGACTTAGAGCACGGTGTGCCCATACTGTGGTGTCACCGCCAGACATCGCTCTTGCTAGGTGGTAGCCTTTAAATCGGCCGCGGTCCGGTAGTATACGTCGGACCCTCGTGTCGCCACTATCAGTGATTGCAGACCGAGCGCCGCCACACGGCAGGTCTAGAGAGACGTCCTAGCACTCGCCCCAGTTGTACAGCCGACTTTGCTAGCGATGGTTCACTGACAAATTACGCTCTCATTTGCCGAGACGATAGTAAGCATAGCGTTCAGCTACGTCATTTGCTACGACCTAGCAAGGCGCCATTATCATTTGCTATTTATCTTGTGATGCATGTACCGTCAGACCGATGTTCACCAATTATGGATTAAAGTTAAGTATTCCAGAAGCTACGTACTTTTTTCACTAGACTCAACTCCTTTAACTGTTCCAGACCTCACGCCAGCCTGCGTGAGCTTAGAAGCGTGCCCTTCCGGCTACCTCATAGTGGCTTGGCTGTCTCGCCAAGTCACAACACATACACCCAATTTTTCAGCTGGCCCTACTGAATGCAAATGTCGCACGATGGTGGAGTGGTCACAGTTCATCACATCTGCCAGTCCTATAGTACACTGACGTGGATCATTACGGATTGATGCGTTGAGAAGATGTCCACCAAACCCGTAACGTCTTCCTGAACGTGGAGAGTCACTAGTGTCAAAACGATCCTTCTTCAAACAAGAAAACCATTTACTTGCAGTGCTCTGTCCAGTGGCACCATTCCCATATACAGCGCAGATATTTATGGCTGCCTCCGCTGCCGTCCACCTCTACCGAATTCAAACAGAAGAATATGTCGGAAAAGTTCAAATTTCTTCACTTTTTACTCCATTTTCTAGCGTTCACAGCTCCACTTACTATCCCCAAATGACAAAATCACAATACGTAAACTCAGACAGCAACAGTGAGCTACGAGTAAAAAATAACAATCGACAAATACACCCACGGCAACTGGAGCACCAACATGAGAAACAAAAACGCTACGAACTTACGCACCAATCTAATACCTAAACATTTGCATGAATTCTCTAAAATTCGCAGCTAAGTGCCTGGCAGAGGTTTCATCGCATTACCTTACATAGTGTCCCATGGGTAATGTTGGGAGACCTCTAATGAACTTCTGCTACAGAACATTGCACGGGCAACCTTCAGCTACACCGTTGTGGAACTAAACAAAATGGAAGATTTATACGCAAATGACTCCCTTGGGGCCTTATCAGTGAAACTGAAGTCGACACAATGTACTACACTACAAAGTAACTCCTGTTCTCTCCCTGATAAATGAGCGAAATTAATAAATGATCACTGAAATCTTCTGAAGCAAGAGATGACATTCAAGATAACGATATATTTACTATATGAAGAGTGACATTATTCATAAACAGAAATAAACAAACAGTTGTGGTGTCATCGCCAGACACCACACTTGCTAGGTGGTAGCTTAAATCGGCCGCGATCCATTTAGTACATGTCGGACCCGCGTGTCGCCACTGTGTGATCGCAGACCGAGCGCCACCACAAGGCAGGTCTCGAGATACGGACGAGCACTCGCCCCAGTTGTACGGACGACATTGCTAGCGACTATACGGACGAAGCCTTTCCTCTCATTTGCCGAGAGACAGTTAGAATAGCCTTCTGCTAAGTCCATGGCTACGACCTAGCAAGGCGCCAATTGTAACAGTGCATGTATCTTACGAGTCTCATTTGTATAGTCAAGAGAGATGTATCACAAGGAGTGATTAAAAGTTAACTATATTCCAAAGCTACGTATTTTCTTCATAGCAGTCATAACGTATCCTGTTCCAGACTTGACGCCAGTCGGCGTGTGTGTACGCGTGCCTTTCGGCTCCCTTCGCAGTGTGGCGTAACTAGCTTGTTAGTCCACAACAACAGTAATTTAATTCAAGCAGCAATTCAACGACGTAAAGTATGAATTGATGAACAATTGACCACGTTGGAGCGTGGGTGGAACAATTTAATACCCCTCCTAGAACTTTAAATATGGCTACCGTGATCTGAGGGAATCTTCCTTGGGTGATAGTGATTCTAAATTACAAAGCTGCAAAATCAGAAAAAACAGTATAGATCACGATGGTTATTTCATTAAAATGACAGGTTTCGGTCTAATCTTAGGCCACCTTCAGAATAGCACCATCAGCTGAAGCTGGCGATGTCTAAAACAGTTTCAGCGGATGAGGTCTACTGACTGTTCTATGCATCGTCAACTTCAGCTGATGGTGCTATTCTGAAGATGACCCGAGACTAGGCCGAAACTGGTCATTTTAATAAAATAACCATCACGATCTAGACTTTCACTGATTTTGCATAGCTTACAACATCGATGTTTCCCAGAGTACAAAGCTGTAAGTTAGCACAATACACATACAATGAACAGCGACAGTTGCTCTTTGAGAGAAGAAGCTGTGGACAGTGAGAATTCGCCCTAATAGTTCCTAAAGTACTGGATCTGGAAAATGCTCACCATACAACTGCAGGTGTCTGCAATGCTGCGAGCAGCACACCTTTGTGTCGAGTAGAATGATGGACCTCTGTCTCCTTCTCTCGTCCCAGGATCTGCAACCTCACTTCCAGATCAATCTCGAAGACATGATCTAACATGATTCCAGGCACTCTCCCGAATATACGATCTATCTCGCCACACGGAGAAAACCCGAATCGTTTCTCTGTCACTTCGCTGTCACATCCAAAAACACTCCACGTGGCGCACTCTCGAAAAACTAAAACTACAAATCGAAATGAGGCAGTGCTTCTTTACACCAATCACATAGTTCTCCTATCCCAGCACAGGCTGCTTCCAGAAAGCGGCAAAATCCTGTTCAGTTCTATCGCTTGCCATGACAGAACAGACGCCCTCTGGTACGTCTTCTGATGTCACCATCGGATTTCCAGTCAAGACCCTGCTTCTCTGCTAGCACAGGAAACCATTTGGCGTGGCTTCTTAAAAAACGTAACGGTTACACAGCGAAAGTGTGTCGGGCGTCCTGCTACGCTGACACGTTTCATCCATCGAGGCAAAATGGTTCCATGATCCTTACAGATACAGATCCTGTAGGAAGTGCACGGAAAAACATCGGGTGGATATGTGCAGAATCCCGCACAGGGATCAATTATCAGGGCGCCAGCCCATCTTTGAATCCTAGCTAGGGACTAATCAGATTTTTGACATCATTTATTTTCTGACACACACGCTGTTGCCCTTCCGCATCATACTGAAGTGCCACCTTTCATAGTATTAATCAGTTCCAGCAAGATTAGTAAACTGCGTTCTCATATGAAAATGTTGGCCAGGTGACTGCAGAAATATTGTGTCTACATGACTGTATAGTCCAGCTGCAGATTCGACAACAATGCCATCAGTTAATACGCCGTGAAAGATTGCGTTGTCAGAAAATATATAAATGCTGTAATTAAATTCTTGTTACTGATGAGGGGGGTGAGGGGGGCGAGGCGAGTGCGAGAAATAATGGCCTCACGAAACAACGACGTGTCATTTTCACCAAACTTCGGAAAAGAAAGGAAGAAAAAATGCATTACAAATGGAGGGTTTTAGCGGCAGCCATTTAGTAGCAGTTACAATGTACGCTCCTGTTCCAATGACCGATAAGATATCCCGTAGCCCAAGGCGAATATCTTAAGATACCTTTCCATATTTGATTACGGTAACCAAAAATGTTTCTGTCACCGCATGAAATGCAACCTAATTGAATCAGAAACTGATAGAAATAGTGGATGAGTTTTGGAATTTGGCCAGTAAAACAAGTGACGATGGCTGTCGTTGAGAGGACGTAAAATGCAGTCTGGCAGTATCAAGAAATCTGTTTCTGAAAAAGATTGTTAACATCGAATACAAATTTAAGTTTTGGGTAGTCTTTTCTGGGGCATCAGTCTGGAGCAGAGCCTTGTAAGAAAGTGAAACGTGGACAGTTCCAGCAAGACGAGAATAGAAGTGATGCTACACAAGAATGAAGAAGATTAGAGGGGTTTACAGGTAACTACAGAGGAGGTAGAGAATTGAACTGAGAAGAAAGTAATTTATGTGACAACATAACTAAAAGAAAGGATCGCTCGATATGACACGTCCTGAGACATCACGGAATCGTCAGTTTACTGCTGGAAAGAAGTGTGGATGTTAAAAGTAGTAGAGCGTGACCATAGCTTGACTACAGTAATCAGTTTCGGATGGACGTATGTTGCAGCGGTTATGCAGAGATGAGAAGGACTGCACAGGATAGACTAGGGTGGAAAGTTACAGCAAATCAGCGTTCGTAATAAACAACATCTCTGCATATGCTGCCGTCCACTACCCTCTTAGTATTCATCTTTTGGATTTGCAGCTCTTGTAACTTTTCGTGCTTGCAATTAGAGTTATTGGATGTATAGGTTGTTCTGCCACCTCTGTGCCATCATCAGTTGGTTTTGTTTGCTGAAAAACTGTGAAATGTGAACATATTTTTGGTTGTAACTGCTCTAACAAAAATTAGGCTAAAGATAGCTTTTGTTCGTTTTTGTTCTTACCTTCATTTTATATTATATGGCTTTGTAGGACTGCCTGTATGGTGTTCTGCACCGATACCTTGCCATCTGCAATCCAAACGATGAGAATGCGAATACTATCAGCAATTTAACGCATCCCTTGATTTTTAAAAACGTAATTTTGGTGTGACAAAATGTTTCGCGTATGTATTCGTTACTACTCACGTTTTTTTTTTCAATCCGGTCCTCCTCCTTTCGTGTTCTGAGCGGACAGCACACACACTTCGTGTAATTTCGGTTTTACAGACATCTTGTCACTTCCCAACACTTAAATAAAGGGATGTGTTAACTCGGTGACACATTTACATCGTGTGGTTTGTCAGTGCGGACACCATACAGGTAGCCCTGCAAAACCATATAATGTTAAATCAAAGTAAAAACAAACGAACTAAAACTGTCCTGAGGCCTAATTTTTGTTAGATCAGTTACAACCTAAAATATGTTCAGTGTTTGCAGTTTTTAAACAAACAAAGCCCACTGATGATGACACGGAGGTGCGGAACATGTTTGGATAAAAAGAAGAAACAGTGATGTGCATAAAAGGCGGAACCCATATCCAATTGTTTTAACCCTCTTATATTTGAAAAACCGCTCAGCACTTTCGTAATAGCTCAGTATGAAGCAAGCTGAGCATGGAACGAATAAGCCTCATACGAATGTAGCTAAACATTTTAAGACACTATCCCGAGCACAGTTGGTGTGGTGGTAATAGTGTGAGCGACCCAAGCAGACACTCCTGCACATCTTGCTACTCGGCTTTAGTATGTTCTGAACTGCCCTCTTCATGCTGCTACCATCGTGTGAACGTGTCCGTAACTCCGTTGACATCCTCGACAGAAAAAGTTCACTGGTTTGAAAACACTGTACTCACACATGACAATGATTTTCGCACGTCCCTCGTTGTGCTCGCATTGCGTTTTTTGATAAATATGTCGTAGTTTCTGACTGATTCCGAGATCGAGGAGCTTTCGAATGAGCCATTTAATTATCCTTATTCCGAACAGAAATTTCTTGAAAGCGAGTACAGTGATTGCATTCAAACTCAGGTACGAAGCCCGCGCGGCAAGCTTCGCGGTCTAACGCGCTGCTTCCCGAGCGGATTAGTGTCAAGGTCCGGTGTGCCGGCCATCTTGTGCATGGTTTTGAAGGCGGTTTTCGACCTGCCTCGGCGAATGTGGGCTGGTTCCTCTTATTCCGCCTCAGTTACATTATGTCAGCGATTGCTGTGGCGTCTCCACGTACGCGTGCACCATAATTACTCTACAACACGAACATTTGGGGTTACACTCGCCTGTCGTCTGGTATGAGACGTTCCAGCGGGTGGCGGGGGGGGGGGGGGGGGGGGGGTCCACTGGAGGCCGAACCGCACAATAGCCCTGCTGGGTTCAGTGTGTGTGTGTGCGCGGAACGAAGCCTATAAAGAAATGGTTCAAATGGCTCTGAGCACTATGGGACTTAACATCTGAGGTCATCAGTCCCCTAAACTTAGAACTAATTATACCCAACTAACCTAACGACATCACACACATCCATGCCGGAGGTACGATTCGAACCTGCGACCATAGTAGCAGCACGATTCCGGACTGAAGCGCCTAGAACCATTCGGCCACAGCGGCCGGCACGAAGCCTCTCCGTCGTTTCTAGGTCCCTGGTTTAATACACAATACAGACACACACAGGTACGAAAATTAGATTATATGGATATTACCTTTCTATAACTTTATATTTTTTACTTGGTAAATAAGGCCCTGTAAGCTACATTTCCAATGTACTTTCCGAAAAAAATCCACATCTAACACATTACTAATGCACTTCCTAACAGTAAAGTTAGTAACTCAACTGCATTACCATATTTAGAGCCATCATACGCTATCACAAAATCTACAGACGCCGTATGAGAGTGGACCACACTACACGAGCAGCCATCATCACCTGAATTCACGGAAGAAAGGATCAGCATGGCAGTCGCTTTATATTACTGTAAAATACTGTAACAACAAACTACGCAGCAGATTTTTTCAGTACACACTGAAATTTAAATGAACTAATATGCCAATTTTTTTTGTAAATATTTTACTTTGTAACTATTTCAAAGAATAACCTTTGTACAGGAGGCAGACAAAGATATGGAAACACCAAACATGTGACACATTACCATGTCTCATACTGTGTAGGTAACCATTGGCATTCGAAACAGCTTCCAGTCGTCTCACAATGGACGCAAGATGTCCTGTATGGTTTGTAAGTGAAACTTACAGCATTCTTCCTGCAAAATTGTGCAAGTCCAGGTAATGGTAATGGAGGTGGATAGCGATGACGCATCATTCCCTCCGAAGCAGACCAGAAAGACAGTAATACCGATATCCAGTGACGTTTGTAGCCAGGAGAGATGCGGAAATTCACCCTCGTCCTCAAAAAATCACTCCTGGGTGATACGAGCTGTGTGGACAGGCGCCTTGTCGTCTTGGAACACAGATTTACTTTACTATTTTGGAACAAACATTGTGCCGTGGATAATGCTGATCAGCCAAAATGATCACATAACCCTTGGCAGTAACACGACTTTGCAGAGTAACCATAGAGTCCATGGGCGTAAACACGGTCAGAAAATGGGAACATTGTGGAAAGACGATTCATTCGACAAAATGACATTCTTCCATTACTCCACAGTCCAGGTTTTATTGTTTCGGCTCCTTGTGATGCTACTGCGGGGATTTGCATTACTGATAAGTGGTTTTAGAATCCAGCTCGCCTTGCCGTTCCCTGCTTACGGAGCACCCTTCGTCTTGTTCTGGTGCTGATGGGGTTCGTGAGTGCGACATTCAGTTCTGCAGTTAGTTTGCGGCTGCTGTACTCTCATTATTCCTTACAGCCCTCTTCAATGACCAGACGTCACAGCCACTTAAGAACACACATTTTCGACCGCGTTGCTACTTAGCCGATGGTGTTTATATTCTTTCCCAGTATCCAGCATAAATCTTGTACAGGGCACCTCTCAAATACATTATATGATCAAAAGTGTTCGGACACCTGACTGAAAATGAGTCACAAGTTCGTGGCACCCTCCATCGGTAATGCTGGAATTCACTATGGTGTTGGCCCACACTTAGCCCTCATGACAGCTTCCACTCTCGCACGCATACGTTCAGTCAGATGCTGGAAGGTTTCTTGAGGAATGCCAGCCTATTCTTCATGGAGTGCTGCACTGAGCAGAGGTATCGATGTCGGTCGGTGACGCCTGGCACGCAGTCGGCGTTCCAAAACATCCCAAAAGTGTTCTATACGATTCAGGTCATGACTCCGTGCAGGTCCATTACAGGGATGTTATTGCTGTGTAACCACTCCGCCACAGGCCGTGCATTATGGACAGATGCTCGATCGTGTTGAAAGATGCAATCGGCATCCGCAAATTGCTCTTCAACAATGGGAAGCAAGAGCGAGCTTAAAACATCAATGTAGGCCTGTGCTGCGACAGTGCCACGAAAAACAACAAAGAGTGCAACCCCCTCCGAATTTTACTGTTGGCATTACAAAGGCTGGCAGATGGCGTTCACCGGGCATTCGCCATACCCACAACCTGCCATCGGATCGCCAGATTTTGTACCGTGATTCGTCACTCCGCAAACCGTTTTTCCACTGTTCAATCGTCCAATGTTTATGCTCCTTACGCCAAGTGAGGCGTCGTTTGGCATTTGTGTGGCTTATGAGCAGCCGTTTGACCATGAAATCCAGGTTTTCTCACCTCCCGCGTAACTGCCATAGTACTTCCAGTGGATCCTGATGCAGTCTGTAATTCCCGTGTGGAGGTCTGAATAGATGTCTGCCTATTACACATTGCGACCCTGTTCAGCTGTCGGCGATCTCTCTCAGTCAACAGACGAGGTCGGCCTTTACGGTTTTTTGCTGTACGTGTCCCTTCACGATTCCACGTCACTATCACATCTGAAACAGTGGACCTAGGGATGTTTAGGAGTGTGGAAATATCATGTACAGAGGTATGACACAAGTGACAGCCAATCGTCGTCTCTCACCATATCTAAAGACTACTGAGGTCACTGATGTGCAGTATGTGGCAATATGTGGCAGCACAATGCACCTAATATGAAAAATGTATGTTTTTGGGGGTGTCTGGATACTTTTGATCACATATTGTACCAAGCACTTAGCCTAGTTTGGTTACGGAAGCACGACTCGAGCACCAACACTTTGCCCACGTTCGAATTCCCTTAGCTCCGACATAATGCATTCACAACGACACAGAACACTGTTCCGACGACGGCTGACAGTAATTGCAACGTATCGAGTACATTTCAAAGGTGTCACCCGTGGTCAAATACATCTGCGCTACCTGCACGCTCGACTAACATCTGCGTTTATGTTGAAGCAGGTATTTCTGGCAGTGTTTCCATAATTTTGTCCAACCTATGTGTAATTTATGAAAATGAAACGGTTGATCAGATAAAGAACTGCGAGGAATACCCGTCATTCTGGGTCATGCTAGCTGCGAAAGGCAGTGGATTTAGAGTGTTACGCAGCGACCGAGGCTCTAGGACGGGGCCGGCCAGAAATTCTGCACTCGTGCGGTGCCCCTGCACGTGTGCAGCTTCCGTGTCACAGCGTGCACGCCGCAGCCGTCAGCGTTCATGTAGTGCATGTTTCTACGCACAGATGTCGCTTATCCGCTTGTGGGATACTCTGTACCGGCGCATTCTAGTGCTCTTTCCACAGCCTGCAAGCCAACCATGGGAAGGTACTTCACGTATTAAACATTTAAAATACTGTCACAGTCTACTCACTGAGACGTCTACTTTTATGTTAACAGTTTAACCCAGTAAGACAAGTAATACAGTTAACAACCGCGGGTTTTTATTAAGGTAGCTTGACTGACGGCACGTAAATACGTGTAATGTTTTTGATCTAATATTTAAGAAAGAGAGCACTGAGCGACTTCCAACGAACTTTATTCATGATTTCAAATAAAATTAAACAAATGCAAGGTTTCCTATACCTAATTTTCGGTGCGCTCAGTTACACCCATATAATTTCTGTCTCACTGACCTCTGAACAGAATGACAACCGCAGACCTCTCGATGATTACCTGTTATTTCAATACCATTATTGCTATATCTTCCATCAGCTCCGTCTGAAATCTGCATAATAACCGACAATTAGATGAATGTTATGTTTTATCGACTTCACACATTAAAA